>NW_017731351.1:3003497-3031596 GCF_001890085.2 Hipposideros armiger
TTGGGCCAGTGAAGCAGCGTCCTCCACAACTAGATTGAAGAACAAAACGACAGCAACTTGTCTGTTCCCCTTCCCCTAATTCCCCAGCACTGTTTCCATCCCCCCAATTACCCAATAAAAATCTTTAAAAAAAAAAAAAAGAAAGCGGTAAGCACATATGTAAATTTAAGAAGTTTCATCTGTATGACTTATGTATGAAACATGCATTTTACAATATATAATTTATATATTTTATAATTATAAAATATAATGATTTTTATTAGTAGTAATAATAGTATAATTATGCCCAATTTGTGGACTTAAAAAAATGATAGCACTAAAATGTTGATGACAATAGCAGGTAAGTAAAGAGGGGGATGATTGAAGTTTAGGTGTCCTAATGGCCCTGAATTATTTTAAAAGGGGTTAAAATAGCATTTAAGTTTAGAATCTGTTAAGACAAATATCATGATCATATTTTAAGAGTAATCACCAAAAAAATAGAAATAGAATATACAGCAAGAATAGTAATGATACAAGCAACCAAAAATAAGTAAAAAAAATATATATCACAGAAAAACCAGTTCAAATAGCAACTTTTAAAGAAGACAGAAGAAACTCACATATTTCACTAACCTCTAGAAATGGACTCATTGAGCTGGTCAATTAGAAGACTGCAATTAGTAGAAGAAACAGCAAAACTATAAAGACACAGAGTGACTGAGAAAAGTGCTTACTCTTCAGTTGGGAGGCTAGAAGCTCCCTGCTTTCTGCCTTTGCCCTTCTCAGCAGACACTCACCTCCTCCTTTGATGTCTCTGAATCCAGCTCCAGCGTGAGGTACATAACGACATGGGGGGTGTTTAGGGCATTCTGCTGGGTACTGTCACCCTCTTCTCCCCGCAGAAGTTTGACTAAATCTCCTGTGTTTGACTGTGCCTTCTTCTGTCTTGGTTGAATTGTTTCCTTTTTCATAGCATATGCATTTTCAAATGTCAGTTTCACCTTTAAAAATGAAAACAATTTGTTGATGTTTCAACAAGGGTGAGTCAGCTGCAGTTTTCAGGAAGGAGGCTCTGCATGCACATCCGCTCAGGTGTGCTCAGACATCATCCTGCATGTGGGCGCCTCGATGGCAGGGACTGTGTATTCTATTTACATTTGTGTCTCCGGCTCCTACCCCAGTGTCTGGCGCTCATTATTATAAATATCTCTTGAGGAAGAATGTATCCTTCTCTGTACAAAAATGCATTTATTTAAACTTAATCATTGTATTCTAGGTATTGACATCAAAAACAAGAAATGACATGGAAAAACAAAAATTAGTATGATCTGATAGTGTAATAAAGAATAATACCACATTATGAGCACTGATAGCACTGACTCATCTGGGGAAAGCAAAAAGAAGAGATTCAGGAAGAAAAGCAACCTTATATACCAGAGTTACACTCCTTTCAAGTGAGGCACTACTCAAACATTCTTCTCTTAGACGTTCTTTGTGGTCATTTAAAATAACAGCTAAGGAGAGTTAAAAACGATCAACATGCCGGAGCTTGGACCATGGCCCTTAGGTTATCTATCAGTTTTATCGAGATCGTTTTCATTTCATGGCCTGATGTCAAACCAGACCGGTAAGAGTCCTGAGTGTGGCCATTTTCCAGCTGTTGAGAGGTAGCTTTCACTCCTCAATGACCTTTCCTTGAAAAAGGAGATATGTGTCTAGATGTCAGCCGACCAAAGACAACTTGCTCATTTCAAAGCACCAGTGTGTGTTTCTTGACTAAAAGAAATTTTCACTCAATAATTTGAATTTATATAGTTAATTTTGTGTAGCAAGGACATCATCATTAACTGTAAAGGCATAAAGTACTCCTAATGTTTAAAATCTTATCAGAATTTAGATGAGTAAAACGGGACGTACTAACTGATTTAAATTAAAAATCATAAAATTTTTAATTTAAACCTTAATGTGCAATGACTCTTAAAATTAGATTAAAATTTAAAAGTAAAAAAAATAAAAGAATAAAGAAGTCTGGTCAATATACATATATTAAATAATCATGTTGTACAATTTAAAAAATCACATTGTATGACCTGAATATATAAAACTTTTATTTGTCAATCATATCTCAATAAAGCTGGGGAGTAAAGAAGTCTGGTCAATATTTAAAAGCAGATAAAAGTGTTTGCATGCAGTCAGTTGCATTTGGGGGGAAATATTTAAAAATGATCAAGACAGTATAATCCCTATTTTTAGAAATTTATTACAAGAGGTACCCTTTTCAAGGCCAACTTTAAATATATGATAAATACTAACACATTAGTAACTCTTTAATAATGAGCTTTATATATTTATATATTTTTATTGAAAATATTAAACATGTTATTTTTAAAAATTCATTCATAATCCCACCAGCCCACCCAACTGTTCTTTGTATTATACTGTAAAATAAATCTCCCCTGATGAATAAAACCTTCCAAAAGAAAAATATCTAGCTATCTTCTCTCTGTTGGCAACGAGTGACTATTTATGACGTGTTCAATTTTGTTTATGTAGCTATCTGTGGTATTTCTAGGGCACTGAATTATCTTTGTCTATCTAAAGTGAATTAAGGTAACACCTTTTCTAAAATAAGTATCAGAGTTGATTTTATTAACAAGTAGAAAAGACACATGAGGTCTACATTCAGTTTATCCCCAGATGATCTAGGTCACAAAGAACAGTAATCTATATAGAGAATAGGGGAGAAATCCTTCAGGAAACTTTTCTGAGGCCTGATGATCATGTTTCTTTATAAAACATTTAATATTCGAAATGGAAAAGATCAACCTTTAATAAATTGTCTATGTTTTCTGTAAACTGATATTGAAAAAAGGGCCCTTGATATTAGAAAACTGTATCAAAAACTAAGTATAAAATTAGTATATTGGGGGGTGAAATATTAAGTGAACTAAACAAGAATATAAAAAGTTAGAGATCATATGTGGGAACAATCAAGAGAGTTCTGATGAAAACTGATATATGGTTAAGGTGAGGAAGAGTTGAAGAGACACTGTTTTAGAAATGATCTTAGAAGGATGTAAAAAGTTATTTGTTTGGTTTTGGCCCAAACAAGCAACATGTATTACATTACATGGTTTGAAAGACTGCTCTGAGGGTGGCATCTGCTCTGGTGGGCAATGCTCAATATGTGCATACATAAATATAAACATAAGCATAAACATATAAAATCCTTGAACAAGGATCTGACGCAGCAAATGGCTCGGTGGTCAGGGCGTTCTTTTATCTGAGAATGAGGATTTGGTAGCATCCAAAAGAAAATATGTGGGAGCCTTTGATGGTGCTCCTTGAAAATATGAGAAGTCTAGAATTTGGGGAAATTCTGAACGTGGACTTTGTAACAGGAGAGATGGGAGCTTTGAAGACTGTCCCGGCACTGGGCTTGGGGAAGGAGTGCAGCAGAAGGGGAGACACAAGATGAGTGGCATCGGAGGGAGGCAGGTGTCGCAGAGGCAGGATGGGTCTGCTGGAGCGTCTGTGAGAGCTGGCAGACCAGTGTGGCCGAGAGGGGGACGACGGGTCCTGAGAGAAACACATGCCTCAGAACAGGGATGTGATTCGCGTGGGGAGAGAGGTCAAACGATAGGGCGTGACTCACCAGAGCTCACACAAGGAAATGAGTTGGTAGATTTAAAATAAAAATGCATCAATTTTACTTAGGCAGCAACAGCAACCTAAAATTGAAGACTGGTTTGCTACGCTTCGTGAAAAGCAACAGACTTGAAAACTAACTTTCATGTTATATTATACTTGGCAGACAACAGTGCTGCTTTTTCTGTGGTACAAGGACATTTTCCCCTCACCATGACAAAAACTCAAACCAATACGCATACCACAGAACCATCCATTAAAAATTTTTAAGGAACTATCTTAGCCGCCGTTCTTCTGATTTAAGTCAAGTTGGCTTCATAATTCAAAGATAATTACACTTTAGCAAGACATTTTGCAAAAGCTTACAATGTCAGGAAATCTAGTTGCCTTGATAAAATAATAAAGGGTGAGATAGATAACCGAATTAAGACTTAAGTACTATTTTTAAAAAAGGGTTGATATATCATGTAAATATTCAGGATATTATGTTTTATAGGGAAAAAGTTATTAAGAAACATCTAATATAAGAGTTTATATGAAGCGTCTTATAAAAAGGGTTTCCTGTTGTTCCTCCATGGACATTAACCCATGACAAGTTTCATCGTCCTCATCTCCTGTCTTCCTCAACACGGTTTCTTATTTGTGCAATTTGCCCATCATTTTTTTCCTCCTTCCCGCCCAGTTCAGATGATTGCCTTTCCTCAGGTCTTAGAACATGCTCTCTATAGGTCATCACTCCCTAACTCTGGTTGTTTTCATCACCCCTCTCTGCTTCTGTCTCCACCCATCCCATTTAACAAGCAATGCCTCCAGCTTCTGCCAAACAGACAGAAGATCCTCTCTCTCCCCATTAACTACCACGCCTTCCTCTCCATATCCGGGTGCCGGGAGGTATCAGAATCAGAGCAGCTCCTGACCAGACCATATCACCTGGTCTGCACTTGTCTCTCACCTCACCGCTGCTCTCTGCTGTCTGCTCCTTTCTCCTTGGGCTGGCAGATGCTTTGAATATTCTTTTGTCACAATCCTAAAGGGATGGAGTCTACTTGGCTCAGCAAATTCTCTCTCCTTGGTCCTCTTCTCCTTGGGGCAGCCTCACTGAATTATCCAGGACGAAACCTGGAAAGCATCTAGGAGTCCTCTCTCACCTGCAGGAAGCACTGTCCTCTTCACTTCCCGCACATCATAAATCTAACCAACTCCTCGTCCATATCCCCAGCCAATGCCTTTCCTCAGGCCTTTATCACCTCTTCTGGAGCACTCTAAAGCTGACCCCCTGGTTTCCCAGCTCCCAGTCCCATTCAGAGTGATATAGTCCTAAAATGCAAATCTGCTAAACTTCCAGCATTTTCATTTTACATTTCCAAAGATAGTTAAATTTATAGAGCGCGCACGCGCATGTGTGTGTTCAGAGAAGGCAGTGAGCATAGGGAAATCTTATTTCTTTGAAAACAAAGAATTTCATCACGGGACCTATTATTTCAGAAACTCAAGTCAGGTGCAGACAAGATTCTGACTTATCAGGGTTTCCGCTCATGCTGACCCATCCAAACGTTGCTTGATGCCCACACTGCCTGATGGAGTCTCCAACCTCTCTGAGGCATATTGTCCTCCCTACCCTTCAGAAGAGAGGAAACTAATTCCTGATGCTAACAAAAGCAAAACATTCATAAAATTCAAAATACATCTAATTACCTAACAGTATCATCTCTGATACAAAATGTCAATGCTTAAAGTATCACAATAACTTATTGTGAAAGAGGTTTATTTTTACCTACAAGAAATGGAAAATAATTAAGTATTATAGCTCAACAAAAGCTCAGCAATAAGGCTAAATTGGGTAACAGAAAAATCAAGAGAATAGTATAATTAGCTTTAACAATAAATAAAACCACATTAAAAAAAACTTCACAGCAATAAGGATTTTAATAAGTTAAAGAATAGAAAGTCCCATGACTGTTTCAAATGACTTTTCTAGAAACTGGATTTTCATCGGCACATATGGTAGTTAATAATGTCAAGCCGGTCATTACATATGTTTTTATTATTGTTCTTGTTCCTGCTTTACTTAGGATGAGTTTTATTTGTAGATGCTTTTCTCTCTCTTTTATGAACAATCTCCAAAAACGACAAATGTTAACACGATCTAAAATGTTTTAAATATCTAAGTGTGTACGTAGAACTCACCCACTGTACACGATTTCCAGAATCTTAAAAAAAGAAAATAGTGCAAGATGCCCCTATTTTATGTAATTCACCATAAAACCCAGACAAAGAGCATCCGTACCTGCATCGGTCCAGGAATGCAAGATAGAACTCTCTCTATGTTCTCCGAAGTCACGTCAACATCATTCACAGCAACAAGGACGTCACCTGAACACAGAATAACAATAACAGACAGTTCTGTGAATAGCCAAAACCCAAAAGACCTAGAATTGGAACGTTAAAAAGCATCTATTCTGGCCTCTTCAAAGAACAGTGGAAAATATGGTGCAGACATTCAGGGACTTGTCCAAGGTTACGAAGCTCATTAGTGACAGAGCTGATCTCCCACTCCACTTCTTTTTTAAACCATAATACAGCCTAACATTGCACCATAACTAAATACAACCTATGAATATTTATAGAGATGAATATCCTCATTTTTGATACAACTGGGAGAATTATGTAAACCCAAAAGACAAATGGAAAATTTGTAGCATAAACCAAGTATTGCACGTACAAAATTGAATCTAACCACTTAAAAAAAAATTTCAGCTGAAATTTTAATTAAATCCATGTGGTACCTCATAACAATACACTGTGATATTCACTGTTACTGATCTGTGTCTACACACAGTTCTTTGTTTCAAAGCTCACATAATATCAAAATCCTTAGTATGTTTTGGTAAAAATCCTCTTTGCCATGGCTTTTCTTTAAATGTGTGTTTATCAAATTTGGTGGCTTTAATTACATAAAGATCAGTGTTAAAATGGAAATTTACTCCCACACTATTATTAAAGGTAAGTTCAAAATGCCTGTGAGCTATATTAATAGGAATATGTACACACCAAGTTTATTTTTTTCTTATCCCTAAATGTATCATTAGGAAATTGATCAAGCAATTCATACACATCCATTCATTAAACACCCAGCAAATATTTATAGTGTATCTACTGTGTGCCAGGCATTGTTCTAAGTATTGCAGATAGAGAATTAAACAAAACAGACAAAAATCCCTACCTACATGGAACTTAATACTCTTTGGAGAAGATGGATAATAAATATGTATATAGATAAAATAGCGTCAGCAGACAATTCTCCATCTGTCTGTTGTGTTCTTGTACATCTTGCTGAGCTAAGGCACTTTGTCTATTCTGGGTTATCTTTTCAAGGTTGTTCGTATAGTGAACCACCTTGGACGAGAGAGTGTCTTCCTCCAGAGCCAAGGTCAAGTTTCTTTAATGTACAGTAAAATAAGGATAGTGTCTTCCTCAATCTCTTATTATTAACAATTGTTCTTTCTAAAAGATTCATGTTCCCCAGGGTCCGAGTTCCTCTCCCTTTCATGCAGCTCACTATAGGTATGTGTTTAGGTGTCACGTGGCCCTCTTCATGTCGCCTGGTGGGAATGAGGGTTGGAGAACAGGCGAAAATGCTATCTGAGTGACCTGGTAACTTTTCTGAAAAGTACGAACTTGCCAACTAAAATAAACTTCCAACTTCAGTTCAACCCCGGGGGTGGGGGGGAAGAGGAGCACTATAACCCCCCATTTTAAATAGGAGATTAAACAAGTGTACTATACCATTATTTATAGCTGTAGTGATAAAAAACAAAAGGAACAATGAACACAATATTGGAGTACAGATGTAAAACAAAACCACTTCTGGACCATTCTACCCATGGTTTAGGTTGTCACCTAAATAGTGACACCATTTAAAACTTGCTCCTTTAAATGAAAACTCCACTGGACAATATCCCAAATGACATCTTTTCTCCAAACCGTAATAAATACAGTTGAGTGTTATAGGGAGTGTCATCTGAAAGCATCACATCCAATAAACCTCTAAAAGCAGGAAACATGTATATAGTAAAAGATAAGAAAATAAATTTTAGAGCGAGTGTGGTACTCATATTTTTAAATGTGTAGTAGAAAATGTTCTCTTTCTATAAAAGTGTTATATCCACTTCTCATTCTCCCAGACACTGTTTTCTTCACATTCTTTTTGAGCACCTCTGTGAAGTGGCTCAGACAGTGGGCTTCCTGGACTTCACACCACTGCACTGGACAGCCAGCACTCCAGGAAAGCTCGTTTTCAACAAGTACATGGAGTCATTAGTATGCACTGTCCCATCTCAAAGGCTCAAAGGAAATGAATTGCATGAATTGGTTTGAATTGTTAAATAAATAATGGTCTGAGGATTATTGATGGGTAGACATAAGAGGAAAACTCTATCAAGAGGTACAGTCAAGAATCAAATAAAACACAAAGAGGTGAGATCAATTTATCACAGTGCTTAAGTCAGTTCTTTGATGTAAAGTTAAATCTTTGCAAAAACCCATCAATTTCTCAGCATTTACTTAATATCAATCAACAAATGTGTACTGAAGGGCTACTAAGTAACACACCAAGGGCTATGAAAATATATATGCAAATTTTGTTTGCTATTTTATTTATACTATAAACATAAGTAATATACAGTTTAAGAAATTACTTTTGAATAAAAATTATTACACTAAAGGTAGGGAAAAAGATGCATATCAAAATATTGCCTTTAGGTATATGTGCGTTTCCTCCCTCCCTTCCCTTTCTATGTTCCTTCCTTCCTTCCTTCTTTTTTTGCTTATATTTTCTAGGCTGTCCACAATAAACATACATTAATACTATTGTAAAGAGAAAAACATTAAAACTCATATTTTATACAAAGACACAAAACAACCTACTGTGGTATGCAGAATAATTGCCCTCCAAAGTTGTCCACATCCTCATCTCTGAAATCTATGAATGTTACTTACAATGACCAAAGGGACTTCGCAGATGGAATTAGGTTAAGGATCCTGAGATGGGGAGATTTTCCAAGCGAGCCCAAAGTGATCACAAGGGTCTTCATAGGAGGGAGATAGGAGGGTCAGAGCCAGAGAGAGGCTTGAAGATGCTAAGCTGCTGGCTTTGAAGATGGAGGAAGGGACCACAAGGCAAAATGCAGGCGGCCTTCAGAAGCTGGCCAAGGAAAGCGATTCCCCCTGGAACCTCCAGAAGGAATGCAGCTCTGTGGACACTTTGATTTCAGTGCCGGAAGAAACATTTCAGACTTCTGACTTCCGGAACTGCAAGGTGCTGAATTTGTACTGTTTAAATTACTAGGTTTGTGGTAATCTCTCACAGCAGCAATAGAAAATGAACACCCCCCCCCCCCTAACAATACAAAGCAATGTTGGGGAAGCACCAACTGAGAGCCGGGGAGCATGAATGCTAAAGAACAGAGATACCAGGAACATTTGGTGGTCATTGGGGAAAACAACCAGTCTTGTTAGAAGAGGGGACTCATGCACAGAAGGGCTGGGAACAGGTATGGAATGGTGGGGTGGAGTCAGACTGTGAATTCAATTTGACTTCAGCGGGGAGAGAATCTGGTTTTGGAAACATAGTCACCATACTGACATTTTACACATTCACGTGAATGTAGTTACTCTCAATGCCTTTACGGGCAAATTCCCAAGTTTTAAGAGAATGGATTTTGTTGTATTTCTCTTAGCTTGAATATCAATGCTTCATCTATATAATATGCAGGCACTAAAATTAAGAGAATTAAGGATCCTCCCAACCTACCATTCTAGAAGTCCTTGAATAACTGTAGTTCATATATTGTAACTATCATTCAGAACATTTGAATAAGTAAAATATCACATTCACTGATGATGCTGGGCACGTCAGTGCAGTTGCTATTTCTCATTAAAATAAAAAAAAAACATGTTGGAAAAAATTATTGATGACCCCAACACTACAGCAATGAGTATTTTTGCAAATTATTTTTGGTCTTTACCTATGTTCACACAAATGAGGTATCAAGGATTTTTTTCCTTTTGAACCTCTTCAAGTAATAAGAATTTTTATGCTGGTACATACTTTTTTAGTATTATAATTTTGAGAGTCAAGTAACATAAATATATTAAATTATATTTAAATAACCATACCCCTGTGTTTGACATTTTCATGCTTTTTTATTATTATTTTTTTTAAAAACGCTTCCATAAATGTTTTCAAGTGAATAGTTTTTCCTTTTACATCTGGGGTCAGCAAACTTTTTCTATAAAGGGTCAGATAAGTAAATATTTTAGGCTCTGAGGGCCTTATGTTCTTTGTCGCAACTACTCAACTCTGTGTCAATAAAATTTTACTTATGAACACTGATATTTGAATTTCATATAATTCAATGTTCATATGTCATAATGTTCATATGTCATAAAATATTCTTTTCATTTTTTTAAACCACTGATAAAGAAAAACCATTCTCAGTTTGCAAATGGTACAAAAACAGGTGGTGGGCCTGATATCTCCTGGCTCTGATTTGCAGATCTGTTCTAGATTACTTCTTGAGGATAAATGTCTCAAAATGGACTAACTGGGTTAAATGGTACATTGTTGTGGCTTAATATTATTTCTAAATCACACTTTGAAATGATTAAATAACTTATTTTCTTCTTTGCTTCAAACGGAATCCTTTGGCGCTTCCTCCACCCATTCAGGGGTGCAATGTGGCAAAGGAAAGCAGCTCTGTGAATGGCAGTCAGAACACGTGGGGCCCGGCTTTATCAGTAACTGAATGTCTGTTCTTGGGAAAATCCTGTAATCCACTTTGCACACATCTGCAGAAGGAAATACCTGCACTACACGTTCTCTAGAAAGGCTTGAAAACTCTAAAATGCTGTCTTTCCAATTAACTCACTAACTCAGGTTTCTTTCCTTTATTACTAAGTAAAGTACCACAGGTTAAAAAATGTGGGAAAGTAATTATGTGAGAAAAGAGGGACTGACAAACATAGTAGCATTACTTCCATTAAGAAAACCAAAATGTTCCAAGTATCACAGATGGTGAAAATAAAAATGTATACCAAATAATATTAAAGAATGAAACTATATATTAGATGTTCATAAAAACCAAATCTATCTGTAAAAAAAACCAAAAAAAACACTTCAAATATTTTAACTGAAAACAACCAAAATGACCATCAACAGTGGAATGGAAAAAGAAATACTATATACTGTATATTCATACAATGAAATATTACATAGTGACAACAAGAATATTTCTCATACATTAAAACTATAGGATACAAGAGAATACACACCATATAAATTCCATTTATATGAAGTTCAAGAGGCAACATCAACTGTTGATAGAAAACTGTGACTTTTAGAAGATTATTTTTGGGAAGGGGTGTTGACTGGGAGGAGGCACCATGGAGCCTCTGAGTACTGGAAATGTTCTATAATTTGACCTGGTAGTTTCACAGTTATATACATATGTCAAAATCCACTGAATGTACCCTGACGATCTGTGCATGTTATGAATGCATGTTATTCCTCAAAAAGATTTTTTAAAAGTAAACAAAAAAATTCAAAAAATTTAAAAGAGAAAACAGCACAAGTGTGTCATACAAAACAAGTCTATTCAGTGATCACAGGTGAGAACATTAGGAATTATACTAAAAGAGCTTGAAACAAAAACTGTTTTATTGTTCAGTAAAAACAGTCTGCAGGGGGTATGCACGTTCAGAACATTAATATGTGATTTCTCTAACCCTATCCTTTTCAATCCTTAAAAAACACCTGGTGAAAATGACTCAAAATCAGTAACCTTGAAGAAAAAGAAGCACCAGGGTGATATGCAGTTTCTAGGATGTATGTAAAAGGAGGACTTCCACTGGCTCTGGTCGGGGGTGGGAGGGGGTGCGGGGCTGGCTACAGGAGTCCAGGAGCTATCAGCTGACTGTCAAACTTTGAGACAAAACTCAAGATAGAAATATAAAAAATAAAGATCCAAGTCCTTGGTAGCAGGAACAGCAAAAATGGCACCACAAAAGATAGGAAAACTCGCCAAATCCCAGCAGAGAATAGGAATAGAACTGAATCCGACTGTCTTGAAAGGAAAGAATGAAGGGTCCCCAGTTGCACTGTGCTGGCTGACTAAAGGCTCTTCAGTCAAAGGAGGGTGACTCCCCTGCTAGGCAGCGGCAGCAGCTACCCCGCAACAATCTGCGTTACCAAGGTGCAGTCTTCAAGGCGCCTGCCTGTGGGGTCACCCCCCAGGTCAG
Source organism: Hipposideros armiger (assembly GCF_001890085.2). Taxonomy (NCBI): domain Eukaryota; kingdom Metazoa; phylum Chordata; class Mammalia; order Chiroptera; family Hipposideridae; genus Hipposideros; species Hipposideros armiger. Next base: position 3,015,426 of record NW_017731351.1, read on the forward strand.
CACCGACCCCAGCATGAAAGGGAACTGTGACAGAACCAAGTGAGAAAATGCCATCATAGAAGCGCCCTGTGGGATTGGCAAATTGGAAAACCACTCTGGTATCAGAATAGTCCATTCTTTATTCCTAAAGCATGTAATTTTAAAAATATAGAACATAAACATAAAATTTTAAAAATCTGAAAAAGTAAACAATCACCCATAATGCCCCTAACTAACTCAACACTATGAGCATTTTGCTGTATACATATTGACTTCTAATTGTTTTCCCTGCATATATTCTTTTCACATAGTTCATTCATTCATTGTTTCTGAGGGCTTATTTTGAGCCAAGCATTTTGCTATACACCAAGGATGAAATAATCATAGTATTCTGACAAATCCTTTTTTTTTACTTATTAGTAAACCAAAAACTTTTCCATTATAAGATTGAAATCATGATCCTCATTTTTCTACCTTTTTCTTGCTATTTAATATACATGCAGATAAGTGCATAAATTATAGGAGTACATACAACGAATTACCACAAAGTGAACTCATCCATGTAACCACACTCAGGTCAAAAAGTAGACTACTAGTACCCTGTGTATCTTTACACTACGTTAAAGCTAAATGGTAGGACCACCAGGTAGTCTGTTCCTCTCTATGCTGTATTTCCTTCCTCCCATACAGATGGCACAAAAAGATCAGGCCCAGAGGTGCCTGGCATTCCTAGAAGGTTCAGCCGACTGCAGTGAGGATCAGTGAGAGGACAGAGGGAACAGCAGGCTCACTGGTTATAACCACCTCGCCACTAGATTTCAAGAGGAAAGGGCAAAAAGGGTTTTAGAGATCTATGTAGAAACAAGTCCAAATATTGGGTTGTTGGAAAAGTCATGATGCATTTTTGCAACAAAAAACATAGAAAACTTACGTCATGAGTTTTCCAACAACCCAATAGGTATTCAGATCAGAGCAGAAGCCCTGAGAGAGTTTAAAGAGAAATGCGCTACCTGGAATTTCCCGTCATGTGGGATCCTAAAATCATGGCAGTTAGCATCAACCAGACAGAGTTTCCTAAGCTGGATTCTGGTCTCCTCTGACAGATCTAAAAGAGATATCATAGTCCAATCCTGTCATTTTACAGAAAAGAAAGATGAGGACTGGGGAGAATGTAAGTATGCATCAGCTCCTGTTGCAGTAATCTATTGCTGCATAATATAATAAATCACCCCAAAACTCAGGAGCTTAAAACAACAACCATTTTCAACTATGTGTGGGGACAGATGCTAACTAGACTAATTGTGGCAGTCATTTTATAATATATACAAATATCGAAGCATTATGTTGTACACCTGAAACTAATATAATGTTATATGTCAATTACATCTCAATAACAAAACAAAATGAACAGCCACCATTTATTATCTCTACCGGTTCTGGGGTTGACTGGGCTCAGCCTACATTTTCACTCAGGGTTCCTCACGTAGTTGCAGCCAGTGGTGGCTGGAACTGGATTTATCTGGCAGCTTCTTCACTCATGTCTGGTGGCCAATGCTGCAGGGTGGCTGGGCCAACAGACAATACGACCGATGGCCTTTGCATGTGGCCTGGCCTTCCTCACAGAACGGCAGCTGCGTCCCAAGAACACCAGGCAGAAGCTGCATCACTTTTTCTTTCATGATCCCACCTCTTTAAGGCACACAGAACCACTTAAGTTGAAGTCGCAGGCCTACCCAGATTCACAGGTCTGGGTGTGGAGAGACACACAGACCATAGCTCCTTATGGAAGAGTATCAACATGGCATTGTAAGAAGGGAATGTGGGGATCTTGCTGCGACCCTCTGAACACACACTTAGCCCAGATGCCCTCCCTACACGATTCCTCCCAGCAAATCAGTCTCCTGGCACCTGCCACACTGTGGAACTGCAGCCTACTGCCTACTCATCTCTTCCACTACATATGAGCTACTTAAGAGGAGGAACTGGATCGGTCATCTCTATGCCTGGCACTTAGCAGATGCTCAGAAAACTATTTCCTGAATCAATGAACAAACAAATGAAATTTAGGCTTCAAGTAAAAATATATATTTAAATGTTTCTAATGGAGCAGTAAAAGTTCCTTTATCCAAATCTCTTAGGCTAGGTCAGTTGAGGGCTGTCAGCTTTTAGCATTGTTAGTATCTTTACGTTTCATCAATAATGTAGTCTCACATTGGTCTAATTTATAACTAAGTAATAAAGTTGCTACTAACGCAAAGGTTATATTCAATAGCTTAAAATGTATCAGAAACACAAAATGCTCATCTTAATATATATTCAGAAGACCTTGTGGATTTATTTTTTTCCCCTCAAAATTGGTGGGTTATTTTATGGCAAGCACCCTTAAAAGGAAATTTACGTATAACACCACTGTTGCTAAATAAGCCAAATGAAACAGTTAAACCACTCTAAGAACTTAGTGTACTCAAGTGAAAACATACAATTTTAAAGTATTTTTATTCATAAATTATATATTTTTGTATCATGTTATTGGATATAGGTCATTCCACCCTAAATTATCACTTGTACAATCAACTTATTTTCTTTTACTGGTCAGCAAATATAACCAAGATGAAAGAAAAATTACATAACTCAGAACTCAAAAATTAGTTAAGCCGTTCCCTGGCCTCAGCAAGGCACACATGCATAGTCAATGCCCTAAAGTGCTGATATTAAGGACCCCGTACCCGCAGGACACTGTCCCAAAGAGCGTGAATCCATCCTTAATCTGATGAGACTTACTCTGGCTCTTTTCACTTTGATCACTTTCCTCCCAAGACCTCATTAGTCGCGCATCTCGGCAAACTTACCAATGAGTACCTGGCCACTCTTCATGGCAGAACCCCCTGGGAGCAGGCCATGGACCACAAGCCTCTCTCCAGCACCCTGCTTCCCGGCTCTCTTCCAGCTCCTCTTGGTTTGATGGATGATCCCAACCAGCACTTCCAGAAGCTTGAGCTGTTCTTTGGCTTTGGTGACAGTCAGCTTTTTGGGGTTCACATAAACATTCACATCTTTGTACCTCTGTTGGACAACGATTCCTGCTTTCTGGTTGGACTGATGCTTGAGAATGGAGACTGGCCCGCTGTCACTGCTATTTTTTTTATTACGGCGCTTGGGTAAAAGCCTTTTACTTTTTAAAATTTTGGTAAACCGCTTGAGTTTGGGTTCATACTTTTTTCCTTTGTCATCGTCCTCTTCTATAATAATCTCGGTTTCACTGAACCTGACATGGTTCACAACAGGTGTCTCAGGAAGGAGGCTTTCTTCTTCATCCTCACTCAATTCCAAATAAAATAGCTCTCCATTTTTCTGCACGCTGTCCAGCCACTCAGGCTCAAGGTCACTAAAAAAAAAAAGAAAAAAGATAATCTGAATAGCAGCTGAATATAAGAAAAAATAGCTGGCATCGGGGTGAGGGTGGGGACGGTGTAGGGAGGTGGGAGATATAAAAGTTCTTAGATTGTTTCAGCCTCCTTACTATTTCTAACTTACTACATCAATAATTTTTCCTGTAGGATGTTTGTGTGGAGCCTTCCAGAATGGGGGTGGGGGGTGGAGGGGAAGAAACTGAAAAAGCGTGTGATAGAAAACAAATAAAAAAAAGAGATGGGCCCCTTCTAGAATCTAAGGTGTTTTGTGTTTTTTTTTTTAAGAAATTTAATTCAGCCCCTGTGTGGTTATTGTTCACATTAGACAACTTCACTGGACAATAATTTACATTAGTAGTTGATTATGCAATTATATCCACAGATGTAAGCCATTGGAAATTGTACACAAAGCATGTTTGTATTGAAATTATTCAGCATGGCTGTCATGTTCAAATGAAAGCTAAAGCCTACCAGCATTAATAGACTTTGTTTATACAATAAATTTTCAAAAAAGAAACATTCCCCTCGCCATGAATAAAAACCTTCGCTGAAAACAACCAATTTATAATCACAATTAATAATGATCACTTCTGTAGCCTATAATTTCTGTAAAACTTTTTTATGAATAATTGTAGTAGGAAAAGTAAACCACATATTACATAATTCATCATGTGATTGCAAAAAAAATAACTTGTAACTGGGAGGTAGGCCATTGAAAGAAACAAAAGTATTGCTATTAAAATGATTGAAACAGCGTTAAGAACAAAAATATTCATCTTAAGGTAACAAAGCTAATCACAAACTCTACCCTGCTCGATGTTATGAACATTTTAATTTCAAACTGCTATTCTTTAAAGCAAAACTGGTTACAGTAAAAAAATTAACATGTGGAGAGAGTCTTTTCAGAGCCATGAGCTGTAATATCTTGGCATGAAAGGATATAATTTGTGTTCTAATCATTCAATCAGATAGAAAACAGTTTGGTTTTCTGCAGTGTTTATTAGCGACTCTGGTTCTTTTAACTTAAAAGTCAAAGGTCTCTTTCTAAATACTGTGAAAATTAATTTTTTAAAAAATGCACTATTCTATTACTCAACTCTGAAACTAACCACTGCCCTGGTTTGTGGTTGGTAATTAATACAGAATTTTCAACTATATATGAATGGTGGGGAAAAAAAAAAGCGTAACTGGCCCCAAATATCAAAAACTAATGTTTCTTTAAGAGTGTTGGTTCCCAGCGTGTGGAGTCATTTTAGGCACTTAGCACGACTTACTACAGGTTATTAATCATACCACAGTTGTTTCAACCATCCCTAACTGTACAAGGAGGTGCCACGTATAGTGAGAAGAAAATGAACCGAGAAGTCACAAAGACCTTGGTTCAAATTCTGTTCTATTGAGATTTTTACCTTTCCGAGCTTTAGTTTCCCTCTTTTAGAAAACAGATTGTATCTACCTCACGAGACTGTTATCAGGAGCAACTAAAATAATTCGCCTGGCATGGTAAGTGCCCACTAAGTGCCAGTCCCCTTCCTCTTGCCCCAGAGAGTCAGAACTAAAGAGAAACTCACACCTACATTAGGTATAGCTCTGTGCTCTGCACTTTTCCAACCCCTGGCAGTGAACGAAGGTGCCTCCAACAACCTCTGTTTGCTAGGTTCCCAGCTAAGTGCCGGGGACACAGAAGCAAAACCAGGTGCCGCCTTTAAGGCCCCCGCAGTTTAGTATTCTGGACGCTTCCTTACTCCTGCTCCCGATCATTGGTTCCTACTCAGGAGCATAACTGGTGAATGTGTTAGGAAGTTTTTCCGAGTTGTAAAGACTGTACTCCCAAATGGGTTCTACTACAAGGAAGGGCATGTGTTAAAAACAACAACAAAAACCCAACCTTTCATTGAGACTATTCATTAAGAACAAAATTAAAGAACTTTATATATAGATATGCCCTGCTCCAGGAGATGGAGCTTAACCTTTCCTCGCCTTGAGCGTGGACTGGGCTTAGTGACGTGCTTCCGAAGCACAGGGTGTACGAAGTGAAAAATAGTCAACGCAGTGAAGAAATCTGGCGGACATCACCTTAACCAAGAGATGGGGGTTACGAAAAACAAGGAAGGACTGAAAACTGTCACAGGCCAGAGGACAGTAAGGAGACTCGAAGATTTCATGCAATTTGAGATCCTGGAACAGAAAAGGGACATAAGTAGAAGGCTGATGAAATCCAAAAAAAGTCTGGAGCTTAGTTAGTGGCACTGTACCGATGTTAATTTCTTAGTTTTGAATAATGTACCATAGCTGTGTAAGACATCACCAATGTCAGGCGAAACCCGGTGAGGGAGATATAGGAACTCTGTACTATCTTTGCAACTTTTCTATAAATTCAAACTTATCCAAAAATAAAGGGCTTACTGTTCAAAAGAAAGTAAATCGAGCAGTTTGGACTCAGCTTTTTGTAATACATGGGTCACATGAATCAGTATTAATGCAAATATTCTTTCATCTCTTCTGAAGTCCTACGGTGCAGACTGCAAAGCTGTCACTCTGTAAATGTCTTTCAGTGAGATTCCTATTTTGTTTAGTCTATCTTGCTCTAAACAGAAATAACTGTGTAGTTACAGTCTGCTTGCAAAGTTTGACAGCACTTTAACTGGTTTTCAAGGCCCTGATGGATGTGGTAAACATGAGCAGAGTCCTTCTTCCCCAAAAAAGACTTGCTCGTTTGCACATAAGCAAGTTCACTTACGTAAGCTGTAACATAATTAAAGAAAATGAACTTCAGATAATGGTAATACGTTTCTCAATTCCTGATGCATTCAAGAACTCTACATTGACACTAAATCTTTTTCCCTTTCTTCTTCTAAATTATTGAATCTCTCAGGTCTGTATTTGCATTAATATCAGCATTTTTCATCATCTGAAATAATATCACAATTTCATCAACCACCACATGAAAAATGTTACGAGACAGCCAGCCCTCCTGGTACATTACCTTAAGAAAAATAGGCTTTAGCTTCTACTCCAAACCTGGTACATTATTTTATTTTTTTTTTTAGTGGGCAAAGCACAATGTGCTTTACCAAAGCAGCCAACATACATAGTTACGAGGTGCTAAGAGGTACAGCAGGACAAATCTTGGGACAGAGAAAAATACAATAAAAACACCAGGAGAAATTAACATGGATTCTATCTGGTACTCAGTCGGTAAATACTGGTCTGCCGAATGCTTTTGTGTGTGTTTGTTTTTCCCTTGTGTTCTGTCTACCAGCAATACCTAATCTTCATCCCTGAAGTCTTTTGATTGCTTCTAAAAGAAAAACCATGATTTGAGTGGTTAAAATCTATGCTAGATGTTATAGCAGCTTGAGGAGGTGGGGAACCTGGGGTGGGCTGATACTCTTTTTAGTTTAGTCACCACTGGAACAAATGTACAGCATGTCAAAGAAGAGGAAGTGAACTACGAACTGTGTACTCACAGCATGAAATACATTTTAACATCAGGAACATACTCCATTGGAACTGTGCTCATGAGCCCATTCCCAGGACCACACGTCCCACCCCCAACCCTTCAGCTAAAATGGGGCATGTCTACTCATCAACAAGTTAGGAACATGATCTAACCCTGGCAGAGCTGAAGTCACAGACCAGCAAAACATTTTGTTACAGGCTTCATTGTATGCATACTTTTAAAGACATCAGATGGACAGAGAGCTCATCACCTAGCTGAAATGTAAATGCCAAAAGTGAGGAATAAAAACTACTATAAGAGACTAGAGTTTGGAGAAATTAAGTCTAGAAGGATCAGAAAGGGTTCCAGGAGGTGGCACTTAAGTGGGACCTTGAATGCTTTTGACAAGTAGAGATGGGAAGAAAGTGTGTTTTAGAGAGAACAAAGTATGTACACGTACAGGTGTGAAAGAATGTGGTAGGTATGCGAATGGGTGGATATTTCAGGAATGTGATGCACTGAATGTGTGTGTTCCCCCAAAGTGTATATGTTGAAACCCTACCACCCAGTGATGGTTGATATTGGGAGGTGAGGCCTTTCGGAAGTTATTAGGATTAGATGACATCATGAGGGTGGAGCCCTCACGAATGGGATTAGTGTCCTCCTAAGAGTCCCAAGGAATCTTGCTGCTTCTCTCTGCTCTCTGCCATGTGAGGACACAATGTGAAGTCAGCAGTCTGCAACCTGGAAGAGGGCCCTCACAGAACCCGACCACGATAGTACCCTGATCTGGGACTTCCAGCCTCCAAACTGTGAGAAATAAACTTCTGTGTTCATAAGCCACTCAATCTATGCTATCAGCCTGAGCCTAGACAAGTAGTAATACAGGTGGCTTAAAAGAGGAAGAGCATCAAAGATGAGACCAGGAAGGCTGGGGACAGATCTACAAGCCTTTTGAAAATCATCCTGAGGAATCCGGAATTTATTTGGAAGCCCATTGAGCTTCTGAACCAAGCAGAAAAAAGATTTAGTAAACTTTGTCTTTTTTTTTTTTTTAGAACAGTTATAGTTCATAGCAAAATTGAGTGGAAGGCAGAAAGATGTCACACATACTCCCTGCCCCACCCGCCAAATGCACAGCCTCCTCCACTAGCAACACCCCCCACATCTCACAGCATGTGTGAGAAAGGAGAGGAGAGAAAGGAGTGGCTACCAGAAAAGGAAGTCACCAGGACTGGAGACTTATTAGACCTGAAGACTTGCGTAAGGAGAGAGGGGTGCCAGGAAATGAGGTGGGCACCACCAGGAGAGAAGGAAGATAATGAACGCTCTTCAAACACGCTGAGCTGGAAGCAGAGAGAGATGGTAGCAGAGAATTACCATTTCTCATCATACACCTACTTACATACCATTTGTCTTTTTATTCTATATAATTTGATAAAAATTAAAAGCCAAAAGAAGTCAGGGTTCAGAGCAAAAGAGGAAAACACAGAACTATCTTAAATTGGATGTTAATATATGGGATCAAGACTTTGAATGAAATATTTTGATTCTTCAAGTAATACACTCCCATATTAAAATCCAAGAAAAAGATAAATTTTGGTATATTCATACAATGGAATCCCATTCGGAAATAAAGAAATTAACTACTTCGAGGTGACAACATGGATGAGTCTCAAAATAATTATGCTGAGTAAAAGAAGACAGATAAAAAAAACCCAGTACGTTCTATGTGATTCCATTTTTTATAAAACTAGAAAATACAAACTCATCTCTAATGACAGAAAACAAGTGGTTGTAAGGCGTGAGGGGGACATGAGTAGTCTTAGGGAGGGAGGCACACGGGGAAACCCAGGTGAGACGCATATGTTCATTATCTTAACAGATGTATACATGTCAAAACTTATCAAACTGTACACTTTAAATATGTGTAGTTTACTGTATTTCAACTATACGCCAATAAAGCTGTTAAAAAAATGTAAAGGACATATTTCCCATCTTCTCCAGTCATTCTTATTTTCAGTGGAAGTTTATTAGCTTTTCACAGCTAAATGCTTTTAAAAGTATTCCTCTTTCCATCAGTCAAAAGTTTTAAAAGCAACAATAACAACAAAAAATTCACTTTGAAAAATAAAAAATCTAACTCACGAAATTGATAACTGTGGCCAATATGAACTAACGAATGTTGCTTCAATGAGCTGGATAATTGTAAACCAAAGCAAAGAAACATAGCGTTATTGCAAGTAAATGCATGATTTCTATTATTTCCATACTGAAACTAGTCACTTGTTCCCTCAGCCCAACCCACCCACTAGTATTACCTCTGAAATTTCCCCCAGGCACCTGCCAGTTTGCTAGGTTAAGATGTACTGCACTAATCTAGAATTTTCCTCTTACATAATGTCTTAAATAAACCTATTAAAAGTACTTCACCAGAATGGATGCTAATTTTATCTCAAAAGTAATAAACTTATTAATTCTGTATTGACAATCACATGCAGCTGAAACCAGTTTTCAGTTACAAATCATGTATGAAATAATAATTTCCAGAAAGAATATGCAGATAATTAACTAACTAGAACCCTGAATATTTGGGATACTTTATGTGAATCAATAAGTGGCATAACTTCCTTAATAACCTTCATGTAAGTGATGAAAGACAGTAGACAATTCATCTCTGAGGTTTGATGAGAAAGATTAGGTTTACATCCCTAAACCTCTGATCAAAGAATGGTCTTGTCCAAGCCAGACAAGCTACCTCCTACATTGGTGATTTATGCAGCTTAGGGAGGTAAATACCTAATACCATAAAGAAGGAACAGAACAGGAGCCAACCTGGCCAGGTCAGCAAATCAACTCTCATGTCCTGCACACCAAGAAGGGACAGCCATAAAATCTGAAGCTTGGTAGGACTCACAATATAGACCAGCAAAACATTTTACAATAGGGATTTATTGTACTTAACTATTAGGAGGATAAAGACACTGGAACATGTGGAGTGATCAGTGAAAGACTGACATAGAAAACTTAACAATCATTTTTTAAAAACTAAAATATAATACACATATACATGTATCCTGACTTACAAAATCCTTTGAAGTAAGGAGTTCTCTTCATTCCACCAAAATCAGGGCATTCCATTTGAAATCAGGTCTCCTAAATTCCTACGCTTATAACACTCAGCTATATGACCATGGGCAAATTACAGCTTCTCTTTGGGCTAAAAGTGTGTGATTTTAAGATGTAGAGAAACCAAGAGTTTGAGTCTCACATTGTCTATGACTTCCATAGCAAGATCAAATGGATTCCACATAATCTACACTTCCTTCCAGCAGCCTTGCTTGATAACCATGAATTTTGTAATTATTTTTAAATGACCATAGCACAAGATTAAGCAAAATATGTGATATTCGTAAATTTGTTCAAGTCTTCATATAATCTGCCCTCATTAAGCCTCTAGAGCAGGGGTCGGCAAACTTTTGAGACGGAAGAGCTGCCAAGGGTGGGTAAACTGTGGATTGCGAGCCACATGTGGCTCTTTGGGTATGTGCATGTGGCTCTGAAGTCAAGTTGAAAATGAAAATAAAACTATCATTGTTTCATTTATAAAAATTTTGAAGGATATTATTCGCATAATGGTGATTATGTAAAAATATACTTATGGCTCTTGAATAATTTTTAAATTGTTGTGAGGGGCAGGATTGGCCTTCCAGGTCGGCAAACTTTTGAGACTGCACACAAGGAGCCGCCTGCATGTGGCTCAGGAGCCGCAGTTTGAGGGCCCCTGCTCTAGCTTATATTAAGCAGCCATTAGTGATGGTCTCCCCGCCATGCTTTTAAAGATGATAAAAATGTTTTACATACCTATAGGTGAAAATAATCGCTAAATGCTTATTAAATACTTGTAACTGTTATTCCTACACACACATAAAATGTCATCCTAAAACTGACTATATGTGGCAGTCCTTTATGGGGTTGGGTTGATGTTTTGGCACCTGAACCTTTCCACAGTTAAGTCATTTCAAGTCACCACTAATTAACTTTTCAAAAAATTCTTAATCCAGAGCAGTCAGGCATACATTCCTTTAAAACTGAAGTCGCGCTGTGTACTGTGAATCGAACTAACTTTTTCATTATTATTAAGGATAAAAAAATTACATTATGACATAAAGTAGAAAACAAAAAAAACATGAGGATGTATAGAAAAATATAACAGAAACACCCAAAAAATGCTAAGAGAGGTTGTCCTCCATAGTGAAACTATGGGTTTTCTTTTACGTATCAATCCATTTTTATAACAAGAAAATACCTACATACTTTAAAATATAAAATGTGTACGGTGCCCCTTCACTCTAAATACTAATGAGGTTAAGTCACAATGATTATGATGCCAGAGAAGCAAGAAAACACTGCAACATTACAGTTTTACGAACACTAACGGATATACCCTCATCATATATTATGGAATCCACCATAAAAAAGAGGAGAGCCTATTTAAGAATCGTAACAAACGTCCGGTAGCAAAGAATGGCACCCACATTTCGGCTCACATCACACAATTAAAACGTGGCGCAAATAATTCCCACTTACTAGAGAACCTAAACACTCAATCCCAACCACGTTAACACTCTGGAGTCCCCCACCCCCTCACCCCCAGCCCACGTGTACACTCTCCGGATGGAAGGCATGGATTCAACGGTCCCTCTTCGACAACCTTACTCATAATCGCTACTCGCAGACGAATACGATGAACCCGAGTCGCTGACACGATCTTCAGGATCACAATCCTCATCTTCTTCTCGTGAAGAGGGGTCTTCAAGGAGCTCCTCCGGGCTCTGAGGCGAATCGCACAAAGCTGGAGATGCCATCATCAAAGATGCAGCGGAGACAAGCAGAGTAACTCAAATCTCCAAGCGACGGCTTGTCGGAACCGCCATGTTGCCTCCGCGAGAGAGGGGGCAGAGGCCACGTGATCACCAGTCCTTAGCTGCAATTGGTGGCAGCTTAGGTTGCCAGGGAGACGGGGAAGCGTCCCCGGGAGAAGTCGGAAGACTGCCGAAATTTCTAGGAGGGCGTGTGGGAGGAATGGAAGTAGCGAAAACTTCACCGCTTACGCTCTCCTTTGGAGCAGCGTATCTTATTCAAACAGGCGGAGACCCACTGGTTTTGTTTTTTTTCCCCTTTTTTCTTCCTCCAGTTTGCACTTTGTTTCCACGCCGAACAGCTGTCCAAAACCTTAAGAGGCTTTAAGCCTGCGTTTCCCTTGAGGTAAAAGAAAACTACCCTCTCTACCTTTCCTCCCGCCTCTGCATCTAAGCAGGGAATAGACGCTTTTAAGCAATACCCTCTAGGTGTTAATGTAAATACACGCCATTGTTTATTTGTTTTTATTATTGTTTCGTATTTGCAAACATTTTTACAGTTCTCCCAAGCAGATATTGTAGAGATGCTTTAAATAGATGGCAATACTGTGAAATCAACTGCGTGTTCATTTTCTAACTCAAAATTTTATAATTTGATGACGTGTTCTCATTACTGGAGTTGGAAGTGTAAACAGGTAAATTTTATCTGTCAGTTGTGAGTACCTACATTAAATAATTTTTTTAAAGTACAAAATAATACCCAGCATTTATTGAGAGTCAGCCATTGCTCTAATTACATGTTCTGTTCTCATACTATTCTAAGTATTCACATACTATGAAGTAAATATCCATTACTAAAATAAGGCAACGGAAGCTTAGAGAGGTTATTAATTTTGTTAATGGTCACATGCCTGGCAGGCAACAAAGCCAACCAAAAATGGAACTTTAAGTCATTAACTACTAGATTGTATTTCCTTCTCAAGGCCCAGTTTTTCATCTATTAGAGATCTAAGAAAACAAGGGATGCAAATAAAATTTGTACAAGTGAGAAGCTGAAAGCAATCTAAATGTTCGACAATAGGGGAAAAGTTAAATATATATGTTACATATATATTTATATATTATATATATAACAAATAGTATGATGTTAATAGAAATGTTTTCAAAGAATAATGCATGTGGGAAATGTTCCTGTTAAAGCCAGTAAAAAAAAAAAAAAAGGATATAGTGCTATTTTATGATCTCAGTGGATGGATGCTGAGGATTCAATTTAAACTACATGGGCAGGTGGTGGATACTGAAAGGTGAATGGGCGTTTTAGAACATACAGTGATGAGTATTATGATAAGTACGGAGTTCTAATGGAATACCCAAAGGAACACAAACGAGGGCATGTAGGGCTACAGCAAATTTCTTAGAGGGGGTCTTAACTTACCTTGTTATTATAGGGGATAATCTACCAAACAGAGAAAAATAGTGGGAGATGAGTCACCCTATGGCCCAGAGTGATATATGCATAGAGAACTCAAGAGAACCTGGGCAGTAGCAGTGAAATATTTAAACTTTCAAGCTGCAGTTTAGTTTCACTTGTCACATTAAATTATGTCCATTTGAATAGCCTATGTTTTATGCTTTTATTAATTTCTAAATGTGCCTTTTTTACAGCTGTATATCAGCTATGGAATTTTATTTTGTAGTTTATTTGTATTTATAAAATTGTTTTTATCTTATGTAAGAGCTATACAGCACAGAGCTAATATCTGTTTATTTAAAATTATAACTGAAAAAAAGTTTGTCATCCCTGGAAATCCCCAAGAGTTTATTCCTTAAAAGAGGTCTGCCCACATATGGCTCAAATTGAAGAATAGGGGACGAGTTCATAAAGGGATCATGGATAACGAAGGTCCTTGAGGTGGCAGGAGGGGATGGTACCCAAGGCACTGATGGAGTGATGTGACCTTGCTGACACCTATTCCCTAAAACTGGTTCCCAAAGGATGGTGCAGGTGTGAAGGCTGACTTGCCAGTTTCAGTCAAGAAGCTGGGACAGTCTCCATGTGATGGTGTTTATTTTCTCTGGTAAATGGAAGGCAACCTTGCCAGCTGAAAGTGATAGAGGAAGTAAAGGGGTCAGAAGTTTGAGGAGAGTGGATCCCGGAAGGAAGAGAAACAAATATTTCCATCAGCATTGAGGTCCAAAAAGAAAAACAGGGCATCACTTTTAAAATCAGAGACACAATATTATAAAAAAGTTGGAATCACTATAATAGTTACGTTTCATGTTAAAACATACATACTTATTCTCACCCCTTAATCTCGAAGGTTAAAAATTACTTAAGATTTCATTCCAATATAAAAAATGCTTTAGGTACCTCTTTAACAAGTTAAACTTTCCTCATTTTAAAAGCACTTTATTGGAAGTTAAAAAAGAAACAACAACAACATTTTAAATTTTAACAAAAACACGTTTTCTTCCTATAAATAACACTCCATTTTTTTCTATGAGCATCTAATAATTTTATACTCTGCTCATAAACCTTCAATACTAAACCCAATAAATAGAGAATAAAATGCAAACTGTGTAGTCTCTGTTAAAAAAAAATCCAATTCTACAAACAATTGAGCACCAATTATGAGTTAGATGCCTTATTTCCTGCTATACATAAATTAGGTTAATCAAGTGTGCCCAACCTGCCTGATCAAAAGATCGCCTAGGATGCTTGTTAAACATCAAGATTTTAATGCCCTGTCCCACTTCAATAGTATCAGAGTCTCCCAGGGACCCGACCTGAAAATCCCTATTTTAAACAAGTGCCCCCAGCGGTGCCTGAGTTAACTGGCGCCTGGGGAACACTGCCCTAAGCCTTTCCTCAGTTCTATACTTCACACCTACAGGCCCACTGACCATTTCCCAAATAGGCTGGACCCCACTCCCACCTCCTGGTTTTGACCTTGGTAGACATGCCTCTCCCTGCCCCAGAACCCATTAGGTATATGATCTTAAGCAAATCTACTTCTCCAAGCTTCACTTTCCTTATCGGTGAATTTGAATATTGGTTCCTATTTCACAGGACACTTTGGAGTGCAATAAGTTAATGCAAGTAAAATACCTAGTACAGAAAGTGCCCATAAAGCTATTTTATAGATCGTTTACTCACACAGCTGTCTCACTGTGGAATGCTACTTATCCATAATAATACATTTTCCTTCAAGACCCAATTCAAATGGTACCTTTTCCAAGAATCTGCCCCAGACTTTTTTCTGATCTCAGTAGGAGGTAGAAGTAGAAGAAATGATAGCAATCATTGTAAACTCTTATTTAAATATTCAGGGTATGGTATTAGCCAATCAGATTTCTAACTTTATATATCATAGTTGTACTAACTAAATTAATATTTAACAACCTTAGATGTGTATTGGAGAGGATGAAGAAAGAAAAAGAATAAGATGCCATTTTCAGAACGCTGTTTTTGTCTGTTTCATAATTGGCAATTGCAGGAAGCTTTAAAAGAGTTAGACTGGAAGTCGGGGGGGATCACGCTTCTAGACATTAGAACGTACTACAAGGCTACAGTAATCAAAACAGTATGGTACTGGCATAAAAACAGACACATAGATCAATGGAACAGAATAGAGAGCCCAGAACTAAATCCAGGCATATACAGGCAGTTAGACTATGACAATGGAAGCAAGAATTTACATTGGGGTAAAGATAGTCTATTTAATAAATGGAGCTGGGAAAATTGGACTGACACATGCAAAAAAATGAAACTGGACCACCTCCTTACGCCATATACAAGAACAAATTCAAAATGGATTAAAAACGTAAATATAAGACCTGAGACCATAAAACTCCTAGAAGAAAATGTAGGGTCTAAATTTGCAGACGTTACCCTGAGCAATATTTTTACTGATACATCCCCGCAGGCTAGGGAAGTAAAAGAAAAAATGAACATATGGGACTACATCAAACTTTAAAAGTTTTTTCACAAAAAAAGAAACCATCAATAAAACAAAAAGGAAGCCTACTGAATGGGAGAAGAAATTTGTCAACAAGATATCTGATAAGGGGTAATATCCAAAATATATAAAACGCTCATGCAACTCAACACCAAAAAAAACAAACAACCCAATTAAAAAATGGGCAGAGGATATGAAGAGACATTTCTCTAAAGAGGACATACAGATGGCCAACAAGCATATGAAAAAATGTTCAACCTCACTAATCATTAGGGAAATGCAAATAAAAACTACCATGAGATACCGCTTCACTCCGGTCAGAATGGCTATCATCAATAAGTCAACAAACAACAAATGCTGGCGAGGTTGTGGGGAAAAGGGAACCCTGGCACACTGTTGGTGGGACTGCAGACTGTTGCAGCCACTATGGAAATCAGTATGGAGGTATTTCAAAAAACTGGAAATGGAACTACCTTATGACCCAGCAATTCCACTCTTAGGTATTTATCCAGAAAAACC
>NW_017731351.1:3032146-3069646 GCF_001890085.2 Hipposideros armiger
CACTGTATTTCTGAAGCTGATGTTGAATAATAATGTATGCCAACTATAATTATATATACATATAGTCACGGGACATGGAGTAGAGAGTGGGAATGGAGTCAATGGAATTGTAATAGAGAAGCATGATATTGGGGGTGGGATGGGGGAAGGGAGTTGTTTCTGTGCGAAGGGTGAAAAGGGTAACTATTGCATTGTTCTGTACACCTGAAACTAACAATAAATTTAAAAAAATAAAAAAATAAAAGAGTTAGACTGGAGGATAGTCTCATTTTCTATTTTCTGCTACGCAAATGACCCACTATCTTCTGAGGCCCACAATGTTTAGTTAATATATATGAGACATAAAGTCCTTATTTCCGTAGATTATCATCTCAATCAGGCAAACAATACAATTCTGAAATAAAATACACCAGATAAGAACACAATTAAATATTTAGTATCTTTAGCAGGTCCCAGAGCTGTTTCCCCAGTAGTAATAGAAGCTAGCAATGAGAAGTAAACGAAAACAGGACCAAAGGAGGTCATGTCCATTAAAAATTTTAAACTTTGTTAGAAACCTCTGTTTCTAACTAATGTGGCCTTACTTGTGAACATGGAAATAATAATTCATGAACTATGTGGTAATACTAACAACCACAACCATTTTTTTTTAATCATTGATTAAAAGATTTGGGAGGTCAGCAAAATAGCATTTTAAAAACTGACACATATAATGTGGAATTTTTCAAATTTGGGATAGAGACAACACATAACATTTCAGCAATCCTGTATTTATAGAATTGCATTGTGGTCTAAAATTCTAATTTTCCTATCTGAAAATTGAATTACCTGTTAAAAACATACAGAACTTACTTGTTCTAAGATCACGTATTCTCCATTTGAATAAAAACAGAATACAGATGAGAATCCAGAAGTAAACATAAAAGTAACTAAAGTAGATGGCACAAAGCTCAAGCCCAAAACCTTTCATTTACTACTACTTATCCTCATTTGGTATTTCCATTTACAAATTATAACAAATATGGTGAAATGTTCTACTGCCAGTGGTTGGCAGCTGCCAGCCAGAAGGAAGGGAGGCCTCCTTCAAACAGGAATACAACAGCAGCGGAAACTGATGAGGGCTGACAATCTCCCCATGAAGAGGAAAGTAGGAAACAAAAGCAGACAGAATTACAAAAAAAAACCATCACTTATAAATGAGGACCAAATGCCCTCAGTAGCAACTAAAAAAAAAAAAGTCACTGCATTTTGGAACCCTACAGTAATTTGATAACGACTGTGAAAATGCTTGATACTCTGTAAGTGGCATGCATTCCCCAGTCAGAGGAGCCAGGTTCTCATCCTGATTCTGGCACTACTAATAAAGTGCATGTGGACAGTTCCCTGATCTGCAGACAGCGATAAGGATCCATGCCTACTATGCAGGGTTGCTAAGAACCCAATGAGACCACCCTTGGAATCTAATGCCCTACACCTTAAGAAGTAGAGCAGTGTGTGCTATATGCTGTATTTTGTTTTTTTTTAAGTTTTTATAATTTATTTTAGTTCTTACTTTTTGAGTTTAAAAAGATATTTACTCATCAGAAATATCTAATGGGGCACACCCTTACCCCTGAGAGTTCTGGGTATTCAAGATGCTATATATATATATATATATATAATTTTTTTTCCTGTTGACAGAAGCACGACATTTAGGTCATTCAACATTTTCAGAGACCCACCTCTAGCTCACTTTCTCTTGGGCTTAGGCGTCAGAACACACCAGCACTTCAGCGTGGACCAGCACCATACATCAGCCATTAGGCTTTGGGCAAAAGTCACTTAGCTGATAGGAATAACTATCTTTCTGTGTTTTGTTTTAATTTTTTTAGGACAGTTGACATAACCCCTTATTTTCATAGAACTTTGGTGTTTTTTAGTGTACTTACATACCACCTGAAACTCACACCACCGCCCTGTGAGGAGGTATTATCTCTTTGTTATAGAAAAACAGGTTAAAAATCTTGCCAAGTCACACAACGAGTATGCAACAGAAATGGAACTCCAAGGGGGTGATTAAGTTGCAATAGCCTTGTGCATAATTTTTTTTTAAGAAATTTTATTGGGGAACAGTGTGTTTTTCCAGGACCCTTCAGCTCCAAGTCAAGTAGTTGTCTTCAATCTAGGTGTGGAGGGTGCAGCTCCTTGGCCCATGTGGGAATTGAACCCGCAACCTTAGGATTATGAGCCTGTGTTCTAATCACCTGAGCTAACTGTCTGTCATGTGCATAAATTTTTAAAAAAATCTTTGCAAAATACTAGTGAGTGCTATTATGATTATTTGGGTACTTCTTATAATCAAGATGCCCCAAATGTGTTTGTTTTCTTAAGTAACAGTAACTGAGGAATGCAATACTGAAGTTTTTCCCTGACTCAAACAACCTATATGTAACTTTTAATCAGAAAACAGGATAGCTGAACATTATTTTTTGCCAAGCTATTCCTAGTTTAGTATTGACATATTTTGAAGCTAACACCCCACGCAGAGAAAAGTTTACAACTTTGCTTCAATTTTGGTTTGGCTGAAGTATCTTTTTCAAAAGCAAAGCAATTAAATGCTTTACATTTTAAAAACCATATTTGCAATGGAAAATACACAAGTAATTACAAACTAAACACTCAGAAGACACACTTGAAAATAAGATGTAAAAAATAAAACAGAATAGTCTGCTATTTTCTCTTGTCTACAAATTTTCTATGGCTCAAGGCTACTGGTGTATTGAAGGTAACTGCCAACATTTTGTGAATATTCTTACAAAGGATGTTTTAAAGGAAAAACATAAAAATGTTGTAAAATTGATCTAAAAAATAGGCCATGCACTGGGCTAGGCAAATAACTATGGTGAGTAGACAAGTATAGTTTAAAGGTTATCTAATTTCTATTACATTATGCCTAAATGTATTTATACTACAAGAAAAGGACATTTAAGTAAATATGAACTTGTATGAAAATATAGCTTCATTAAATGAAAAAGAAACCTCTATAGATGTCCCAAATATTTTTACTGTGTGTTTGAATACATTAAATAGTAAGTAGATAACCACTAACAAAGATAATGCATTGCAAAATTTTTCATATAATGCTAAAAATAAAGCACTCTTAGCTATGACACCAACAAACATTTACAGTTTCAGGTTCCACTGGTTCCTACAGCATGTGGGAACAGTTATTTGTCATTCAGGTAAAGTAGCTTTTCATGTACTGAGCAGGTATATTCCAGAAACACTCCACTACTCACTTCCGAAATAATAATCTTAGCCTTGATGACTACAGTTTAAACATATTCTTTTGCCTTGGTTCATTCAGACAGGTTTGTGCTTTGTATCTGAAACCCTGTAGTGTTTAATCAGTTTGACATTTTGGGGGGCACCTGACATTTAAAACATGAAGAAATTCTATTGCAGCAAGATCTTAAGCTTTTAAAATATCTTTCCCAGTTTTATCAAAGCCATGCTGTGAATGAGTTTCTACTTAATTTGGGGGATTATTTCTGGACTGTAATTTTATCAAATTTGGGGGAAGCTGTCTTTGGGAATTTGGCAGAATCTCCTTTTAGCTGCTCATTTGATAATATTTTATTGTATATGGCAAGGGCTCTCTTGGGGAGAGCGGGGAGGAAACCAACTGGAAAACTGTGGGTTTCAGAGACAGCTTTTAAATCGAAGAGACCCAATTTCTTCCTTGCACAATGTCTTTCTTTTTTACTTACACTTCCAACATAACAGGATTTCTACAGCTCATATGGTTTTGTACAAAGACTTAAAAGGGTCACTTGAAACGTTTACAGATGAGAGAACTCACATAAACCTCCCCCTGACAGTTACTAAGCGCCACTTACTCTTTCTCACCGCAAATGTATTCAAGAGATACTTTCGATTTATTTCTAGAACAGTTTTCCCATATATTGTCTTAAGAAAGCCAGGCTTTCCTAGAGCTAAAGCAGCATTAACAGCCTGGCACTTCACCCCTCCTCTCAATCTTAAAATGGAAAGAGAATTTGCTTCATGTAGATTCTTATTTCTTTCTCTTCTACAAACTCATCACCGTTACCATGGAATTTAGCATCTGTTAGTCTATTTTGCATACAGTATAAGGTTGGACCAGGGTACCAGCAGTAAGTCAATACACGAGCAGTCTACGGAAAGTTGGGGTTCTCATCCCTCCAGGCTCGGAACTCTTAAATTTCTTTTGTGTAGTTATGTGTGTGGACGAGCGCGCGTGCGTTCATATATATGTGTTGTGCAGGGTGGGGGGCGGGTGGAGGGTTAAATTTAGATTTGTTAAAAAGTGGCTCATTTTAACTCCAATCACAACCCAAGTCCAAACAAAACGCTCGGCTACTTTTCCTGGAGAAAGTCTAGGGGTGTTTAAAGAACAGCTTTGGTTAATCGTTTTTCTCTTCTTTCGGTAAAGAGTGGTGTTTTCTGGAGGGGGTGGGTAAGCCGGACCCGCGTGGGGACAGACTCCCAGCGGCGAGACGCGGGGGTCTAGAGCATCCGACTCAGGAAAGAGTGGATGCGGGTCCCAGCGCCCCTCGAGCGCGAGCAGCGCACGGTGAAGAATCCCCAGGAGACTTCCGCGAGACCCCCGAGGGAAAGCTGCCCCTCCCGTGGCCGGCACCCGGGGACGCACGGCGGTCTCGCCTCAGTCCCCGGCCCAGCACTGACCTGTGTAAGAGCACGCGCTGCACGGAGTCCAGGTCCTCCAGGCTCCGGGGGGCAGGTTTGGGGACGCTGGACCTGCCCACCTGAAACATGCTCGCTGGAGACGCGCTGCGCGGGCGCGCAGCAGGTACTGGGCGGAAAGCGAGGGGGCGTCCTACTCTCGGCCCCGCGCTCGCAGCGCCGCCTGCCTGGGGCGCAGCTCGGTCCGCCGCTGGGAAACCGAGAGCTGAAGGAAGAGCCGGCCAGCTTCGGACGCGCGAAAACCTGGGACTGAAGGGCGGCGTCGTCAGCCACCGCCGTGCCTCTCCTCAGTCCTCTCGCTGACTCGCGCGGACGCCCTGGCGCCGCAGCTCAGGGGCAGGTGAGCGCTCTGGGGGCCACCCCCGCCAAGGCCGACCACGTCCAGGCTGACCCTCTTGCTGTTTGGGGCCCCCGCCTCTCCACTTGTCCCACCGCTGGGAAGGGACCCTTGTGCCCGCGGCGAGCCGTCGGAGAGCCGCCGGTCGGGCTGCCCAAAGCTGCGCTCTTTCGCCGCCTAGTGCTCTTAACTCTTCTTTCTTGGACCGCAAGGCTGTCCCCGGCGAGGAACACCGGTGTCCAAGCACCGCCCCCAGCAAGGGAAGCTCCCACCTGCAGCTTGGAGAGCCACGAACAAGGAAGGAGGGCGGGAGGCACTGAAGGGGCTCCTCCGAAGGCTGGGAAATGAGGGGGAAAGAGGAGAGTTAGGTGTCAGTCAGTTCGTGGTGGGATTTAAATTCTGCGCAAAGAAGCCATGCACATCCATCCATCCTGGTAAACATATGTTGATGACCTGCGATATGCCAGGCTGAGTTCTAGTTTTTGTGGCTGAAAGGATTACTAAAAGGTGGCCTCTGACCTGTCTAGTGTGAACCCTGTATTCTTATTAGAGGATCTATTTGCTTTAAAAATACACTTGACTCTATAACATAGGAGAAAATCTGGATGACTTTGGGCCCAGTGATGACTTTTAAAATACGACAACAAAAGCAGGATCCATGAAATAATTGATAAATTGGACTTCATTAAAATGAAAAACGTCTGCTTTGCAAAAGATGCTGTCAAGATAAGAAGAAGGCATAACATGGGCAGACTCATGGAGTGGAGTCTCATTTCTACCCTCCAGGGCAATACATACATAGGCTATCCAGATTTTTAAAATTATAGCCATACCTTGATCTAGTCTTTACTCGTAAGCTAAGAGATTAGCTTTCTTCATTTGTTCCCAATGGGCAGAACAGGCTTCTCTATTTCCATCTATACCTCATCATTTAGGAGGGGCCTTTTGGCCTAAAGAGAGATTGAAATTACTATCATTTATCAGGAGAGTTTTACTTGTTGAGTAGGCACTCCTTGATGAAGAACTTGAGGCTCTATCATTGCACTAGAACATGGACCACAACAGACCTCAAAGCTTCTTGACCACAGCACACACCAGAAGGATGGTCCCTCAGCAGGAGCAGGAAGGAGTGAGAGGGAGGCGAGGAGGAGGCTGAGGAGGAATAAGAAAGAAGAACAGGGCTTTGGTCACACCCCAGCCTGTGTCACATAGGTAGTAAAGTGTTCTGTAGCCCCTGGACTGTGTTCATGAATGAATTCTGGCTAAGTGTGTTCTTTCTGCTAATAATCTATACCTGGTCGAATGCTCTTTCAGTCGTTGAGGGGGCCTAATGGCAAGGTTATAACAAGTTAGCATTTTTTACTTTTTCTCATTTATTTAACAAATATTTAATGAGTGCTCTTAGAGTACATCGCTGTGTTATCATTTAAAAACTATAAGAAAAAACCCTCGTATCACTTGGTTCCTGCTCCATCTTCCTAATGAGTGGAGGCATGTTGTGAGCTGCTCGTCCTCCCACAGGGCCACCCACCTGGTCACTTTCTCAGGAATGGGCTCTCAGCTCCGACCAGCCAGGCTCCACTCTGTCTCGGGCCGCTCCCACTGCTGTCCTACTGGAGCTGAACAGGAACGTCTCTGCCTTCACTGTCTGATACCCTATGGACGAACATACACTTGCCATTTCCCAGACCAATGAATCCCCATTCAGGGTTTTCATCCTAAACATTTACTAAAGTTGTGGAGTGATAGAATGATAGGCAGACAGGTGGATAAAGTTTTATTTGCCTGGATCCAAATCTTTTATGCATGCAAATCCTTAGAACAAAATAAGTGGGAGGGGCTCTTTTTTCCACCAATTCCTCTTCCGGGGGCCTCACATGTACCCTCCTCTTAAGGAGCTGGGGATCTGTTGAGTGCATAGAGAGCCCTAGTGACAGGCCTAGCTTCTTGAGTTGGGAGATACAACACAGTCTTAGAATACAGGAATGCGTTTTGAACACACTCTTGGATTCTGTGTGGTTGTGTGAGCTGCTGACAGTAATGCTGTTTAATGATGGACTGTTAATGGACCCTTCTGTCTACCTTTCAGGGCATTACCCAGATGAAATGGAGGCTAGCCATAAGAACGTGTAAGAACCTGTGTGGAAAGTGAGAATAGACAGTGCTACAAGGCCCCTGTGCCTTTGTTACGTACCTTTTATTAGCCATAGTCTAAATATAAGAAATGACACAGTGAAGTGATAAAAACAAAGATGGTGTGTCCGCATAACTGACAATTAAGGAAAGGAGATGAAACCTAAGAGGAGAAGCCTAAAGGGAAATAAGGCAACGTCTGCACAGAAAATCAGGGGTTATCATATGTGGCTCACGTATATTTTGGGGGGACCTATGTGAATGAGGACACACAGAAACAATACATGATTTGTTTTATTCACAAAGCCTTTCATGAAATTTCCTAATGCTACCATGGGATAAGGTGAACAAGGTAGACACTTTAAAAGGTATAAAGAATAGTATCAGAGACATAAAGCAAAAAGCTTCTGGGAAGAGAACTTGAACAGCAGGGACCTCCAGAAACAAAGGTAGGGCTGGATGGGTTTATAAATAATGAAAAGCAGGCATAGGCAATGCCACCTTTGTACTTGAAGATATCACTTGCTGCTAAGCTCTTTTGGAAATTCAAATGACTATGGAATAATCTGTAGGAAGATCTTAGTAACTATATGGATAGACAAAAAAAGGGCATATTAAATTTCAGCAATGGAAAATACATGGGGAATTTATCTAAATTATATCTTTCTATGAGTATCAGTTACGAGCCAGGCAAAGGACCTGAGAGTCAATTAAGATACAATCTCAATGTGTATAGTCTAGAAATTCAAGATTAAAAAAATGTTGACATGGAATACAAAATAAAGGCTATTATCAACTCTAGGTCAAAGACAGGTTACTCTTGTAGCAGAGTTCCATGCAGCTTTGGGTGATACTCTATATTAAAATTATAAGGAAACCAGCCCGTGTCTCCAGAAAGATACTTTAAATGATCCTAAAGATGGATGGGCTGAATGTCCATAAGGGATTAGGAAGACAGTTTGGGAAGATGACCAGGAAATAAGATTTGTTAATTGTTTTTTGATTTTTGGTTTTGAAAAATTGCAAACCTACAGAAAAGTTGGAAGAACCAAGGAACACCCATATGTCCTTACCTAGAGTTCATCAATTAGTATTTTTCCACATTTGCACTCTCTGTTTTTCTAGATCATTTTCCAAATAAATTGCAGATATTATGTTGCTTTATTCCTAATGCCTTAACATGTATTCCGAAAAAGGACATTTTCTCACAAAACCACAATACCATTATTGCAATATTACTGCTACACTAGTATTATCTAATTGATGGTTTTAAATGTTTTCAAATTTCCAAATTGTTCAGTAATTTTTCATAGCTTTGTAAAAACCAGGAGCCAACCAAATGCAATTTGTTGCATTTCGTTGTCATGTCTCTTTAATCTTTTATCATGAACATACTACAAATTTTTTGTTTTTTGTTTTCCCTTGGTCTTGACATTTATAGAGTCCAAACCATTTGTTTCACAGAATGGTCCATAACTTGGATTTGTTTTATGGTTTCCTTTTGCCTGGATTCAGATCAAACACTTTTGACATGAATACTGCAAAATGATATTGCTTTCAGTGCATGGCACCAGGAGGCACGTATTGTCAAGTTGCTTCATCATTGTGATGTAAAGTATAATCATTAGGGTAAGGTGGAGCTTGACAGGTTTCTCCACTATAGGAGTTACTCTTTCCATTTGTAATCAATAAATGGCCTTTGGAGTGACGTGTCAAGGTTGTGTTCCCCAACAATTTTTTAACAAGCGTTTTGGCAGTGTTGAAGGAGTTCATTGTGAGGACGTGGTCACAGGTTGACCCTGGAGCTGGGTGGGGCAATGGGAGGCTCCTCTCCCCATCATGGAATGTGCGTTCCACTTGCTTTCTGCCCCATAGAAGCTGCTCCAAGGACACAGCCTCGAGGTATTGTAGTAATGTGGTGTTGAGACCATCTTGACTGAATGTGTAACTGAACCTCATTAAGGCTTCAATGTAAACTAAAGATTGTGGCAGGCGGCTGTGGAGATCTATTCACCTTTCATAGCCCAAGACAAGCCTCTGAAGTTCCCTCGCTTTTTAAACCTGCCACCCACCAGTCTGGAGGGGTCTGCCCCTTTCTCCAGTCTCTCCTTGCCTTCTGTGTCCAGGGGCTAGTTTACAAACCAAGAAGCATTTGTTGGTGATCCATCCTTATTTTCTCATTCTTCCATTGCCTCTTCACATATTAGCTGGCATTCTTCTGTAACGACAGTTCCCCTCTACCACCTTTTTAAAAGGATTGCTATGGCCTCGTGGATTTTTCATTTTATGTTTAATGTGTTATAATCCATTCCATAATTATTCTTTTTGATGCTCAAATTGTTCTAGCTCCTGTGTTCCTTTGAATGTCTGCATCAATGTTTCAGGATTCCTTTGCTTTTTGACACCATAAGATATCCCAGACTCACCTGTACTTACTTACCCTGCCCTAAACTTATAATCAAAGGAGCCCTTTTCTTTCTTCCCTTTTTTTTTTCTTAAAGTGGGGTGTGGTATTTAGACCCCAGGACTTGGGTGTTGGGAAACAATTCTCCATGGTTCTCTCATGTTTCGGTGACACAGTAACTGCCCTTTGTTCTGAACTGTTTTTTCAAGGATGTTTGTGCAGGGAACAGCCTTAGAAGATACAGATCTGTCTCCCTCCAGAGCAAAGGACAGCCTGCTTACTGACCAGTAGAATGAAGATAGTGTATCCCTTTGGGGTGAATCTAAGACAACCTTCTCATTCTACAAGATTCAGATACCCTCACTGCAGGGTCCTCCTGTGAAAGAGCCCAGTGCACGTCCAGATATCACCCAGCCCTTTTCACTTTGCCCTGTGGGAACGGGCTGGGGAGCGGGCACAAATGCTGATAACCCTGTGACTGCTATGTCTGAGAGTAATGAAGTCCTTTGTTGTTGACCCAGGAGTTCCTTGTGTTCTGCTAGCATTCATGAAACTATGTCAGGCGAGCTTATTAGATTGCAAGTAGGATAAAAATCTCAGACCTTGTTCTGTTCTTGACACTGGGGAATAAGTGTGTCCCTTGCTACTAGTGTGTCATTGCTTCTATGCCCTTCCTGTGGAAAGAACTAGGAAATATATATATTTAAAAACATGAGTTGAGATACTAATACCCCCTATTCCAAAACAGTGCCATAAGGTTCTTCCTCTCCTTACCCTAATCCATATTTTTACATCTCACTTTCCCACAGAGAGAACCTCAGGTCCCAAAATATCAGTATTGCCACTCCTTTGCTCTCTCCTTCAATTCATATAAGTTAAGATTAGAATTATTATGCCAAGGCCACTACCAAAGCCAAAATTTATAGGCAGTTCTTTTTGTCCTTAGGGTATGTTACACTAAGGATACAGATTACTGTGCTACTTTAAAGATATTTTAATTAATTCTCTTTTTTTTATTATGGTATCCATTTGATAATCAGGTTCATTTTTTTATGATTAAATTCAACATTAGAGCTAAATAATACTCAATAGTGTGGGTGTTCCATAGTTTACTCAACCAGGCTCCCATGGACAGGCATTTAGACTGTTCCTAGTATTTTTTTATGACCAGTAATGCCACATTGAATAAACATTTGTTTTGTTTTGTTTGTTTCTTTTTTGGAGGTGTATCTTAAGGGTAAATTCCTAAATGTGAGAACGCTGGAACAAATGCATATACAGTTTTGGTAGATATTGTCATTTCTCACCCAATGGATGACGTCTTTTTGCATGACCACCTGGAAAACCTGAGAACGTATCTCCATAGCTTCCCGTGTGTATTGTAAAGCTCCTGAATTTTTGCCAATATGAAAGGTAAAAAATAGCATCATTATTTTGCATTTCTCTTATTAGAAGTGAAATTATGCATCTTTTCATATGTTTAAGCGTATTTATTTATCTTTATTTTATTTTTTTTTAAACTGCCTGCTCCTGCCTTCGCCATTTTTCTATTGGGGTTTTGGTCTCTTAAGTTTTTAAAAACTTTTTTCCCTTATAGTTTTATCAAGATGTAATCGACATGAAATAAATGGCACACATTTAAAATACGCAATTTGTTGAGCTATAACACATGTATATGTATAATGAACGTACTGATTATCCCCCCAAATGTCCTTGTGTCATTTGTAATCCATTTGTTTCTCCTCCCTCACTCCCACCCCCAGGCAGGCCCTGACCTCCTTTCTGTCACTGCAGATTCATATTCTGCCAGACTTCCTGTTTATTTACAGGTTTCTCCACTCTGCTAGTGGGGACATAAGCTATTTCCAGTGCTCTGTATGCTCTGAGGATCGTTTCATTGGCTCCTTTCCAGTGGTTCTTTTCTCTCGCCTCAGGAGGTTTCCTCATATGCAGGTTCTTACCAGCACTTACCTGTAGACTCAGGAGGCATCCTCTTTGGGCCTGGGGAGTTCCCTCGCTCTGTCCTTTGCATGCTTTCTCCTCTCTGGTACTCTGCCCCACCTTGACTTCCCCAAACTCTCTGTCTCCTTAGCTCAGTGGAGACAGCCTGGCTTTGTTTGGGTTCCCCTTTCTCTTTGCTGTGGCCTGGAAACTCTCTCCAGGCAGTAAACTGGGGCCATCAAAGACATGACTTCATTTGTTTTGCTTCTCTCAGGGCTCATGCACTGGGCTGCTTGTGGTACAGCCTGAAAACCATTCTTTT
The DNA here is from genome assembly GCF_001890085.2 of Hipposideros armiger. Classification (NCBI taxonomy): domain Eukaryota; kingdom Metazoa; phylum Chordata; class Mammalia; order Chiroptera; family Hipposideridae; genus Hipposideros; species Hipposideros armiger. The sequence continues at coordinate 3,044,009 of NW_017731351.1, forward strand.
ATGTGTTTTGTCTGTTTTTTTTTTTTTTTCTTTTTCAGTTGTTTGAGCTGGTTGAGTAATCTAGTCTCTGCTGCTCCATTATAGTCACGGTCACCATCATGGGAACTTCTCCCCTTAGTGTTTATGATTTTTAAAAAAAATTTTTTTACATATTTGCAAGATGAGCTCTTTATATATGACATCTGTTCAAATATTTTTCTCCTGGTCTGTCATTTATCTTTTGATTTTGCTTATGGTGTTTGTTTGTTTTTCTTCATGCAAAAACTTTTTCTTTCAATGCAAATTCATTTAACATTTTCTTTTGTTGCAGCTGGATTTCAAGTCTTTTTAGAAAGTTTTTCCCACACTCGGATTATAAAGGAATTTACCCATATTTTTCTACTACTTGTATCTTGTATGGTTCCTTTTTTTTTCTTTCTTGCTTCTTTAACATTTCATTTGATCTTTCATCCATTAAATTTTATTCTGGTGCATGGTGAGAAGTATGAATCTAATTTCATGTTTTTACAAATGACTATCCAGGGCACCATTTATTAAAAATCTCATCCTTTCCTAGTGATTTGAGATGCCACTGTTGTTATAGTAACAAAGTAACTTCCATATGTACTTGTGTCTATTTCTGGGATTTCTATTCTGTTCCAGTGTTCCACCTGTAACTGGCACTATGCTCTTTTCATTCTAGAGCTTTCTACTATATTTCAGTTTCTGTTGGGCTATTCTCTCCATATAGCTCTGACTTTTCTTATTAGTTTATTTTTCCATGTTTCTTTCTTTCCCTTTCTTTCCTTCTCTCTCCCTCTCTCCCCGCCTCTCTTTCTTTTGTTGTTGTTGTTGTTCATCATCTTCTCCTCTTGCTCCTCCTCCTCCTCCCCCTCCTTCTTCTTTTTTAACAAAGCAAAACATTTCCTTTGGTCCATGGGTGCCTGAGTCTGGTTGCTTGCCTGGCTCTTCTTGAACAGGATGGTGGCGTCTGCGAGCTGGTCAGCTGGGCTTCCCCAGGCTCCATCCTGACCAGCTCGGGGAGCAGCGTGGGCCCCTGCCTTGTTTTTATATGAGCTTTAGCATCAAATGTCCTAGAGAGAGACAGAGAGAAAAGAAGGAGAAGAAAAGAGAAGAGAGGAAACGTGTGACATTTTTATTGGGAACAAATTAGATTGATATATGAACTTGGGGAGAATTGATATCTTTATTATGTTGACTCATTTTATTCATCTTATCTAATAGAATGATAGGTCTTTCTATTAGTTCAGGCCTATTTTTGTGTTCTTTAGGAGAGTTTAAAAGTTTTCCTTATATATGTGGTCAGACAATGAAGTTTGTGAACTCATCCTAGAAAAAGTGCTACACACCTTATTGCTGAATATCACTACACTCACCTTCAAAGTACTCCCCTTGGAAAGCTATACACTGATGCCAGTGCCTCATCCACCCTTCAAAGCAATTTTGGAACTTTTTTTCTGGGATGGCCATCAGAGCTGTCGTTGTATTATCCTTGATGTCCTGAATGTCATCAAAATGCCTCCCTTTCAATATTTCCTTTATCTTCTGGTAAAGACAGAAGTCAGTGTGGGGCCGGGTCAGGTAAGTAGGGAGGGTGTTCCAAAACAGTTATTTGTTTACTGGCTAAAAACTCCCTCACACACAGTGCCGTATGAGCTGGTGCATTGTCGTGAGGCAAGAGCCATGAATTGTTGGTGAAAAGTTCAGGTCACCTAACCTTTTCACGCAGCCTTTTCAGCACTTCCAAATAGTAAACTTGATTAACTGTTTGCCAGTTGGTACAAATTCATAATGAATAATTCCTTTGATATCAAAAAAAGGTTAGCAACATCCTTGCAACAAGTTTGTAAACTTCATTGTCAGACCTCATAAGTTTATTCCTAGGTATTTTATCTATTTTTTATTGCTTTTATAACTGGAATTTCCCCTCCCATTAAAGCTAAAAAAAAGGCTCTTACAAAGTTTTGCACTCATTCATGGTCTCCCCATTTCTAAAATAAATAAATATGATTTTACACACTTTAGTTTTAAAGCCAGCACCTTACTTAACAGAGGCACACCAGAGCCAGTGCCACAAAGACATGGAACAAAGCTAGGGTGCCTCTTTTAACTGGTTATTGTTTGACTATATAAAGGCTATTGACTTTTGTATGTTAATTTTAAGTCTGTTATATTACCAAGTGCTTTTATTGTCTGGGTTAGCTTTATTAGTGAATCTCCTGTGCTATCATATCGTCTGCATGTAGAAATTGTTTTACTTCTTTTCTGACTGGTGCACGCTTGTCTGCTTGTTTTCTGCTGCCTGATTTCATTGCAATACACTGTTGAAGAGTACTGAGAATCATGGACATCCCTGCTTTGTCCCTGGTCTCTGTGGGAACCTCTTTAGTGTTGCCTTATTCAATAAGGGGCTGGCTTTAAGACTGAGTTGTGTAAAATCATTGTATTTATTTTTGGGGTGTGTGCAGGGTATGTTACTTTGTCAGGGCTCTCGTAACAAAACACCACCAACTGGGTGGCTTAACAGAAATTTATTTTCTCACAATTCTGGAGGCGAGAATTCTGAGATCAAGGTGTTGGCAGGTTCAGTTTTATTTGAGGCCTTCCTCCTTGACTTGCAGAGGGACACCACTGTGTGCTTATATGTTTGCCCTTCTGTCTATGTGTCTGGTCCTAATCTCTTTGCTTATAAGAATACACTCTTCTTATAAAGACATACTGGAAGACAGCCCACCCTAACAATCCATTTTAACTCAATTATCCCTTGAAAAGCCCTATTTCAAAAACCTCCTTGGGGAGGGGGTTAAGGCTTCAACATGCGAATTTGGGGGGTAACAATTCAGCCCCTAACAGCCCATATGAGGAATGAGTATAAAATTTTGTCAAAGACTTTTTTAGCATTAATGGAGATAATCATAGTTTTTGTCCTTAGTTATATAACTAGCAAATTACTATAATGGAATGCCTAATATTGAATAATTCTTATATTACTAAAGTAAATCTCCTTGCGTCACAATGTATTATTTCCTTAATGTGGTTTTGAATTCCATTTGCAAATATTTTATTTAGCATTTTTGCATTAAAATTTGTAAGATTGGTCTGCCACTTTTATGTCCTACATTTATTTATTTATTTATTTATTTAAAAATTTTTTTGGGGGGAATCGGGGAAGGGGAACAGACAAGTTGCTATTGTTTTGTTCTTCAATCTAGTTGTGGAGGATGTTGCTTCACTGGCCCAAGCTGGCACCATCACTGCGCTTTTCCCGGGCGAGGCAGATCAGTCGCCGGCTTCTGGACGGCCACTCATTGCGGCTGCTGGCCGCTCATGCTGGCTGCCGGCTACACACGGTAGCTTATGGCAGCCCACTGCAGCAGGGGACTGCAGCCCACGCCGTCACCAGCAACTCATGGCAGCCCAGCTCCAGGTCGAGCTGTTGTTCAGCATCTTAGCTGTAGAGGGCAGTGTCACTGGCCCTCATATGTGGGATCCGAACCGGGGCCCTCTGGCGTCCCAAGCCAGCTCTTAACCAACATGCCACTCGGCCGGCCCTTTATGTCCTACATTTAGATATCAATGTTATACCTGCTTTGTAAAAAGAATTTGGGAGTTTTACTTTTCTTCCCATGCACTAGAACACTGTATATGTCATTGGGATTATCTGATTTTTGATGTTTTCAGTCAAATTTGCCTGTGGAATCTGTGCTTAGTGTTTTTATGCAGGGTAATTCCTTAATAACTTTCACTGTTTTGTTTTTTTTTTGGTATACATCTACATTTTTTTAAAGTTTTTGCTCTTTCTGGGATCAATTTTATAATTGCATTTTCCTGGGAAATTATTCAGTTCTTCTGGGTTCCCACATTAATTTACAAATTAATCTCTTCTGACTTTACAAATATCCTGTTTTAATAGCTATTCCTCTGTTACAATTTATTTTGTGGAAGCCTATTTACATTCATGCCTCAAATGTTTGGTTTCAACTCTGTCCTTTGATGAGCACCTATTTTTTTATTAGTGACATTTAATTCCTGAAAACCACATTATTAAATTAAAAACATGTCATACATTAAAAAAAAAATTCTGTGAAATTTGATGGAAAAATTACAATGTATTCCATCTCACCCCAGGATAACAAGTAGGAAAAAAACCTCAATTCAATGATGTAAATATAAGTAGTGAACAACAACTTGAATTAAATAAATTTAAATTGTTCATAAAATGTAACATGATAAATATTTCTTATATTCTCCAAAAGAGAAAGAGATGATTTGATGGTTGGTGGTGGAGGAGGGTGCCAGAGAGTCATTCTCTGAAAGGTGCATTTTTCTTTATGCATGATCTTCAGTTTTTTTACCTTAAGGAGGCTCATGATTATTTTGCACTTAAAAAGGGAGTAATAGAAATTAAAAACTTTTTCAGGGCAAAATCAAAGATAAACATTACAGTGCTTTGAAACACGTGGAAATAGCCCATGTAGACCACAAACTGCAGAGCGTAGATGTTTTGGCCCAGATAGGTCTGCTTAGCAAAACACTTTGGATCATCCAGTCATGGGGCTAAATTCAGATTTGCTCCATTAGAAATTTCCTGACCAGAAATGTAATGAATAAATTAGTGACTGTCTTTTTCTGAAACTGTAACATTGAAATATCACATTTTGCAGTGAGTCCAATAGCTGTGTTTTGGGTATAAATATAGTTATACCAAGAAAAAAAATGAGAGAGTTTGAAAGGCAGCATAACTTTTCAAGAGATATTTTGGTAAAAAGTCACTGAAATCAATAGTCATTATATGAATTGAGTCTGTATTTAAATGTTATTATTTTAATGTACATGTTATTATTTAATATACATGTTATTATTTAATATAAATGTTATTATTTAATAATAATAGCACAGCTAAAAGAATCACATTTAATTAGTTTATTTCGGAAGGGATATTGATGATACATCCAACATATTGCTCCTTTAGACATTGAACGTTTCTTAGTCTGGTTATCATACCCTTTCAAGTTTAAACTCATCCTTTCCAGTTTAAATCATCCTTGATTTATACTTTCCATAGTTCTTGTATAAAATTCAGTCAAAAGATCCTCCACATTCTGGTTTTCACAAATCCCTCCAGATCTTTCATTTCCTCCCTTCCCCTAAAACCCCATGTTTTAGCTAAGTTGAAATGTTTTGACTTGTGAGAATTCGACCTACTCTGTCTCACCCCATGGCTTTTGTAAAAGCTGTTTCTTCACCTTAAACACTCTGTCTTCTGTTTTTCTCCACATTCTGTTCTACCAAGGAGTCTCAGCTTAAATTTCATTCTTTCTGAAGGTCTTCCATGTCTCCTAGGTTGAGTCAGCCATTGGGTTTCTTTGCTGTGTGCTCCTGTGGTACTCGGTATTTGCTTAATTACAATAGCCTTTATTATAATTGCTTGCTTCATTGCATGCCTTCTGATATCTCAAGCTCCAAGAGGGGCAGGCAGGCACTGTTCCTCTTATTCACTCCTTTCTTTTCAGCATATAACAAGCTCTAGGTAACTATTGAACAGATGAAAGAAAAAATGGGTACACAAACTATTTCATTAAATAGAGTTGTCATTGGTATTTGGTTCCAGGAGACATACACACACACACACACACACCCCATAATCCACAGATGCTCAAGTCCCTTATACAAAAGGCATAGTATTTGCATAGAACCTATGCACATCCTCCCGAATACTTTAAATTACCTCTAGGTTACCTATAATACCTAATACAATGTCAATGCTATGTAAAGAGTTGTCATACCGTATTGTTTAGGGAATGACATGAAAAAAAATATCTGTACGTGGTCAGTACAGACGCAACCATCGTAGACCTAACGATGTAGCTTACGTCAGCAGCAGTATAAAGTTTTTTCCCCTATTTCCTGTTCCGCAGTTGGTTGAATCCCCGGATATGGGAAACCGAAGATGCAGAGGGCAGACTGAGTATATGTTCCTTTCAAGGTATGTCAACCCTATCATTCAAACAAAATTGTTTTTTGATACAAACATTCATTTATATTTGTATCTGTTTCCCTGCAATGAGAATGAAAGAATTCTGAGGCATAGGCACAGAATAAATAATGCCTCCCGGTTGTCACAATTTACTCATAAAAAAGCGTGATAATTATAAACGCTGTTCGTTTAATCCTTTAAAGACTTTTGAGAATTGGCAGAGGAAAGTTGTTAAAAATATTGTACTTCATTTTTATAACCTAAAACCTATTTTAAAGCAATATCTTTTCTATAGAGACGGCGTTTTGGATAAAAATAGGATGATTGTGAAGCAAATTGGAGGTTTGGGAAAGCATTTTCAGTAGTTGTCGAATTATTGAAGGATTGACCAGGAGGTTTAAATGAGGTTCTTAACTCTTTCCTTTGAAAGAATGTGCAGGTTTAAGGTGGTATTATTTACAACTTTTAGAGAGTTAACAATATTTTTGGGCTTGGTAGTTTTATTAATATTGCAGTTTGATCTAGTCTGGTATTTGGAAAAATATCATGTTTACAGTGGTGATGAATATGGTGTGAAAGCACTCAAATGATTTTAAAAGGTGACTTAAGAGCTGTGAAGTAATTAGCCTAAGCCTGTATTAAATTAAGAGCAAAATATTTTCTTTCTCTGTTTTAAAAAGCAAAAGAGCTCCACCTGGTGTTGAACAATACTACGCATAATTTTTATTTGATGAGTTAAAAGTGTTCGTTTTCTAAAAATTGTAATTCAAAATGCTTTTCTCAGTATTCTATTTAGAATTATGCTATTGATATCATTCCCAAGTTATGTGAAATTCGTTCTTTTATGAACTGATGCATTTCTGATAAAAGCAGGCCTTCTCTTTAAAGTTTTAAAGGGTTTTAGAAAAGTCCCTCCCTCACCCTCCTTTCCCAGCTGTGATGGGGCTTTCTAAGAAGGCTCTTCCCAGACCCAGGGCCCCAGCTGCTGGGCTTGTAAATCCATCTACCTTGGTTTGCGCCCAGGCCACACCTCCCATTGGCTGCTCCCGCCAATAACTGCGTGCAGTGATAAACCGAGGCCGACCAGGCCCTGGAAGACAGGTGGGACTCGTCCGAGGGCCCATTTTGGCTCCAGGACTGCCCCATGGGTCTGCCAGCCCTTTTTTTGACTGCACAGCTGTCTCGGATGTATCTATTTAACCTGCTGTCAATCTCTCATTCTCTCAGGTTAGATTTGGCTTCAGTCTGACAACTCTACCAGTCATTCCCAGCTCCCTCCTTATTTCTTTTTACACGGACATTTCCTTGTGATAAAACCCCTGTGTGTTTACTCCTGTCTTTGTACCTGCTTCTGAGAGACCCCAAACTAACACGATATCCATTCTGGAAGTTTTATGGGAAATGTGGAAGTGGAGACATCGGCCTCCTTTTCTGATATCTGAGTTGTGTAATATATGGTTCTTATGCATTAAAGTAGATTTTGAGGTCTTAAACTTAGGTCTCGGTCTCTCCTAGCATGGCTGATTAATGCAGGTGTGGAAAAAGGCATGTGTTTTGTAAGGCCACTTGGTTCCCTGATGCTCCTCCTAAGTTAGCCACCCGTCTTGTTTGCACCAGTCAAAAGTGTGATATGAATCAATGCAAATCTGACTCCTAGAAAAACACCTTCATGGATTAAAAAAAAAAAAAAAGTCTGTGGAGGAACTGTACTGTTGCCTTTGTACGCACACAATCAGTTCTATCAGTATTACATTTCAGTATTAAGTGCTGGTGATGATTTAAATGCAGATTGAGATTTGTTTGGCCTTATCATTGAAATGGGACATATATTGGAATATTCTAGAGAACGATCCGTGCTCTGGGGTGAAAGACACTTTGCAATTCCTGATAGAAAGTTAGTGAGCACCAGTAACTTACGACTTCTGGAAACTGCCCAGGGTTTTTGTATCATGGCATGTTCTTGGTTTACTCCCGTCTCACTGACACTGACTCTAAGAGGTAATACAACTCTAGGAAAATAAAACATCACACGACTTTGCGGTGTGTCATAGTGGAAAGAACCATAGCTTACAAGATAGAATATCTGTATTTGAGTTGGCTTCACTACATGATAACCCTGTTTTAGCCTGAGCTTCCTTAGCTGTAAGATGGGGACACAAATCTTTGCCTCTTCCACACAGTCATTAGGTTTAAATGAAATGATTCACATAAAAGCATTGAGTAAACTAAAGCACATAGCATATTAATGTTACATTATCATGGTTTAATTGTATTCCTCTAAAAATTATCTGCTAAAGTAAGTACACAGGTATTCTGACCTTGCACAGGAGTCATAGGTTTCATAGTTTATGCTAAGAGGTCTCATAAATAAAAATATTCTGAAGTACTATTTAAATAAATAAAATTGGCCCCATTTTACTTTGTTTCTTCACATAAAATATATGAATTATTTAATAATAAAAACATTTGATCATTTAACCAATCTTTGAAAGATTAAAAATGGAAGCAAAAGAGAGTATAAATTTAAACTGAGTGGAAGATACAGATGAGATGGAGAAATAAATCTCTCCCTTCAATCTTGGATAGTGGTGGTGGTGGTGGAAGGGAGAACTATTTATACTTACCTGAAAATTAAGGCAAAGAATGAAAGGAGACAATTTTATTGTTGTAAATATGAGCAATAAAAAAAATTTCTGCTCTCATACTTTTTTTATCATGTTGTTTTGGAGTTTTTTATGAAAATACATTAAAACGTTGCTTATCTCCACACATTCTGTTATAAAATTGTAGCTGACAATGTTATCCTATGTTAACAAAATATTGTTCATAAATTATTCATTTATAACTTAAACACAGCATAATTATACCGTTTCACTTGATCCTTCATGTTTTGGCAATTGTAAGTGTGATAAGTGTAACATTATTATTATGAAGTAGCTCAGTGAGGCATCCTTATTTTGGTTACCTTAAGCAAAAAGGGAAAATAATAAGATACTGGAATGTCACACAGATTCCAAGGAAAAGTTGAACATTTAGGCCTTGGGCAACAGGCAGCTCTGGGGATCTAGGAAACAACTTTTTATCCCGTCTTCTCTCTGTCCAAGATTCCCATTTCTCAAAGTCTTGCGAGGATTGCGATCTGTGCTTACTTACCCCTTGGTCCTGAGAAGGTAAAATACCCTCCATGTGGTACCAATTCCATGCACTGGAAGTGGGGTGGTGCCCTCCAAAAGAAGGCGGAAGGATACTATGCAGGAAAAAAATAACAAATACCCCTTACTTGGTGTATTTAACTCAAATATTTTCCAATGCTTTTTTTGTGTGTGTGATAGTTATCATTTTCCTTAGTTCCTGAGATGATATGCAGTAACCTGTTAGGTCATGACAAACTCAGATATCCACCAACATGCTTTTGCTGCCTCTGCTGCTTCTAAGCAAGTGCTGCATTATATAGACAAGGCACTTTTTCGTGACCACTCAGGCATTGACATATTTTATTCTTATTATGATTGCCACTGTGTAAAGTTAAGGCAAGGAGCATGGGAACATTGCAAGTTTGACATGTGTCCAGGTAAATTGTGTTCCTTTACTGCTTTCTATTTTCACCACGTTCATTACCAACAGGGGATTCCAGCAGAGGCAGAAGATGTCCATGGAAATAGTGTTTTATCTTCTAGAGAGAGAGGCGTTGGGGACTGATTCCCTGTATTTTGCTGCTTTAAGAATGACTACTGTAACTACTTTAGTTTGGAGTTAGCTAGAAAGGTAGCACTAAAAGGCAGGATATGTGTTTCAGGTGTGTCAGCTGCTCATATCTGGAAAAACTCTCAGAACAGCTCTGATTTCTCTCCTCTTTACATTAAAGTAAAAACCTGTTATTTAGGTAGGACGACATTTGACCAAATGTCTTGCTTCTCTAATTTTAGGTCACATTTAAAATATTATACACATTCCCGATTCTATTGTTTATGAGTTTACTTTTGAACAGTTACCAAAAAAAAATCACTTATTTATCTTTGTTATTAAAACTGATATTCCAGCAACAAACACTAGAGGGCATTCATTGCTCTGTTCAAAAACATTTGTACAATGTTTTTATACTTTCCAATGCAATTTGTTCATGTGCTTGAGAAATAAAATATGAAAATTTTCACTTTCTAAAATATATCACCATATTACTGAATACTAAAAAAAAAAAGCAAAAACAAAAAATGGATGAGTGGGCCACCGAGCACAAGAATACCCAATGTACATTGAGGTTATAAAGGAAACAAATCCTTAAATAACTTTTAATGTGGATTAATTTCTCTTAAAATATGTCAACAAATAATACAAAATAACAAGTTTTTAGAATTTCTAGCATAGATAGAAAAATAAACTTCATATAACTTTAGACTGACCTTTATTTAAATGCACATGAAATTTAAAAATACAAAAATAAATTATGATGTAGAAGTAACAACAATGAGTTAAATCAATCTATACATTACACATTATCATTTTCTTATAAATTATCACTGAAATCGCCCCAATTTTATTTCCATTCTCAGTCTTTCTTATTATACTTACCTAATCTCTTGCTCCCTAAACAATCTAACTTATTCATTTGTGAATTCAACTTTTTTTAAATTAAAATTTATTGGGGTAGCAATGGTCAACAAAACCACAAAGGTTTCAAGTGTACAAATCTGTAATATATCAACTATATATCACATTGTGTGCTCACCACCCTCCGTCAATTCTTCTTCCATCACTATATATTGGGCACATTCTCCATGTATAAGGTATTGTGCTGGGTATAGCCGTTCTCAAAATATTGTGTGCATGCCACTGCAAAATATGCTCAAATAATTTGAGACTAAGTACAAATCCTCACAAACTTTTACTATGGAGATGATAGAAAGAAACAGCACTTTCTTTTAGCCTCTATTTCTTTTGGATAGGTTTATTTTAGACTGAACATATGGGTAAATATTCATTTGCTTGATTTTGTACCACAATATGTAAAATCATACTAACAATTCTATAGATAGGTAACTTTATAAAACCACATGGCTTACCGAAATCCAAGAAAACAAACATTTTCTTAGCATTTTTACCCCTAATCTTTTTATTTATATGTGGGGGAAAAATCTTTTTTTAATTCCAAGTATCACAAACGTAAACCTTAACATATCCCAACCCTACCTTCAGGAACTCATTTTTCATATCAAGGAAGAATCTAATGAAAGTTCAGTACATTGAAATAATATGTATGAAATTCTTTAGTAAGCATCAAGTGCTGTTTAAATGCAAGAAGTTGTCATTTTGAGGTTTGAATTTTGGCTTTGATATTTACAAACTCAGTGTTTTCATCTGTAAAAATGGGGATGACGGCTCATTTTGTGACTCGCCCTGCCCTTGCTCCTACGGCGCTTTCCTGACCAATGATGGTGTAGTTGATGGATAGTGTGAAGCTGTGTCAGAAGATGGGAAAAGCATCTGAGCAACAAGAAAGATAAAAGTGAGGGAGAGTTATGTCAAGCAAGGGAAAATGAGCACTGTCAGGATGAATTTTTCAATTGTATTATAAGACTGCCAATCTAAAAGATAAGAAAAAAAACGACAAAGACACATTTGCATCTCTTTGAAGTCACTAACCTTACAATAGCTTGGTTTTCACATTTCTGTATATATGGGTTATCTGTTTTCTAAATTATCCCAACATGGTTTGGAACGTCCACTGGCTTCTTGCAATCAGCACTGTTTCCAGTCTGTCTGCTGTGCACTGGGATTAGGGGATGTAATAATAGATTAAGTTAAACATAATTAGAAAAGTACATACGTTAGCTTTCACAGTAAAACATATGACTTTTGGAATATTCACTTTTTTTTTTTTTAGCTTAGTGTAGATAATTAGGAAGTTTAATAAACTTGCCCTTTCTTGAGTGTGGAATTAGTAGCTCTGAGACAGCAAAGCACTGTTTTTGTACACAATGACTCTGTTTTAGAGTCAGTGAATTTCTTCAAATATTATAGATGCCTTTGGTGTGGGATGGGTGGTGTATTCTGGGAGGTAGCGGGTGGTGACATCAGAACTCAAGCATATTTAGTTTTAAAAAAGCATATTTAATTGTATAATTACTTTGATGTAATCTTAATCATTATTTTACATTGGAATTTCAAATAACATTGAAAAAGAGGTGAGATTTTTAGGTTTATTGGAAAGGAGCAATGGGTTTAATAAAAAGTTGAGAAACAAATCATGGACAGTTTTCTTAGCACAAATGATCTTTTATTTTGCAAATGGAAGCATTGCAGGATTCTTGGGCATACAGAATACAATTTGATATTTTAAAATTTTATTTATCTGCATTTTGGGAGGGATGATACTTTGGAAATGAGGCATATTTGTAACTTTTTTTTTTTTTAAATAACATGCTGGGCAATTCCCGGTGCTGATAACTACCAAAGAAAATGAGGCATTTAGGCGTTTAGGGGAATAGCCTGGGGCCCACAGGCAGGTGCTCCCATGAATCCTGTGAGAACATTTTTGTCTTCTTAAGCTACCAACATTATCTTGAGCCTCTCTCACCCTCAGCCTGCCTGTTATTTCCTGACCAAAATCTTTAGTGACCGACCAGCATATCTGAAGTTGAGTATGTATTTTTCAGCCTGGTACTTAGGGCCCTTCATAATATACCTGCCCAGTATAACTCCTCATGGGTTCTTATTCCATTCTCCACACTACAGTGAAACCCATTCATTTGCTTTTTTCTAAAACTATGCCACATTTCTTCACCTTTGCACATTTGCTTTTGCTGTTCCATTTACTAGGCATACTCTCCATTTCCATCTGCTAAAATTCTATCCATCTTCAAGATGCATCCAAATACCAAATCCTTAATTAGACACCCCCCTTCTCGTTTGGATATGACACTACCTTTTCTGAATTATACACTTAGCTTATGCCTTTACCAGGTCTCTTGACCAGCTTCATATTATAGTTATTTAATATATTTTTTTATATTCTGACCCTGAGGACAGAAAGAGTATCTTATCCATGATTTTATCTTTTCATACATTGTCCGAAACAGAGGTGGACTCATAGTATGTACTCAATAAATATTTGTTGAATCGAGGTTAACTTCCAAATATACCCATGAACTTTCTATGGGCTCATGTCCCATGCATTTAGTGGCGCTGTAGAATAATGAAATTACAGGTGGATTATGCAGGCATACTTTTAAAGATATATTTCAGTTATTCTAAAAATGTGTTTTTTAGGAATTGCTTTTACTTTCATTTCACAATGAGAAATGCAATTTTTTTTTTGCATTATTTTCTTACTGACTTGGGGTGATTTTAAAGACAGGTTTTTTCTTTTTTTAACACCTTACAGTTCTGGAAACCATATTATAAAAGGAATTGTTACAAAGTAGATCATGTTTTGCTTTGGAGCAGTGTAATTCTCAGACACTCCATGTGTGCCTGATTAAGGACTTTGTCCTCACTGAATACTGAGTTCCTTAGTTCACCTGTGGGGAGGCTGTGAAGCTTCTGGATTTTAATGAAACTTATAAATAGAAGGCCAATATTTACACTGAAGACTGTGACTCCAGAGTGGGTAGAAATTCTGGTATTGACTGGTTACTGCATTCTCTTCCCAGTAGGAAAATATCCTCAGTCAAGTTGGGATCAGACAGTTGCTTGAAGATTCTAGTATCAGTATGAGCAATTGTATGATCTTAAGGAATTTTGTCAAGCCCTGGACACTTGTGACCTTTTTTACTAAGTGGAACTGATTTTACAGGACACCCTTTCTCCAGAGTCTTTTCCAGAATCCATGTAGACCACAAAGTGTGCCAGAATGGGGAGAACTTAGTGGAAAGGGCTTTCAGTACCAATAGCTATTGGCAACTCCAACTGTTTATCAGAGGGAAAAGGGATGGATTAATTCCTGGTGCACCTTTACTGATGTGTACGGATCGTGACTGAGGGCTTCCAACACTAAAATACGCCCACTGTACTTCATGTAGACACATTATAAATAATCATATTTGTGTTGACTTCACTTTTGTAGTCCAGGTCTAAATGTCTAACTGCCAGTTACGTGGTGTTATCTGTGTGCATCATGGGCCTCTCCAACTTGGTAAGACATTTAGAGTTCCTTGGTGTGCCTACCCTTTGACTCCTTAAGCTCTGACAGAATCACAAGTATAAACCGTCTCATGGCAAGTTATTGCTCATTATCTTATGCAGATGGAAAACCCTACTCATTTTATAATAATTTTAAATGCAAAGAACCATTCACTTTAGAAAACAGGAGGTACCTTATGAATGGTTCAATTATTTTATTTGAGATCAATTTTTGATAATTAGATTTTTAAAAACCTTAACCCCAGTTCTGTAATTTGTTCTTCTGGACTGTAGTGATTACGTGGTCATGCACCTGATCAAAATATGTGGCTCACTATATATACTCTACGGGGAATCAATAAACTGATTAAATCTTGCTGTGATAACAGTATCCTGTTAAACTTTCCAGAACAAGAATAATACACAGGACTTTATAACTAATCAGTTTACAAACTGTTCATCAGTGTGCAATTCTTTTTAATTGTTATAGGATTTCCTTAATAACCTAAAGTCATTTAAACAATTCTTCATATATAAAATTCGATGAAGTCTGAAGGGAGATTATAAAGAATAATTGAAAAACCTTAGAAACCACATAAGACAAGATGAATAAGGAACATTTAAGAGGTAATACGTGTTTGGAGTGGTATATAAGTATGCGTGCACATAGGTGTGTGTGAAATCTTTTTGCTTGGTACAGGTTTGATATTACATTATAAATAGAAATAGTCCATTAAAAAAATCAGTCCATGGGAGAGAGTGGTATCACAGAAGTCCTTAGGTTGTCTGGATAATGAAGTGTTAGCTGAGACACTTTGAATAAATGCCAACTCCGTTGCGGAAGGATTTGGACCAAGTCTTGGTTACACTTTGTGGAGCTCACAACTTGAACCCATGCCACCGACCTGGCTGATTCCGAGTGTAATTTTTCTTAGCTTAGCCATAAAACAGGTCTTCAGTCAAACATGATTCCAGCTACTTGCTCAGTTTTAGCCTATGTGAAATTATTTGGCAGGCAGGACACCATCTAAATACTTTAAAAATCCTGGAGACAGTTATAAGAAAGAAGCAACAGTACCAGTATTGTGGACTTTTTAATTGGGTGAGCCTTTGACCTAGTGGGGCTGCGTCTGAGAATGTAAGTGTATCCATCAGTGTTCACCCAGCAAAGCAGGACTAGTAGGAGATCTAGATTAAGAGGTTTATTGGGAAGAGATGGCTTATGGGTGGTGGGGGCTGGTTGAACACGTCTGAAATCTGTAGGGCGGGCTGTCAGGAAGGGCAGGCCCAAACATTTGGACATGCACGAGCTGAAGCTGTAGTACCCATGACGCACTTCTCCAGGAGAGCCCCAGCTGTGCTTTTAAGGGCTTCTAACCGAGTGAGTGAGTTCCGCCCAGGTTATCTAGGATAATTCCCTTACTTAAAGTCAATCGATTATGGCTTCAATCACGTCTATAAAATGCCTTCGCAGGAACATCTAGATTCGTGTTTGACTGATAACTGGGGGCAATAGCCTTGCCAGGTTGACATAGCAAAAGACTATCACATCAAGCTAGGGAAAGAAGCCTAAATATAGAAAAGGTTAATGTGTAAATATGTTCACTTTTGCTGAGAAACAAAGAAATGTATGATATTAAATAATGGGCAAATGGTTAAATTAGGATACATTTACACGAGGGATAGTATGTTATTAAAATGATGTTTTTAAGTTGTATGGAGGATTTAAAATTTTCATAATTAAAAAAATCTGGAGACTTATGGGTGATTATAACTTTTTAATCATTTGAATGGAAAAAATGGATCCAGCAAAATATTAGAAAAGGTATCTTGGGGGTGATAATACTATTGTAGACTTTTTTTCAAATTATCTCTAAGAAGCACGTATTACTGGTATGATAGAAAAAAATGAACATTCTAAAAAAGTGTGTTCTGACTTTTCAGAATATGATGCTGGACCAAGGGCATTTTATTTCAACTAAGCTAGTTGGTTTTCTAAATGTATGGCCAATAAATTGGTTTGTAAAGTTGTTATTACAGATGCCTAAACTTTTATGCTGTGGTCACTATCATAAATTAGGGTGGGGCTATACAACTTGCTTGATGCCCTGTTAAGAAAGGCAGGGAGAAAAATACAGGCCTTAGATTTGTAGAGGCTCTTTACAACAGGTGAAAACAGAAACGTCTCAGGCTAACCTATTTGTACAAATGCATCCTGCTTTAATGACACCTGCTGGAGAAAAGTTCAAGTTATAACAGATGAATTACATAACACACGTGCATTCCCTTTGTTAGAAGTAACAAAGAATTCCTCAAAGTGGATCATGTTATTGCACATCTGATTACATGGAAAGGTGTGTGTACCCCTTTAGAATATTTCATACTTCATTTTTAAGTGAAAAATGCACAATACAAAACTATATACTCTGTATGATACCAACTATGTAGAAAGTGTATATTTGCATAAGTGTGTATGTGTGTGCACATGTATGTATTTCTGTGTGTGTGTTTGTGTGTATGTAATACAACAAATTGTTAGAGATTATGTGTGGGTGGTGAAATTATTGTTATATGTTTTTCCTGCATTTTCCAAACATTCCACAGTGCATTACTGCTGTAATCATACCAGCGTTTTTTAAAAAATAGTCTTTAAAAATTAATGTGCCTTTTAAAAACAGGCATAAAGCTTTTTAAGTATGCATCTGGTATGTAAAAAGAATCTAGACGATATTGTGTAAAAAAAAAAAAAAGCTAATGAGCTTGTTTGTACCTTATAAGTGGGACTTTTGTATCGAGAGCTAAGAATATTTGGTTTATAACAATGGCTTGTAGATAAGTGTTCAGTAAATGTGGAATGAGTGAATGAGCTCCACGTGTCCCTGCATGTGTGATGTGCCATCTCCTTTCAATCCTACCGGCTACTCTCCGCTCACTGCCCTTTACCTCCCTTGAGTACCACACTCCTGATTCGCTCCTGGGCTGAAAACTGCCCATGGGAAGGGCCTGCTTCAGATAGATCCATTCTTTGCTGGTGTCCAGCTCAAAACTTAGGACATATCGGTATTCAGTAAAGAGTAGCTTAAATAAGTCATTTTATTTATCATTGACAAAATTATACACATGAGAGAATTTCTGTAAATGTAAACATTCCTCCTTATGATGGGTTTTTTGGTTTTTTTGGGGTTTTTTTTGGTTTTCAACATCAAAACCTCTTGATTTTTGTTGGAGTAATTAGCAAAAACTGTACAGAAAGGGCCAAGAACCATGGGAACTAGGCCATAGAGCCTTTGAAAAGGGGTCTTCATGCCAGAAGGGACATTATAAAGTCAGTTCTCTATTTGGGAGCACGTATGTAAAGAATTCTCCTTGCACATTTTCCTTGGACCTGGAATTAAATTTACAACACTTGCTTAGACTATTAGAGCAAAATAAACTCTATTAACTTAAAACTTAAGAAAAAAAATCAGAAAATTTTATTGTGAATAAAGGCAAAAGTGAATGTATTCCTATGTTATGGGTTAGTCCATATCTTCATTTGGCTCAAGGTGAGGAAGACTAAGGAGAAATAGCGAAACCCGTTTCCCGTTCAGCTTTCCATTCAAAGAGAAGAAGCAGTTTCCTTAAACGGAAGAACAGAAGGTGGCAGGGCAGCAGGCGGGCAGCCTGGAGAGGACTTCCACACCTCCTAAAGGCTCCCAGCCATGTTTCCTCCTCTGTACTCCATGGTAGAGCCTCTGGAGTTGGGAGTCTTCACAAAGCTGACTGAGTAAATTCTGGCCAAGCCTAAAACACTCCCTCTACTCTTTCTACAACCAGTCAGATATATGTCTGAATTAAGAATGTTCCTTCTGAATAAAGCTAGAACAAAGGGGGGGGGGGAAATGTTCCTTTCAGTGGAAGTAATTAAGGTTCCTAATGTTTTTGTTCTTTTTTTTTTTTTTTTTCTTCTAAGAAAGGGGATAACAGATTGCCTTTTGATCCTTGGTCCACTCTTCATGTTTTTTTTTTTTTAATGTTTATTTTTATTTGTAACAATCTTGAATTTAGAGAATATGTTTTAAGGAGGGTAAGAACTGTTATTTTTCCAACCATTTGAGAGTAAATGGCCTACATGATGTCCCATCAGCCTTGAATTCTTTAACAAGTGGTTTCTACAAAAGCATTCTCTTATAAATACAACCATTAAAATCAGGAAATTAACAATGATACATTATGCTCAGTGCTCTTAGGGTGTCACTGCTCATAGGCCGCTTCTCAGGAGCAGTACAGGATAGGTGTGTACATACAGTTGACCCTTGAACAACACGGATTTGAGCTGTGTGGGTCCATTGTATGTGTATTTTAAAAAATTATTATTAATTTATTTCAATTATATTTGATATTAAATATTATATTAGTTTCAGGTGTACAGCATAGTGGTTAGACATTTATATAAATTACGAAGTGATCCCCCTGATAACTCTAGTACCCACCTGACACTATACATAGTAATTACAATATTATTGACTATATTCTCTATGCTGTACTGTACATCCTATGATTATTTTGTAACTACTGATTATCCTTCCCACCCTCCCTCCTTTCTTCTTTCCTTCTTTCCTTTCTACTTTCCTTCTTTTTTCTTTCTTTCTTTCATTCATTCATATATTGAACTGTCAAATATTTACTGAGTTCCTACTATGTACCAGGCATACGTCTAGACTCTGGGAATCCAGGTCGGAACATGATCACATCTTTTCTATCATGGAACATATTTTATAGTGAGTAGATGGACAAGAACAAAAATATGTAATATAAGGGGCAACGAACACTGAAGGTGTGTGGATAGAGACTGATAGCTTGGGGTAATGTGGTCAGGGAAAGCCTTTCTGATAGGAGACTTGTGTGAACTTAGGGAAGTGTAAAGCAAGTGTAAAGACTGTGTTGGAATTGTGCATTATGTATTCAGTGGGATAACAAGACTCCTGGGGCTTCAGAGGGCTGGGGAGAGAGTATTGTAGGAAATGAGCTCAGAGCGGGGAGGCAGGGGAAGAGATCACGTGGTTGAGTGTATATGTTCCACGGGTTAAATGGAAGTTGAGGACTCAGTTGTTTTGATAGTTATGGTGGCAGACATTTAGCCATGATGATCTTATTTGAGAAACACACACACACACACACACACACACACACACACACACACATACACATACACATACACACACACCCCTGGGGGTGCCAACAAAATGTATACAAGTAGACACTTTGGTCAACGTTGATCAAGCAGTAGTTCATCATAATCAGAAGTGTCTGGACCCTGATGGAAACCACTTTGAGCACCTCTTGTAATTGCAGAAGTCAAATGTGACTTGTATTCATCTTTTGTTATCGGTATACATTGAGTATTATAATTTTAATAGTTTTTTCCTTTCTTAAAATGTGTATACTTATTTTGGCACCTTCTGTATACATACATGTAAAATCTAGAGCACTGTAATTAAATCTTAAATGTAGGAGCAGATTTTGTACTGGCACAGTATTTTACCTGTAAAATATTTGAATTAGAATTGAAATTAGAAGAAATCACAGTAATCCTCAAGTAACATCTTATTGCATAGATAAGTCCATTGTGATTTAGAAAAAATAATCATAACAATATAACCATTGCTATAGCATCCTGTGTCACACACTCTGCTGAGTGCTTTATACATTTAATCCTCGCAGCAACCCTGTGGGGCAGTCATTATTATCCCTGTTTTAAAGGTGAGGACACCCAGGCTGAGAGAAGTTAAGTAACTTAGATGAGACCAGAGCCCTAATAAACAGGAAAGCTATGATTCAAAGGCAGAGGCAATCTCCTTCTCTGATGGCAGCATGATTGCTTTAAACAGAAGCTTTCTGATGATTAATGTTTTATGTTTAGACACTGAAAGATTCCAGTATTCAGGCTCCTTAGTTTTGGAACAAGCTATTTGTCCTTTGCTTGACTCCAAAACCTGGGCTTTTGACCACTGTGCTCTATTGCTCCTAAGCGATACTGTGTTCCAAGTTGATAGTTCGAATATTTGGGTCTCAAACCACAAACCAAAGCCATTATACTCCCAGTTTGGTGTTTTTTTACAGGCTGCCACCCCACACTTTGAACATCCCCGCCCCCTACTCCTCCAGCCAGCAAGCCCTGGACCACGCAGGGAGGGGAAGGGGTGTTGTAGCCTTTCTTTCTTAGTTGCTCCTGCTGCCATAGCCCTGTCTTCAGATCACCAGTTCCTCCAACCATGAGCGATTGCTTGAGTTTTGTTCAAGGTCAGCTTCACCTTTTTCACTTTCCCTAAATTAGTTTGGATGCTGGTCTAAGAATGTTTCCAAATTAAACCATACAGAGATTAGGGAAAATAATTCTATCAGTAATTTTTTTTTTTCCTGAAGAGTTATTAACTAGGGGGAGAAATTGGAGAAAAGACAGAACACATTTAATGGTGCAGATCGTACTGTTCTGCCAGAAATTCTTCCTTGTTTTTAATTCTTTTCTCCCGAGACAACATTTTAAAGAACATTCAGAAGGAAGACATAAAAGGCTAACATCTTTGGAGAAGAGAAATATGTGTTATCTGAGCAGAGTAACCTGGACGAACATTTGCAAATGACATAATAAACATCAGAAATGCTGAAACCAAAGAAAAGCAGGTTATAGCCTTCCAAAGTTTTCTTTGAGTTTTTGCCGTGTCTTTGTTTTGTTTTCCTTGTGGGAGAAGACCATCATGCACACATCCCAAAGGACTCTGGATAGCTAGCTTGTTCTTTCTCTGTCCACACCTGGCTAAATACTCTTTGGCACAATCCAGCTTGGGTAATACTTGGATTTATCGACCAACAGAGTGAGGATGACTGTGTCAAAATAATATATTCAATAATTTTTTGGAAATCCAAATGGAATCCAACAGCACCATGAAAGGATCACACACCATGATCAAGTGGGATTTATCCATGGGATGCAAGAATGGTTCAACATATGCAAATCAATAAATGTGATATACCACATTAATAGAATGAAAGATAAAAATCAGGTGATCATCTTAGTAGATATAGAAAACACATTTGAAAAAATACAACATCTTTTCATGATAAAAACTCTCAACAAGTTGGATGTAGAAGGAACACTCCTCAACATAAAGACCGTTGGGCTGGCCGAGTGGCTCAGTTGGTTAAGAGCTCGCTCAAGAGTGTGAACTCTGAGCAACAGCGGTTCGAGTCCTGCCCGAGCTGAGCTGCCGCTGAGCTGCCAACAGATGGTAGGATGGCTCAGCTTAAAAAAAAAAAAAAGACCATATATGACAAACCCATAACTAACATTATACTCTATGGTGAAAGATTGAAAGCTTTTCCTCTAAGATCAGGAACAAGACAAGGGTTCCCACTCTCACCACTCCTATTCAACTTGGCACTGGAAGTACTAGCCAGATGAACCAGTCATGAAAAATAAATAAAAGACATATGAATTAGAAAGCAAGAAGTAAAATTATAACGTATTTGTTTCCACATGATATGATCTTACTACAGAAAAGTAGACTCCAGCGAAAAAACTCTTTGAAATAATTGACTAATTCAGTAAAATTTCAGGATACAAAATCAACATACAGAAATGAGTTTCATTTCTATACACTAACAATGAAATATCTGAGAACAGTCCCATTCACAGTAGCATCAAAAACCAATAAAATACCAAGGAATGAATTTAACCAAGGAAGTGAAATCTATAAGATCTTGATGAAATATATTGAAGAAGACACAAATAAATATAAAGATATTTCATGTTCATGAAAATAATGTTAAAATGCCCATACTGTCCAAAGATATCTATAGATTCAATACAACTTCCATTAAAATTACAATAGTGTTTTTCACAGAAATAGAAAAAAATCCTAAAATTTGTAACCACAAAGACCCTGAATAGGCAAAGCAATCCTGAGAAAGAAGAAAGCTGGAGGCATCACATTTTCTGATTTCAAACCATACTACAAAGCTATAGTAATCAAAACAGTATGGTACTGACATAAAAACAGACATGTAGACCAATGGAACAGAATTAAAAGACCATTAATAAGCCTTCACATATGATGGCCACTAATATTTGACAAGGGAGCCAAGAATACTCAAATGGGAAACAGTCTCTTCAGTAAATTGTGTTGGGAAAACTGGATAACAACATGCAGAAACATGAAATTGGACCCCTATCTTACACCATTCACAAAAATTAACTTGAAATGGATTAAAGACTCTTAACCTGAAACCATAAATCTCTGATAAGAAAACATAGGGGAAAATCTCCCTTTCATTGGTCTTGACAATGATTTTTTGGATATAACACCAAAAATACAAGTAACAAAACTAGCCAAAACTAATAAATGGTACAACATCAAACTAAAAAGCTTCTGCACAGCAAAATAGTTATCAACAAAATGAAAAGGCAACCTACTGAATGGGAGAAAAATATTTGCAAATCATGGATCTGATAAAGGGTTAATTTACAAAATACTTAAAGAACTCAGACAACTCAATAGCCAATCTGGAAGCAACCCAAAATTTCAAAGGCAGGAGACTAGACAAACATATTGTGGCAAATGCATATTGTGGAATACTATTCTGCATTCAGGAAAATGAATGAAGTACAGCTAGGCACATTAACACAGGATACAGCTCACACATGAAACATGGATTGAAAGAACAAGTTGTAGAAGACTAGAGCAGTATGAATCCATTTAAAAGTATAAGAAACAGGCAAAATTAAACTACATTTTTAGTGTATTAAAGCTATATGGTGAAATATCAGGAAAAGTAAGATAATGATAAACAGTTCAGGACTGAGGCAGAGATGAGATGGGGCAGGGCTTCCAGCTGCACAACTCCAGGGGGAAGCCTTCCCACGATATTCTCTGTGAGTGGTGACCCCCCAAGCTGTGAAACACAGTGGCCCTTGGGGAAGACATTACAGGGGCTTCAGCATCAATGGTAAGGTTCAGCTAAGTGCTTGAGTATAACATATATCCTTCTGTATGTAAAAGAAAATTAAGAAAATGGAAAAAGAAGTGTAAAAAAACCCGCGGATAGAGAATGTGTTCTTGTTCCAGCTCCACCTCTAATAAAAAAACTATGTCATCTTTGGCAAGTCACTGAGCCTCACTGAGCCTCATTTTTCTCATTTTAATAAATGGTTATAACAAATCCAGCCCTACCTATTTTATAGGATTGTGTGAGGCTCAAGTGTACTTGAAAGCATTTAATGTGTTACTAATGAAATGGAATATTCACATGCAACACAGCTTTTTCCCCATATGAACTCAAAGGTTTATCTCTTCCACCAATATTCAAGATCCACATGATGAAAGGTAAGAATGTTCAGTTTAATCATGTGGCTCTTCTATCACTTGAAATATTCTGTATAGTTAGTTGTTAGCTGAAGACGGTCTAAAGCCATAGCAGCCCTGGTGTAGCTGGCCCTGGAGGGAATACTGGCCTTGGAATTAGGGAACTGGGGTTTGAATCCTGGCTTTGTTGTTTCCTCACTCGGAGATGTTGGCAGTTCATGTCCCACTTCTGCCCTTAACGTTTCTTTATTGATAAAATGGTGGTTTTATTGGCATAGTTCTCAAGAGGGAATCAACAACATTTGCTTAAGAGACAGTAGTCTCTCCTTCATTCCTCCTATCCACGTTGGCTGTGTCAGAAGCAGCACAGTTTCCTTGCCCAGGGCCTTATTCAAATTAGCGGTGGCTTTCCAGCCGGTGAATGACACACCCAACCTGATTCTTTTCTGTGCTGGCTTCTTCTGTGAATAGGCCATTGTTCATGCACAGACAATGATCTCTCCCGCCTTTAATTTTTGACTTGCTTGTGGACCATTTGAGACGTGAACACATGCTTCTCTTATGAGAAGCTGCTGCTTTCCCTTCTGCCCTTGGGTTCCTCCCTACTCAGCAGCGCAGGGTCCAACCAAGGTGATTCTAATTCTACTGATTGTCATATATAATGCTTCATATCAGCTTTCTTTTTTTCTTTTTTTCTTTTTTTTTTTTTTTTTTAGCTGAGCCATCCTGCCACCTGTTGGCAGCTCAGCGGCTGCTCAGTATAATGCTTCATAATGCAGCAAGCAGGACTGGGCAAAGTTAATGAGACCTGGGATGCTGGTGAGAGCGCTTATGGGTTAAAAGTTAGTAAGATGGCGTTATTTGGATGACTAAAATCCAGAGGTAATTTTTAGAAAGTAAGCTTCTTATTTTGAGATCATTGTAGGTTCTGATGCAGTTGTAAGAAATAATACGGAAAGATGCTATGTGTCCTTCACCCAGTTATCCCTAATGGCAACATCTTGCACAACTATAGTATAATATTACAAGTAATCCACAGACCTTATTCAGATTTACTTATACGTGTGTGTGTGTGTGTGTGTGTGTGTATGCATATGTATGTGTGTGTGGTGTGTATTTAGTTCTCTGCAATTTATTATCATGTGTAGGTTTGTGCATCCACACCAGAGATAAAAGATGAAAAAATAGTTCCATCTCCATAAGGATCTCTTGCGTTGCCCTTGTAAAACATCCCCTTACCCCACTCGTAACCTTTGGCAACCACAAATCTGTTCATTTCTAAAGTTTTGTCATTTCAAGAATGTTATATACATTGGATCATGCACTATGTAATATTTAGGGGATTAGCTTTTTTACCCAGCATAATTCCCTGGAGAATCATTGATTGTTGTCCATGTTAATAATTCATTCCTTTTTATTGCTGAGTAGTAGTCCATGTATGAATGTTTAAACAGTCATCCCTTGAAAGACATCTGGGTGGTTTTCAGTTTTTGGCTGTTATGAACAAAGCTGCTATAAATATCCTTGTACACATTTCCCTGTGAAGTTTTCTTTTCTCTGTGATAAATGCCCAAGAGTATAATTGCTGTGTCATATGGTAGCTGTATGTCTAGTTTTATAAGAAATGGCAAAACTGTTTTCCAGAGTGTCTGTACCATTTTACATTCCCCTCAGCAATGCAGGAGTTATCCAGTTTCTGTGAATCCTTGTCAGCGTGTAGAGTTGTCACTGTTTTTTTTATTTTTGCCATTCTGATAGATGTGAGTACTATCTTATCACGGTTTTAATTTGCATTTTCCTAATGGCTAATGAATGTTGAACATCTTCTCATGTGCTTATTATCCATCTGCATATTCTCTTCAGTGAAGTGTATTTTTATGTCTTTTGCCCATTTTCTAATTGTATTTTTAAAAATGTATCATGAAATTTTGAGAGTTCTTCATATCTTCTAGATACGAGTCCCTTGTCAGATGTGTAGTTCGCAAAGATTTTCTCCCAGCCTGTAACTTATCCTTCCATCCTCTCCTCAGATAGTCTTTCTCACAGCAAAAGTTTTGCTTTTGATGACGCCCAATTTGTCAGTTTGTCCTTTTTGTACTTTTGGTGTCAAGTCTAAAAACTCTTTGGTCACCTTAGAAAATCATCAAAGATTTTCTTCTATGTTTTTACTTTCTAGAGTTTTACAGTTTAGATTTTACATTT
>NW_017731351.1:3072146-3146996 GCF_001890085.2 Hipposideros armiger
TATACCACTGAATATGGGAAGTGTATATGAAAAAAACCCCAAAACTCAGCAATGGAGGGGTTTATAGTTTTACAGGTCAAACTAATGTGTAATCAACATAAATGTAGACTCATTAATGCAATAATTATGGAAGTGTATTTAGGGAGATGGATGGATGAGAACTGAACTGGGTTGAAGAGATCGTAGAGTTAAGTGGAGAAAGCTGCAAAGATACATGTCCCTGACCCAACCTTGTCTTCCCTGAGTTTTCTCATTTAGGTTCTAATGGAGGCTGTAACTATAGGCTGACAAATAGCCACAAAATGCTTCGGAGGCTATATCTCAAACTGTCAAAACTCATGCAGGGTGTGGCAATTGCTATTAAGTTAAAATATTGATTTTCTTTGCTTTCAATGCCCCGGCTTTGGGGATTCTACTTTAGGAGTAGAAGCATCATATCAAAGAACATATACAAAGATATTAAAGCAGCAGTAGGGGGATTGTTGTATTATTTGTCGAGCATTTATGGATTGATTACACAGTTATTAAAAAAATGAATTGAAGTTATATCTCTTAATCCAGAGGGATATCTATGATCTATGTTTAGAAAATTTTTCCAAAACCTGGAAATAAAGCAAAAATTATGATTTCATGATCTTCATATCCTGCTATAGCATTTTCTACCAAGCCAGCCTGAGGGTCATCTGGCTCTCTCTTGAGGAAGAGAATTGGGTTGACTTAATGTTTACAATTGATTAGGACCCAGGCATTTTACATCTCAATAAAGTTAAAGGTTAGCTTGTAGAAATATAATAAGGTGCAATGATTTTTTTCTCTATAACCCCAAAGGTTATGATTTTATTTCCCTGTAGGACAATGACCAATTTCAATTTAAGCTACCAATGCTATTTATAGCATTCCTTTTTCACTGTTTATAAAAGCGCAAGTTTCTTATATCCAAAGTGCATCAATATTGTCATTCTGATTTCCTCATTAATAAGTCAAATGAAATTTTGGCATATGCCCATTACTATTTGTGTGGAACTTTGCTTTAACCAATTTGAAAATTAGGTTTTAATGATTGGTAAATGAGAAAAGCAATTTGCAGAGTAATGTGTATAGATTACATAATGATACCAAAATCCCTATTCATATATCTGCATGTTTGTATATGTTTGTATGAGTGTGGGTGTGTGGGTGCAGGTGTGGAAAAATACACAGTAAGCCTAGGTAACATTATTCCTGTTACCTTGGGGGAGTGGAGTGCAAGGGAAATTGTTATAATCTATATCTATATCTATATCTATATCTATCTATCTATATATCTATATATATATCTGCATATATATATATATATCTACATATATATATGTTTATTTTGTGAATTTATTCTTAATTTAATAGTTAAACATTTTAATAAAGAAAATGGGGTGGAACCATTTAAAAAGATTCTAGAACAATTTAGCATCCATCATTTATTTCCACTATATATGGTATATTCATAATAAAAAATTTATATTTTCAAATGAGAAATAATTTCACAAAATTAGAGTTCTATCATACTAGCTGCATCCATCCATGCTTGCATGATTGATAAAAATAGTCTGAAATTTATCAATATGTTTTTCTCTTTTGCCTTTCTGAATACATAACCTTGCTCTGACTGATGTAGAAATCCATTTACTTGGGGTGAGGGTGGATTGAAGGTATGGAGAGAATGTAGCTCCTGAGTTCAAATTTGCTCCAAGCCCATAGTCCTGCAAGCTGGACTATTGACAGGAAAGGGTTTTGTAAAATCCTGTATTGCCCCCCATAGCATTTCGAGGAACAAATTTGGAGCACTCCATTTGTAGAGTAGAGGGGGTGCCACTGGCCTGGCCATCCTGAACGTGAGTCCTGCTGCTCTATGGAAGAGGGGGAGAATAGTGTGAGGGACCGTGAGATGCTACCCGTGCAGACAGCGCAAATTACTGAATTGGACTGAGGTTTAACCCAGACATGACATTGAGTAACTTCTCCCCTACTCCCCAGAGAGAGGGTGTGGCTCATAAGAGTCACCATATCAACTGCAAAGTGAAGGAGCCCGTTCTTTGCACACTTGGGCTGATCCCGGAGCTCATTTAGAATGCCTTCACACGTTAGGGTTGTGTGCCCTGTGGCAAACTGAGACGAGCTGGGATTTCGAAGCCAGCCTGACCCTTTCAAATCGTGTGTCCTTTCGTAGGTCATTTATTGCAACCTATAAGAACCTCAGTTACTTGTCTGTAACTGATAATAATAATGTCTATAATGCGCCTAGCCCTGTGCTTGGCACAGGGTAGGCTGTCAGAAACAGTGACCTTCCTGTCTTTTAGGGGGAGATGTTAAGCCACTCAATTCTGGTGAGAGTCTATAAAAGGGCAAATTTGCCAGTGCTGTGCACATAATGGATATTGCCTCTTACTGTTTCTTGGCTCAGAGACATCCCCCACTATTTAATATTTAATAAGACATTTGTAATGGTTGCCACCTGCTTTATTAATAAAATGTTTTCTCTCATTCGAGTCGATGAGAAAAGCTGACTGTGCTCTGGGGTATGGGTGTCTCCTGAAATCAATAGGAATTTTGCAAGGGCAAGTCTACTGGGATGATAAATATGTGTGACTGTGGTTTTGGTGGTCTGAAAATGTATAAGGGACTCCTTTTATGGGAATCTCTAATAGTTATATTGGCATAGACAAAGGGACATTGAGGTTTGAAGTAATGATTCAGAAAACCTGAGCAAAGTGATCTTTCATGAGTAGTTTCTCTTATATACACTGCCTAAATGATAGACAGTTGTAATCCGCTGCAACCATATTTCCCTTTGCCTGTGTAGCTTCAAGTGCTCACATTTCTATCTGCCCAAATAGTCACCAATGGGAGAGGATTAGAGCTTTCTAAGGGATAGTGTTATGAAAAACTTAATTCGTGCTTTATGTAGCCACTGAGTCTTTTGATCAATTCTGAGGCATGTTCACATACGCTGGCAATATTTAGTGAAACAATTGAAATGTTTAGTGAGCCAATCAGATTAACATATGAATAATGGTTCAATTCATAAAGGGTTTATTGAGTTTTGCTAAATGACCTCCAGATGTGTTTGCATATTTTTCATAACTTATTACAACCCATATTATAATATTTATATATAATACAGAGAATTCTTTGGAGATGATGCTATATATAATAAGCTGATCTACACCAGATGGCATTAGGTAAGAGGCAAATACTTTTAAAGGCCTGTGTGGTGCAGGATTTTTAAGCAATTCTCAAGCAAGTCATAAAACACCAGATATCTAAAATTTTAAAACGTACATCTCTTCTGAAAGGAAAGCTTTTGTGAGTTTAATCAGATTCTCATCTCACATGTGCGAGACAGTTTTTTGCTCTTGAAGTTAGGTGATGCTACTGCTATCTCAACCTTACTGTGGATTCTATAGCTCAATAGCAAGTGTTAACCTTGCAACGATCACTTACCAAGGCTGCTAGGCAAAGTCATAGAAAAAGATGATCTTGTTTTTTTGTGATATGTCTGCATTATGTAATAACTGAAGATGCAGTGGGAAAATAGTGTACATAATGTGTATGGATATGTGTACATGCGTATTTGTAAAGTAGGTTGAGAATAAGCAGAAACGTAAGAGAGAAAAATCTCACCTAAAAAGAACAAAGGAGCTAACTTAAGCAGTCTATAAATATAAAGCAATTAAAGTTTATTATAGCAAGTAATGCCAAATTACAGTGAAGAAAAAGAAATGAGTACGAGCAAAGAGAGAAATTCCTTTTGGAAAATAGCACAGTTGACAGAAAACAAATACTACAAAGCTTGATTTTCTCTGTAGCAAGTACTAAGCACCAGTAGCTAATTTCATTTCACGAGGCTCATTCATAGTAAGAAATCCTATCATAATTTTAATTCTGCCACTTTTGTGATTGTGTTTTCATTGTTACAAGATGGATACGACATCTGTACCGTTATGGTGCCAGGTAATCTCTATTTCAGTGAACATTATCACTAATACTGCTGTTGCTGTTTTTTTTAAAAGAAAAATACAAAACCAGTGCTCAAATTCTGAATTGACAAATAAAACAAGTTAGAAAGCTCTCTTATTGTATATGTGATACTTTTTATTATATTAACTTGATGCTAGATTGAGACATTTTCAGGTTTCAGCATTGCAATGAAAAAGTAATTTCTCTGTTTGTGGGAGAAGGATTGTGACTTCAGGTAACTCTGGCACCTCCTCTCCATCCCCATGATGATTGCACTAGTCAGACCCTCATCCAGCCCATTTAGAGTCTACTACCTGGTTTTCCTATTGGGCAGTTGTTGCTCTCTGCAATCTGTTATGCACATTACAGAGAGAATGATAGATGTGTTTGAAATGTACACCTGACCATTTATACCCTGAGATGGGCTCTGTGGTGAGGTGTTCCCCAAGAGTTGGGGCATCGGATTACACTTTGGGAGGGTAACTCTAATAGCAACACAGAATGATCAGATTGTAAAAATCCATATGGCCCCCAAGAGAGCCAGCCTTCACTGTAACCTGATTGCATCTATCTACTCACTTATGGAGAATGCTAGACAGTCATGGAAGCTAGAAAAAGGAGAGTTAGAGGCCAACTCATACTGTTGCGGACAGATGGCCTCTTGGCCATCAGGTGTTCTGGTCCCATTGGGAGGATTCTATCGGCTGTGGAAGGAAGCTCTACTGCTTTTCCTAAGACACTGCAATGGCTCTATCTTGCTGTTGTGATGAAGTGTAAGTTGTTTGCACTTGCCCTTCCCATTCATCTTCCTTCTCTGGCTCACTTGCATTGGTTTAGACATCACTTCCTCCAGGAAGCCCTCCCATCCTAGTCTAAATGCCGTCCTCTTCTCATGACTGGATCTTGGCACTGAAATTATATTTTATATGTCTAACTCTCCTGCACGGTTTTCTTCTCAAATATGGGACAGAGACTATGCATGCAATGAGAGGGAATGTTTCTTATTCATTTTCTCATTGTTAGGGCTCAACACTATCTATTTCCCCCATATATTATGTTCTTGTTTTAACTGTTATGTTTGCTTTCCTCGTAGCAGTCAATGAGAGCAACTATCTCCCTAAGCCTTGCCAAGACAGTGGCTGTTTTAATTTGCATTTCTCTGATCATGTGCAAGGATGAACATATTTTCCTATACTTAAGGGCCGTTTTTATATCTTCTTTTGTGTTAATTATCTGCTCACGTCTTTTTGTCCGTTTTCTATCATGTTTTTGATCTCTTACCTTTCAATTTTTAGGAGTTCTTCATACATTAGGGATATTAGCCCTTTATCTGTGATATATGCTACAGATATTTTTTCTGTTTGTCAGTTGTCTTTTCATTTTACCTTTTATTTATTTATTTTTTGCAATGAAGTTAATTTTTTATCAATCTTTTACATATTGCTTCTGGATTTTTAGTTATGATTAGAAAATTATTTTCTATGACCAGTTAATAAAGAAATCAACCATATTTTCTTTCAGTATTTGCAATTTTATTTTTTAGGCTTAGCTCTCTACTCCATTTGGAGGTGTGTGTGTGTGTGTGTGTGTGTGTGTGTGTGTGTGTGTGTGTGTATGTGTATGTATGTGTACTGTGAGGTATGGATTTAATTTATCTTTTTTTCCAAGTATCTAAACAGTTGTTCCAGTACCATTTATGAAAAAAGTTCATTTTTGCTGTAGTGAACTGAAATGCCATTTTTATCATATACTGAAGTTTAATATATACTTGAATCTAGCATTGAAATTTCTATTCTATTTGACTGGCCTATTTATATACCATTATCACATTATTTTAATTATAGAAGTTCAAGTCAAGAACTTTAATATTTTGTCTTCTCCCATTTATCACTCTGTTGAAGTAATGTCTCATTCTCATGACCTAATTTTAATAATGGATGAACCTTGAGGTAAAAGAATTTCCAAGATGTAAAATAAAAACCAGCCTTAGAGAAATATGTTGCTAATTTTTAAAAAGCTCTTATAAATTGATAGAAAAAATATAAATCCACCAATAGAAAAATGGGCTAAAAGATAAAGATGTTATTCACAAATGGAGAAGTGAATATGGCCAATAAATATATAAAACAGATGTTCAACTTTGCTTGTAATCAGAGAAAAGAAAACAAAAATTTATTAAGCTGTCATTTTTACCTGTCATTAAAAAAGGAGAAATAATATAATAATGTCCATGGTTGGAAATTGGGT
Source organism: Hipposideros armiger (assembly GCF_001890085.2). NCBI lineage: Eukaryota > Metazoa > Chordata > Mammalia > Chiroptera > Hipposideridae > Hipposideros > Hipposideros armiger. The sequence goes on from NW_017731351.1 coordinate 3,078,387, forward strand.
GTAGGAAAAAAAGCTCTCATGTAATAAAAATGGGTACTTCTTAAGAGGGCAGTTTGGAACATGTGGCAAAAATGCATAATGTCTATTCTTTTTATTCTATATCAAGGAATTTGTCTAAGGATATAATCTATTATCTTCACAAAGGTTTGTTTGAGGAATTAATTACAGCATTGCTCATAATAATGAGAAATAAGGGGTCAGTTACATATGGCGATTGCTGACAATGGAATATTATGTAGGGACACTACACAGCTATGAAAAATAGTGATATATAACCATATTTAGTGACAGGGAAAAATGTCTGTGGCACTGTGGAGTTACAAAATAACTAGAATTGAGAATCTCTTTTTGCAGAAGCAGAGATACATAACCTCAGCGGGGAACATATATATATGTGTGTGTGTGTGTGTGTGTGTGTGTGTGTGTATGTGTGTGTGTGTGTATACATATATATGTATATGTATATGTAGAGAGAGAGAACCATTTTAAATGATAACCTCAGAATTCTCTGGGAGAAAACAATGATTGTGCTAGATAGGTGTGCTACCTTATGAAGTTGAGGCTACTTTGGCATAGCTGTGAGGCAGGGAAGGGATAAAGAGAAAGCTGAACTCTTCTGTGTAAGAAATTGAATGGAAGTTTGGGATTAGATGCTATCCAGAGAGGGTGAAGTGCAGGGAATGCTAAGAGTTTGTACAGTGGCAGGGAATAAATGGAAGATGTAGTTGGTGAAAATTTCCTTGGAGCAGAAATGGCTTGGGGATTTTTAAAAAAGAACGGGATGTATGAGATGAAATTTTACATTGATTGCTTTTCTCTGCTACTCCCACTCTTGTCTTAAGCATCAAGTCATTTCTGCTACACACCACCTTCATAGGAAGTAGTTTGCATAGCAAAGTAGTAGGGCAGTGGCCAGCAGGGGCACTTTGCAGAAAAACACAGAATGGAGGTAGAGGAGCAGTGCACTTAGGATCAGGGCCAAAATATATGTGATTCTCACCAGGGATTGGAGCTAATGTTTAGGTTAGATATTCATGGAAGTTGTTCATCAAAATAAAACATGCCTTTTTGTTTTTTCTGCTGGTGGAATTTGGGGTATTTTTTTACTTCTGTTTTCAACATCCCTCTGAACTATTTACAATGACCATAATTATTTTTTTTCAAATTAGGAAAACACAATAAAATTAGTTTCTTTTCAGAGCACAACAATGTGAATGCACTTAATGACATGATCAAATTGTACTCTTTTTAAAAATATTATGATGATAAATTTTACATTATGTGCATTTTATCACAGTTTTAAAAAGAGTTCTCATTAGTGACACAAGACATGGATATCTGCTACAAATCCTTGTGATTTAGGGGATAGAAGGAAAAATAAAGATAAAAAGTATACTACAGTTTCTCTGGGGTGATTAAATAACTCCTGAAATCTTGTGCATTGTTTTGGATTACTTGTAGTAATAGGAGAGAAAAGGCACTGAATAGGCAAGAAAATTTACAAAGTGTGCATTACAAAGAAGGCATCATCTCATAGCTTTTGTTTCACAGCTTCTGCATTTTATTTTTGCCCTTGTCACTGCCCACATACAGTATTTCTAAAAATTGCCACCAGGGGGCAGGAGTGTGCCAATGTCAGTTGTCAGAACCCGCAAGGTTTGGGTGTTCCATTCAGTGTCTCCACAGAATTACTTTTTTACAGATTAAGAAACTAAGGCACAAAGAGAATTAAAAAGTGGGCGACTTAGCATTATGTGAGTGGTAGAGGTAAGATTTAAACACTAGTTTGAGTAATCCATCAATTAGTCTCTTTTAGGTCTCACCTGAGTTTATAGCTATGATTTTTACATTTTTATCACTGTTTTAACAACTTCCTTGTATTAAAATCCATAAATTAAGAAAATTTTAAACAACCAAACCAAAAGAAAACGGGCATAAGTGTTTACTTCGTGGATTGCATCGTGATAGGATTAATGTGAGAGTCACAAATAGGAGATAAAACTCCAGGGAATAAATTAGGATTTGCTTGTCCACTTTCCTGTTTTGAAATCCTTCCTTCAGAGTTTTTACTCGTGAAAACTTTGGTGGGTTTTGTCTTTTTAACACGAAAAGCTGAATTAAAGATGGTAGCAGTAGATGATAAGATGACTTATGTCCACAGATAAGAATTTCTTTTATCAGGGTAAAATTTCTCAAACACCACTGTTATGAGCCGAATTGTGTCCCCACAACAAATTCATAACCCCCAGTACCTCAGAATGTGACTGCATTTGGAGATCAGGTCTTCAAAGAGGTAACTGAGGTAAAATGAAGTCATTAGGATGGGCCCTAATGCAATATGACTGGTGTCCTTATACAAAGAAGAGATTAGGATACAGACACACACAGAAGACCATGTAAAAGACACAGGGAGAAGACAGCCATCTACAAGGCAAGGAGAGAGGCCTTCAGAAGAAACCAACACTGCTGACACCTTGATCTTGGACTTTGAGCCTCCAAAGCTGTGAGAAAATAAATTTCTGTTGTTCAAGCCTCCCAGGCTGCAGTACCTTGTTATGGCTGCCCTAGCAAATTTACATAAAAAAACCTACATCAAAAGGACACAGGATGCTTGAGAAAAGTGAGAGACCCTTGAATGACTGGAAAAAGGCAGGAAAATACTAAAGAAAATGTCTACCTTTTACTTTTAGTTTCTTCTGAGAATAGTCAAGACACAAATGTTGCAAGGATGGCACTGACCTTGTGTAATTTTTATTCTTCGGGAACTGTAATCATGTTACCATGTGAGCAAACCACACAGATTTTTTTTTTTGCCTAATAAGGCATGATTTTCAATTTTTTAGAATAATACTGTTGCCTATGCAATGATATAAGTCCAAAAAGGCAGCTCAGCATGGACTGTGGATTCTGAAATTCTCTTTTATTGCATTTACTCTTGGGTCCTCAGGTGGAAACTTTGGGACTTAGAACAATGACTCGTGGCTTAATATGTGGAGTTCTTAAAGCTCTGACTGACTAGATTTACAACTGTATTCACTTCTTGTATATATCCCTAGATACACAAACAGAAGATCCTAAAACTGCCTGATCCAACAGATACTATTAGCTGATCACTCAAGGCATAACAAGTCTGACATTTTGGCCTCTTTTTCATGGCGTATTAATGTTTTCTGTATCTCTTCTTCATGGCTCTTGTCTCCACTTTATTCTTCATTTCCCCTTTTCCCTCCTTGTCCCTTTGCCTTGGGTGCTCTGTCACTTCTATAATCCAATTCATAAATGCTTGTCCTAGTTCCATTTCCATTGGCTATTACGATGGTTTCTACATGTCATAATAAATATCTACATGTGGAAAAAATTAGTAATATTCTCTGACTGTTTCCTTTTTGAAAATGTAGAAGTGAAAAATCTACATAAACAAAAACAACAGCAAAAACACCAGTGTTTGCTTATAAAGCATGCCATGCTTTTTGGATTGTATTAATTTGACAACAACCCAGCAGGGAGAGGAGGAGAGAGAGTTGATTTTCAGCTGCTTTAAAGGGTTTTGCAATGTTCTTATACATTTCTCTAAGCACAATTAATATTAACTCTGTTTAATATGTAATAAAGTTTTGACTGGAGATTGTGGAACTCCAAAGCCTTTAATTCTAAAAGTACATGTTATGCACCAAATCAAGCTGTTCTGTATCCATGTTCTGTAGAAATGGTCTCTAAATTTAGTGCTAGCTGAGAAGAGTAATATCAGAAGGTCTGAATTTATCTTTATGAGAAAGAAAGGGGAAAAAAAGAGAAAAGACATTTGAGAGGAGATGAAAGAGGGCTGGCATTGTGACCTGTAGAAGTTATCCCCCTCCTCACTGAAAATTGTGGACTTGGAACCATGGAATCTGAGGGGAGAAGCCAAGGCTGGCTGACTTTCTTGATGCAAAAGTGCAAGGAGATAAGCCCAGGTGCTGTGCAACAGAGAGGTTTTATCTGCCTGGCTCCATGAAATGCACCAGGCAGCTGAAGCTGGCACAGGACTGGGCGACTGACCCCAGATGGATGCATTCGTCTTGGAACAGAGAGGTCAGCACCCATGTTTAAGCGCTGGGAAATTTGGGAAATGGAAAAAGAAACAAGTGGATGGCAAAGTTTTTATACCCAAAGGAGATTTCCCATTGCTGGCTGGAAGAGGGAGAGAGCCAGGTGTCCAGGAGCTGAGAATAACTTTTATCAGCTGAGAGGAACCCTGGCCGGAAGCCAGCAAGAAAATGGGAACGTGAGTCCTTCCATTGTGAAGAACTGAATTTAACCAATGGCTCAAATGAGGTTGGAAGCATGTTCTCCCCCAGAGCTGCCAGATGATAACTTAGGTGGGATAAAGCTTGAAAGTGAGGCCCAGAACAGAGTCCATTTGAGCAGCTCTAGGACGTCAGATTTACATAACTGTGAGAATAGTGGGTATTCCTTAAGCTGCTAAATTTGTGATTAGTTATGCAGCAATAGAAAATTAATCCAGTGACATAACATTGGAAATGTTTTCCTTAAGATATCTTGGAATCCATAAATTAGCTTCAGACTGGCTCAGCCTCTTACCTGCTGTTTCACCTTGGCATCCTTCTGAGCCTGTTTCCTCACCTGCATAGATGGAGGAAAGAATGATGATCTCCTTAAATGGTTTCTAGGTGAAGTGAGTTAATATTAATGAATTTCTACCAGGTTTCTTAGCATTTGGCAGACACTCAGAAGTGGTTTATTCTTCCCTCCCTTCCCTTCCACTTTGCACAAGCCATTCATGGTCTAGTCCAGCAGTTTGCAAATGTCTTCACAATTTTCATAAGGATACTGAGATGATATTGGCCTTTTCCACTCTTATTCTTTCATGAGTGTATGGTTGACTTCTCCAGAAACTACATGCCCTATCACAATAGATGGAATGCAGAAGCAGATATGAGAACCTAGTTGTCTTCTATTGTATTAATCCAGACATTAAAGAGACTTGCAAAATAGAAAAAAAAAAACTTGCAAAAAATTAAAGAGACTGCCAATCCTCTCAAGATATTTCTGTTTTGGAAAATGTAGCTATTTTTAAAAATTAAAATGTTATTTATGTTAACATGTAATAAGTTTATTCTGTTTTAAAATGAATTAATAAAAATCTAAATTTTCTTAGTTTTAATTACCGATATGATAAATATCAATAACCAAAAGGCCTTTGGTGTCTTCAATAATTTTTAAGAATGCAAAGGAGTCCTGAGACCAAAATCTTTTGCTTTAGCAGAGGATCCCATATTTCCTGATAAGTGTTAATCTCCATGAGGAGATAAAAGGTGATTAGATAGAATGAATGGTCTATGGGAAGAAGAATTTAGGAAACACTGCAATGTAGTCCCCTTGACTCCACCCCTTACATTGCAAATTAAAGGGCAGGGGAATTTGGAAATATAAATACAGTTTAAGTTAGTTTAATTCAGCATTTTCCCTAGTTAAACTGCTCTTGACTATTAAGTTAAAAGCATAGCAAGAATTATTTTACCAGCCACTGAAAGCAAGATGGAGATGCACTCAGATTGTGAGAAAGTCATTTTATTTTAAGGGCATCAGAAAGGAAGAAAAGGACATTCATACTAAAGAAGGTAATTTTTTCCAAGGGAAAAAAAAATATTTTTTAAACAGAATGTCTATCAAGAGATCAACAGTCTTCTATGCACAAGCTGCAAAGAGCGACTGTAGCAAAGTCACCTCCACTGCATTTCACCCACCCTGCTTGTCAATTCTCCTCTATGCTTATTCTTTATTTCCAGTGTACACATTTATTGCCCTTTTGGAAAGTAAAAAATTAAAAGACATTCTCTCTTTCCTTTTTTTTTTTTTCTGCTTTGAAAGAGCACTTTCTAGAAAACATTTTCTAAGCCATGTATGCCCTTCTCAGAAGATGAAGAATGGGGAAGGGGGGAAAGCTAGTCATTATGATTCTCCGCTAATTCCTCCAGCCCAGTTGCATGTCCACATCCCTGTCTCTTCAGCCCACTGTGGCCTTGGACCCAGAGCTGTCATACTCTTGAAGAGAGGGGGCCCCCCAGGAGACCTTCCACCCCCCCCCCCCAAGCACAGGGAGCCAAAGCTTCAAGGGTGTAATGAAAGGTGTTACATTCTTTCCCTTGCTCTATTTCTGTAACAGCTGGATTCTGTGACATGCAAAGCTCCCTCTCCATCTTAAAATAGTCTGCAAAGAAAGCCACAAAGCTCTAAATCATTAAATGTTGCCCCTAACTGATTGCCAAGGAACCTAAATATAACAGAGGAGGGTGTTGGGAATTTGAGGAAATTCTTTCAGAGGAGAAAAAGGAATAGAACTAAAGGAGAAAAACCTCAACCAGTGATTGGGGATTAGGGAACCAAGGGGGAGATGCTGCTTTTTAAAGGAGAGAGACTCTTTTGAGAATGCCTTCAAACAAGTCATGATACTAGCAAAAGGAGTCTAGGGTGGAAAGTCCTTGAGCATGGCTGGGCTGGGAAAAGCATATTCTTCGTGACAAATACTCTAGTCTTCCTTTCTGACCCCTCCTGAGTCTCACTCTTTTTTACAGTGACTGATCAAATAATTTTAGCTAAGATTTTGATAGTCAAGAGCAGTTTGGAATAGGGCTGGTCCTTTCGGGTATTTCTATTTTAAGGTTGGTGAGAGAGGATGATAGGAACAGACCGGTAGATCCAAACTTGGACAGTGGTTGTGTAAAACGATCGGTGTCAGTATTTTGGGGTGGGGGTGGGGGGTTCCATTGGTAGCCTCTCAAATGCTGTCTCCACAGGAAGGACCTACCTGTAGGTAGAGAATAAACTGCCTAGTGTGTGTTTATTCTCAAGGTTTGTTACTTGTAGTTTTTATCTTTTGACTGCATGCACAGATGCTTTCTGATATCAAGGCTTCCTGTCTGCTGTGCTCATTGCTGGAGCCCCATGAAGTCGTAGCACACGCTATGTCTGCCTAGGTGTGGCCCTTTGTCATTCTGAGGGAGGGTCTCAGTATACCCTTTATGATACAGCGCCAAATAAGGTATTCAAAAGCTAGAAGCATTTGTCAATAGGCATAAGATTAGCAATTCCCCTTTTTTGCTTACTCCTTCAGAATTTCCATGTTTTATATACAAAGTGGCCAGAAATGGGTATATATGAAAGACTGAAGGTGTAATATTTCAAGAGTGCAGCAGACATTAGGGAGATTGGTTCCCTATCTTTTACATTAAATAGCTGAATGAGGACTATTTATTTTTTTTAATATAAGAATAATATAAGAATAATAATAATAACATATAGTTATATGTTGATCTTTCTGATGGGAATTTCTGGATCAAAGATCTACTATCTACTGACTCCAAATAACATGGTAGTCAGTTTATCTTCTACACATTTGTAGATGATATGACACCTTAAAACATGAACAAAATCCAATTGTTGTGTAGAAACTGATATTAGCACAAGAACTGGAATAAAACTCAATGTGCTTTAAGATGTGATCATTGTACTGATAGTAAATTGTAAAATTTAGAATGAAAAAAATGTGCTACAGTTAATGTTTTTGTTTTGGTTTTTAAAAGAAAGGTCTATTTGCTAGTGGATTTGTTTGGCTTTAGTCTCTTGGAAACATGAGGATACTCAAATTTCTCGTCTTTTGTTCTTTGATTAGAACATACTTCTCTTTGGGAAATAGGAACTTCAGGTCTGTTTCTCTTTTTGCCCTGGAGGTTTTACTCATCTTTTCTGTATTATCCTACAGGGTTAGGTGATTAGGTACATTTATTTTATGTTTCCTCTCTGGATGGATTGAAATGATGTTACTTAGAAGCTATCCCTTCAGGGAATGAGAAGGGCTTATCTTAGCTGGCCACGTGGATTCCTGTGAACCGTCATCCAACAGGAAAGCAATTTACATTCCAGCAATGCTGAGCTGTCTGTGAGCCTCCAATATCGGTGATTTTTCAGTTCTTTTCTTCTCTGTCTGGGATGTCCTTTCCGAGCTGTTACACACTTAGTTTATTCTTCAAAACCCTACTTTATGAATCAATTCTTTGTGAAGCTTTTCCTTTCCACTTTCACCTCCCCCATCCTCCATAGTCCTAGGCCAGAGGGTATCACAGCTTCTTCTCTAATACCTCTACACCACGGAGATACCTCTATTATCAGTCATTAATCACACGTATTGTGATTGTAACGTTAACTTTCCAAATTTCATCTAGTTTTCTAGGAATAAAGTTACTGACCCTTTTAATTTCTGTAAGCTCTACTCCTGGATCTCCATACAAGGCTTCTTAATATGTATTATGTTATACGAGTATGTGGTAACAACATCTAAAATGTATTAATTGTTTACTACCATATTTTGTCAATTTTAAGATGCACGTATTTTTCTTCCATATGTAAACATCTCTAAAATCAGGATGCACCTTAAGGTTGATGAAGTCTTAGGTTTGATGAAATACAATGTATAGCAGCCACTGCTAATTTCTTCATAATATTGTGCATTTCATCCTTAATAATCCAATACCGAGAGAACTATTGATATTCATTTTATGGATGAGGACATAGAGACTTGGAGGGATTCGATAACTGACTCAAGGTTCATATAGCTACTAACAGGCTGAGCAAGGACTGAAACTTAGGTATCAATGTCTCTGTCACCCGTGGTCTCAATCACTGTGCTGGGAATAGTGTTGTATAAGAATGGGGAAAAACTAACATTTTTAGGACCTCTATTATGTAGCAGCCAATGTGCTAAGTACTCCTTCCCATATTATTATTACTCCTATACTCCTTCCCATTTTATTATCACACAAACTTTATAAGGAAGACATTATAGTCTTTATATAATAGACAAGGAAACAGAGGCTCATGTTGGGTAGTTTGTTTGGAGTTACATAGCTGGGATGTGGTGAAGCCAGAGTCCCTTTCACCACAACTTAGCAGGGAAACCACCCATTGAATGGGCAATGTGACCCAAAGAATTGATATGAAAATCCAGTCCCCAGATGGCAGGCTTGGATAGTAATTCCTTGTATGATGACCTTAGAGTACCCTAGACTCTTGGCTTTCCTTCATGATAAGAAAAGTAAGCAGCAGTGATGACTTGGCTGATAATCTGAACTGTGAACTGGTCTCAGAGTGCTTTGTTGGTCTGAGTAGCAAAGATAATGCTCTTTTAGCCTCCACAGCCTCATCTTGTACCCAGCAGGGTATATACAAGGAGACACAGGGGCTCTAATGAACTGGACCCTCCTTGGAGCTCTGTGTGTTAACAGATGTTGACCTGGACCATAAATAATGTTTAGCTGATATTCCCTTTGCTAAACGGTTTGACTTGTTACCCTATGAAGTTGGTTTTCTAGACTTACTGATTTAGCCTGGGATAGACCATTAACCCCCGGACACTTCATTGTGTAGGTTGCCTATCATATGCTTTTATTTTGTCTTCCGTAAAGAAATACCCTTTCTCCCCTTATAAGAAAAAAGCAAGATGATTTCACAAACTAATCTTCATAAGTTCACTGTAAGCACTCCAATATTCAGTCTTTGGATGCAGTCTCTGGTATATTCAGCCTTTTCTAAGAATATAGCATGTGAATATGGCAATGCTTTGATTTTTCACTTGGGAAAATTTTGATCCATAACCAGAGTTAATGAATTTAAGTGTAGCATTCTATAATAGTGGTTCCCAAAATGGGTTCCACAAAGCCTTTGCTCTCATAGTCAACCTTTGAATAATGGGTTCCATAGTCAAATTACTTTAGGAAATGTAGCCAAGCTCTTCCTTTCTTATAGAGTTTAAACGTTAGGCTCTGATAACTCCAGCAATAAATAACTTGTTTTTTATTTTTAGTAAGCCTGTTGACATCTCATGGAACTGATGTTTCTTTAATACACTTCGGGTCACATGGTCTGTGGTAGAGAATGCAATTGTACCCCAGTCTCCATTCTCTTTTTTCTTTTAGGAAGTGAACCTCCAAATTTTAGCTAAGCACATGGTTTTCTAGCTGAAGATTACATTTTCCAATTCCTTTATAACCAGTTGTGGCTGTGTGAGTCAGTTCTGCCAATAAGGTGAGAGCAAACGTGATGTGGGCAGCTTCTGTGTTACTTCTGTAAAAGGAAGTTACTTGTCCTCTACTTTCTATCCTTCCCTCTTCTTGCTGGCTGGAACACTCAATTGCTGGGGACTTAGTTTTGACCAGGACAACACTTTAGAGGATGCAGAGTGAAAGGATACAAGGATTCTGGGTCCCGGATGGTTTTGTAGACTAGCCTTCTATCTCTGAATTGTTTCGTGGAAGAGAAATAAAATTCCATCTTGTTTGAATTGCTGTACTTTGGGAGTGTTTATCATAGCTTCTAACGTAAACTGCCATAATCGCTGTCCTAACATTCTCTAAGAATTTTGTGCCTGGGTTAGCATAAACTTCCTGAATTCTACTGGGTTTTCTTAATGAACGTTTCTAATGAGAAATTCCTAAATGCTTTAGAGGAAGCTAAAAATTTAGGTCAAATAACATTTAGAATGAAGCTAAGTTGTTGACTTAAGATTAAAATAGAGAATGAGCAGTCAAATCATGAAACATTTGCTCAGACTGAGTCAGGTTAACGACTGGACTTTCTAATGAAAGAAGATGAGGTTTTAAATGACTCATGTTATGTATAGTATCGCTAATTCTTCTAAGTGTGTTTATACATAAGTGTTTCAAGCTACTGAAATAAGTGAATGATTCATATTAGCTTCAAAAAGAAAACCTTTGGGGTTTTTCTGTGTCTGCTCAGTATTTTACTTGCCATTATTTAAAGGCTTATTCAAGACGTTTAATAGCAGACACACTGGCAACAATGTCAATTCTGACCTCAGTCAAACATAATAGGAGAGAGCAAATTGTGTTTTCCTCGGAAAAGAAAACCACAGCATATTTTCCCCCTGGAGTAATTTGATTTCCTTTTGCTGTAGAAAGTCCAGAGAAAATGACTGCAATTCTACCACGAGCTTCCACAAGCTGAAACTGAATGTCTGTGATTTTACTTCCCATGATGACTTTTCTGCACGAATGCTTGGGTTTCCATTGGAAGGCCCCGGTTCCTAGATGTGCTGCAAAGATCTTAATGTAACTGAGCACACGCTTGGCTTGGCTCTGCTTTGGGGCAATGGCGTCTTGCCGGTTTCTGTGATGGATGTGTCTAGAGCTTTAGCCCTGAAAACGCCAATCTCCAGGGGATAGTCGATTTTGTCTCTGACATTTATGAAGGGCACCTGTGTAATGTCTGACCATGGCCCAGCTCCCTGCATCTCCACATTTATCATGGTACCTGGGTTTAGCTGCGAGCCCAGCAATGAGAGGGAGCCTTTTGCTAGTGGGAAATGGCAGCACGTTGTGACTTGTTCATTGCAACATCTGTGAAGTAGTATGAGATTTGATCAGTGTCTAAAAATCTTTATTTAATTTAGTACCAAAAACAGATCAAATTTCAGATTCCCGGTGCTGGCATTACAGTCAAGATAAATCTTTTATAAGGGTGTACAGGAATTCTAAAGAAAAAATGAAACCAATAGCTTTTTAGATTTTCCTTGTTTTATGTTGGGTTTCCTAGAAATGAAAAAAGAATTGTTTCTTGGGAGAAAGTTAAAAAGTACTTGTGCAGAAGGAAGAACAGAATAGGAACCATGATATTTCATATTGTTTAGACTCCTGAAGACTAATTTTGATCCATTTCCTGTTCTTTGCTTAAAGATGATAAAATAGTTCTTTGTAGGTCATGTCGTCTCTGCAACATTCTCACTCAGTTTTCAATGAAACCCAAAGGCACCCATGGGAGTCAACTATTCTTTGAAGGATTAGCACAGATACCCTATCAATAGAACAAAATAGCACTTACCTCCTACCTCATAGTATCTTTTGTGAAGAGATTTGTGAGCCTTTTGAGTGCATATGCTACAAAAATGCAAAATGGTGGTAAAAGATGATATAAAGGGAAAAAGAAGGTTTCCACAGGTTCCCTTTGAAAAAGAAAACAAAAACATGGCTTCTACCCAACATCCATGATAGGGCATGCCTGCTTCTGTCCCCAGCTGCTATTTTCCCTTTTTCTCATTCTTTATAAATAGAATCTTCTAATCTCATCCTTCCATTTCTGAAATGAGTTCTCAACCCATTACAGACTGCAGAATTTTAAAGAACCTGGGTGGTGTGTGCAAAGCTTTCTTGGTGAAGAGCCTCAGTGCAACGACACTTAGAGAGTACATGCTTAACAAGTAGGCTTCCATCATGCTGTCTCTTAGACTTTAGGAAAAAAGCTGTTTCTTTCCACTGAATAGCTTTAGGTTGCAACTTGTGGTTAAATAAACTAGTCAGCTGCCTGCAATCCTTTCTGAAACGAAGTAGGATTTACTCACTAAGTAAAACAAGAGCCCTGCTCATCAATGCAATAAATATCTGTCTTTGAGGTGGTGTCAGCAGAGCATGGGGCTACACTTGTGTCGCCATTTGTTTTAGAAACTAGTCAGCACAAATGATGCCATATTAACTGGAACAACTCGAGTTTTACTAACTTGTGAGAGCCTTAGCCTCCTGAAATTCCCTGCAAAGTATATTTTTAGGGTACCTATTGGAGGTGTCTCCCATGCACTCATAAATAGCCCTTCTGCTCAGGGGTGTCCCTTATCAGAGAAAATGTCTGAGAGCAGTTACTGCCTGCTGTCACTACACCCCTGGAGCTCCCAAAGCTGCAAACTTGAGGGACCAAGTAGAGTGGCATGTCCTGCAGTCAATCATGGCCCAGAAACAAACTGCGCTCCACATTAGAGCATATTTTGTCAGCAGGCACACAAAGAGGGTCTCAGACTGGGTCTCCAAAGTTCCTTTGGGAAAACAGGGTTTTCCCCCCTCATTTTGGCATGTAGCATCTCTCTCTGCTTAGAGCTCAAACACGAGTCCATGAGTCCTGAGCAGGACAGCTGCCATGTTGTTCCCTTCAAATCCCAGGTGTGTGCCACTGTGTGCCTTGAAAAGCTCTGCTCCCTACAGCCACTCCAAACCCTGGGGCAGATCAATTTGTGTAAATAGACACTTGAGGGCTGCCATTACCTCATGAGACATGCTCCAACATGTCTGAATCCCAGCAGAGGCAACGACTTAGGCTGAAACCAAAGCCCCTGCACATGCTTAACAAAAATGCACACAAGATGCTATGACAAATGCCTCATATTAACTTGGTTCATGCATGCACGCTTCATTTATAATCCAAATAAATTCCTAGGTCCCATATGGCCCAGTCTTGACACAGTACCACATTAAAGAAACACAGTCTAACAACCACAAGTAATTAAAAAGCAATTCCCACATTTATTTGGGCCCCCTTAAAGAACATGAGGTGAATGGCAAGTTTGTAACCCTTAATGACACTCTAGAAGCTCGCTTTCTTCTTCCCTGTTCTCTCATATCCCTCCATACTCCTGGTGCCTCCGTTTATGCTGAGTCCCCACTAGTTCTCTCCCCAACCTGCCTCAATGTGCCTTTCTTTTTCTTTGTCATCTTCTTTTTTTTTTTTTTTTGCTTTTCAATTTATCCCTCCCTTTCTCAAAATCTGGGGAAGTCTGGCAAAATTGAACTCATCTTAATGGGCCAAAGTGGTAGGGAAGCGAGCAGACCAAGACAAGGTCCGTTTTGTGAGCAGAACAGGTGGGGAAAAATCAATAATTCTTGTCCCTGTTACACATTCAACTCACATCTGTTGAGGAGCTATTATATATGGCAGGCACTGTGGAGGCACCGAGACATAAATGAAAAAGATATTGTTTCCAATTTCAGGAAACTCAAGTCCAGTAGAGGGGATACAGGCATATTACACAAATGATTATAACCAGGGGGCAGGTATAAGAATGGAGTTAGATTTTTGGCCAAGTGTGACACCAAGCCAATAAAGGCTCCACAGAGGACAAGAGCTTGGCCCTGAAGGATAAATTATACATTTTCAAGTGGGTGGTTTCCTAAGACAGAAATCCAAGGGTCCTCCCAGAGTCCTCCCATTCCTTTACCCTCTGCAAATACTTTTAGTTCTTGTGGCCTATTGATTCTATCTCCTTACATTTTTCTCTACCCCTTCCTGTTTGTCCGCACTGCTGTCGTTGATGTTAGCGGATTTTCACTTTGAAGGTATCCAACTGGCTTCTTATTATATTTATCTTCTTGCCTATAATCTGTTACTTTGCGAAAATATCTACCTTGTTGTCTGTAGTTTAGATATAAGTAGTTTTCAAAAACAATTTTTTTTGTGTGTATCATGACTCCATTACACTCTCAAAAATTATTGAGGACCCCAAAAAGCTTTTGCTTAAATAGGTGACAGAAATATTCACCAAATTAGAAATTAACACTGAGAAATTTAAAAATTGAATTAAAAATTTGAAAATAAAAATAATCTCATTATATGGTATTATAAATAACATATTTTTAGAAAATACATTTTATGAAACGAAGAAAAGTTAGTAAGAAGTGTATCATTGTTTTTTATTTTTTTGCAAGTCTCTGTCATGTTTGGTTTTACAGAAGACAGAAGGATTCATATATCTACTTCTACATTCAATCTGTTGCAATACCACATGTCATGTATCCTTTGGAAACCTCCACTATGCACTCATAAAAGAATGAGAGTGAACAGTATATTATTAGGAAAATATTTTTGACCTCACAAACCTTCTAACGTGGTCTTAGGGACTTGAGGGCTTCTTGGGTTACACTTTGAGAATTGCTGGTATAGATCTTTCTAAAGTACAAATCTGGTATGCTTTTTCCTTATTTAAAATCTTTCAGAACCTTTCTTTCACCTACAGAATAAAGTACATGAAAGAGTGGGAAGACACTAACATGCCTCCTAGATTTCAGGCTTTGGTAATTGGATAAACAAAATAGAAAATAAGAAAGGAGAAACATATTTTTCAGTGATCAAGTTGGTGAATTCAGGTTTTTTTTTGTTTTTTTGTTTGTCATGACTATTGTGCATAGCAAACCACTAAAAAAACGTAGTGGCTTAAACATTTGTTGTACATCAAAGATGTGATCTATGAAAGAAAGAATTGATAAGTTGGAGTTCATTAAAATGAAAAACTTCTGCTCTGTGAAAGACAATAACAAGAGAATTAGAAGACAAGCCACAGACTAGGAGAAAATATTCTCAAAAGATACAACTGATAAAGGATTGCTGTTCCAAATATACAAAGAACTCTTAAAGCTCAACAATAAGAAAACAAAAAACCCGTTAAAAAATGAGCCAAAGACCTGAACAGACACTTCACCAAAGATGATATACAGGTGGTAAGCATACGAAAAGATGTCCCACATCACATGTCATCAGGGGAAATACAAATTAAAACCACATTGAGATACCACTACACACCTATTAGAATGGTCACAACCTGTAACCCTGACAACACCAAATGCTGGTGAGGATGGGGAGCAACAGGAATTCTAATTTATTGCTGGTGGGAACACAGCATTCTGCAGCCACTTTGGAATACAGTTTGGCAGTTTCTTACAAAAGGTTGGGGCCTACCTAGAATGGCTTCTTCACATTATTTAGAATTCCATTTTTTAAAATTCATTAACTGTGTTTCTGAGTGTTTACTTTGTATAGTTTTCTTAGTGGTTGCTCTAGGTATTACAATTCTACAGAACTCCCACAGACTACTGGTGTCACGTGTTACCACTTCAGGTGAAGTGCTGAAACTTTATTTCCTTTTAGGCCTCTTGACCTTCCCCACTGTGTAAACACAATTGTCTTAAGTCCTCTCTATGTTTCACTACCACATCAGGTGGTGTCATAATTTTTTCTTTAGCCATCAAGTATGATTAAAGAAATTATGATGAGAAGGATAATCTATTATATTTTACTCATATGTCTATCCATTCTGATTGTCTTTCATTTCTGAAACGCCAACCCTTCTTCTGTTATCATATATTACCTATTTGGAGAGACTTTTAAATCGTTCTTTAAGGGGAGGTCCCTTAGTATCAAATTATCTTAGTTTTCTTTCTTCTGAGAATGCCTTTCCTCTTCATTTCTGAAGGATGGCATCCCAGATACAGAATTTTCTTGTCAGCAGTTCTTTTATTTCAGCACTTAAAAATATTGTGCCATTTTTTTCTGACTTTCCTGGTTTCAGATGAGCAACCTGCTGTCATTAGAACTGGCGTTCCTTATACGGCTGTGATAATATGTTGTTTTTCTCTGGTTGCTTTTAAGATTATTTTGTCTTTGGTTTTCAGAAGTTTAATTATATCTTGGCATGGATTTACTTGCACTTATATTAGTTGGGGTTTGCTCACCTTCTTGAATCTGTATGTTTATTTCTTTTTGTCAAATTTGGGCAGTTTCCAGCCATTTTTTTCTTTGAATGCTTTCTTGCAGTCCTGCATTTTTTCTCTTCTTGTGGGATTGCAATGATAGAAATATTATATCTTTTGTTAATATTCCACAGGTCCCTGAGGCTCTGTTCATTTTATTTTTTGGGTCTATTGTTTTCTGTTCAGAATGAGTAAATTCTATTGATCTGTCCTCAAGTTCACTGATTCTGTTCTCTGTCATCCCCCCTCCACTATTGAGCCAATCTAAGTAAGGCTTTTTTTTCTGGTTGTTGTATTTTACTGCTCTAGAATTTCCATTTGGTTCTTTTTAAAAAATAAATTCTATCTCTTTGCTGACATTTTCTGCTTTTCATTTGTTTTGAGGGATTTCATAATTGCTAAATTAACCCTTTTTTAAAATGATTGTTGCTTTCAAATTTTCCTCAAAATAATTCCAACTTCTGATTTTATTTCAGTTTGGGTGGTGATTGATTATCTTTTCTTATTCAACTTATGATTTTTCTGTTTTTTTTTTCCATGACAAATGCTTTTTGATTGTATCCTGGGCATTTTGGATATTATGTTAGGAGGCTCTTGATTCTATTTAAACCTTCTCTTTCAGTCTAAACAGTCACCTGTTTAGGGTTAGTATGTAGGTTCTGGCTTAGTTTTGTGGAATGTAGTTCTCATGACAGTTTAGTTTCAGAGCACTTTCAATGCTATTCTGGTCTGCTTTGCTCTTCCTACTCTATTTGGGTTCTCATTTAGTTTCTGCCAGTGGCACTTATGGGGGCAGGGAGCACTTCCCTAGGTCTCCCAGTGTCGCAAGGTGGTGCATGGCGGATGCTGGACCTGAGGGTGGGAGGGCATTTCACCTGTCCTGGTCTTTGGTCAAAAGTGACAGTGTGCTTTCTGCTTAATCTCTGCTGGTCCTTTTGGAGAAAGAAAGGACCTGCTGAGGCTACCTTCTGCCACTGGTGGAAGGTCAGGAGACATCACACCTGGCTCATTTTTGCCACCAGGTGGAGGGCCAGAAGATGCCAGCAGCCTCCTGCTCTGTGTGGAGGTCTGGGGAGTGCCCTGCTTGGGTTGTCTTCCATCACTGGGTGGAGGGTTGGGGAATACCCTCTATATATAGTATCCTCTATGCGTTTCATGTTCTCGCTCTGTGTTCTCAAATGTCCTGGATTGGTTTTTATAATAGTATATATTAATCATTAGCTTTTTTTTTCCCCCAGGCAGAGACAATGTCCCCAATATTTCCACGCAATGCCTAACATATTGTAGGCACAGTAACTGTTTGACAGACCGTATATGACAATGGAACGCTGACCCAGAAGCCCACACCACACCTCTGCAGCAACTGGCCCAGAATTGTCTGGTGAGTGACTGCCAATTTCCCTGTTTTTGCCTCTACGTATTTCCAAATTAGGGCCAGTCAAAGCCAAATATGGTCTCCAAACCAGTCACATCCTATGCCCTGCTTCTTGGTAGCTCACTTGCTGCTTTCCTGTGCCAACAGTCTCCAATAAGAGCTTACTTGAAGCCTTTCCATGTTTTGTTTTTATTTATTTATTTTTCACTATAAAACTTTCCCACTCCCCTGCCTGCCTTTCAGTCCTTGCCAAACACAGAAGATGATGACTGACTCCCTTGATATAGCAAAGTCTGCGTAAATAGCCCTTGTTTGTTCTCATTTGGGTGATCTTCATTTATTTCCACACCAGTAAATGAAATGGTCCATGGGAGGCTGAGCTGGGGAAGATATGGCTGAACAAATGCCATCCTAAACAGCCGGCCCGTCTAGACACCTTGGGCAGCTGCTTCACCTCAGTTGCTTTATATATTTTAGTCGAGTTGGTGGTGAAGAGATCTAATTAAAGGTGCATAAATCTTAACTCAGTTGTCATGGTTCCAGATCATTTTTATAGTTGAATAAATCACTGAAAGCATTGTTTTTATTAACTTGTAATCCGATGTTTCGTCCCCTGGGACTTCTGCCTTTCGCTTTGCATTAAGCTCTGTTTATTTGTCACTTAATATGTCTCTTAGATTTTTTCTTTCTTCTCTGTCATGTTGCCACTACGCCGGTCCACGTTTTCATGATTTTGTAAGCAGCAATCATCTGTGACCCCTTCGAGCCTCTTTCCACTCTCAATCAGCATGCACGCTGAATTTATGCTAATCTTCCCCTAACTCCCATCATGGTAACTTCCTCAAGAGCTTACTCTGTTTGTAAACTTGAGTTGGCATTTGTGCCCTCCATCATATGGCCCCATACCTGCTCTCCTCCGTGTTCCGGGCTCTTGTCCACACTGTGTTTATTTCACCTTGTGCCTTTGGTTATTCTGTGACTTCATCTACAGTGTCGTCTTTTCTCCTTTCCGTATGTGCTTGCTTAGCCCATCCTGCAACTCGCACTTCGTCCTTCAGTAGTCTAGCCCTTTGTACTAGATCCTTTTGTGAACTTGCATATACTGTGAACTTTGTTTCCCTGTAAGGTTCTAGGTTAGAGTTGGCCATAAGTGAAGGTGCAGGAGATTTGGAGGGTAGCAGCCATTATATCCGAGGAGTTGTGATTGGTTAAATGCCAAGATGCCAGCAGGTGCCTGTGTGTCCTATGGTTCCCCACTCCACTTCCAGCTGCCCACCCTACTGACCAGAGCAGCCCTGGGCCCCCTCCCAGATGATTTGCTGTAAGCTCCTAGAAGCAGTAGCTCCAAAGAGTCCACTGCCTTCCATATAGCAGCCCCCTTCACAGTCTAACCAGCAATTGGACGTGCCTAGCTTTAGATTCCACTGTGATTGGGGAGCACAGG
This sequence comes from Hipposideros armiger, assembly GCF_001890085.2. NCBI lineage: Eukaryota > Metazoa > Chordata > Mammalia > Chiroptera > Hipposideridae > Hipposideros > Hipposideros armiger. The sequence goes on from NW_017731351.1 coordinate 3,097,561, forward strand.
GCTGCATTCCTTTCTCATGTACCCACGAGCATCTAGTACCTGGTCGCACAGTTGCTGATATTTTTCTTCCTTGCTGTCACTGAGCTATTATCACTTTGGGAGCCAAAAAATCAGATTTTATATTATCAAACAAGCTCCCTTACTATATATTGATATATATATCAATATCAGGTTCTGCATTTTTATATTTTAAGGGAAGCTAATTTTTTTTTTTTCCAAAACACCCTTTCACTTTCATGCACCTCCCTAAGTGCAATCAAGAGCCAGGACTATGCCACAGATTTACGAAAGTCCACTTAGGAACTCGAAAGCCAAGACTCTGACTTTTTTCTTTCTGTATCTGCTCTACTGCAGGGCAATTAATGTAGAAAGCTATTGCTGCTGCCTCAGTGATGAAGGCAGAGTGCTGGGAAACTGGTTGTAGGATGATGGAAACCTTGGTTTAGTATCTCCAAACATTAACATGATGCACAGGAATAAAATCCAAAACTCATGGAATGAATGGATTGTGTGTCCTTTTCGTAATGCTATTTTTTTGCAACTAAGCTTTTGATAAAAATTGGTCAGTATCCAATTTGAGGCTGCGTTTTCTGGCAAGGAACCTAAATTCATGTGTTCTGTATCCTTGATTAAGTGCAGATCTATAGCCTTAGAAATCCACTGGAAAAAAAAAGAGCAGAATGTAGGCTTGAAATTCTGTTGCAAAAATGAGAAAATCTAACCAGCTTTCTTGCGTGAATAATCACCACCATGTTTGTCTTCTAACAAAATAACAAACTTTTTATTTTATTTTAAAAGAAAAGGGCACATTTTACTCTCTGTACCTTTCATCATCATTTTCTTTCTATAGAGAAGGAAGGATTGGAGATAACTTTCTGATCTCTGACTCAGACAGGCTTTTGATCTCCTAAGGCCTCAGACTCTTGAAACCACTTTTTGATTGAAACTGGGGGTGACCGCTGGTATATCTGGAAAGCATGATGTTCCACACTCTATGAACATGTAGTTTGGTAAATCGTTAATTCAGAGAACAGAGCTTTGAGAGCCTTGGAAAATGAAGGAAAATGATAACATTTAGTACTGATTTCTGCAGAACTATTTCCTAAGAAAAAATCTTGGCTCTTCTTATATTCCTCTGTGCAAAGAGGGCCTATCAAACAAACAGTGGTGATGGGTACCCAACATTGTATATGTAATTAATGTCATTGAATTATTGAATTGTACACTTAATAATGGTTAAACTGGCAAATATTATCACACACACACACACACATTATATATCCAGAAAATTTTTTTCCAAAAAATGAAAAAGACCCATCTCATATAAAAATCCTGAATAAGCGTATAAAGGTCAATGGATTTGTGACTTATATGATGGCAGAAGAAAGAAGCAGGACTCTACTCAAAATAAAATAAAATGATTCACATAAAGTTCCTGGAAAAGGATTTCATGTTACTGTTTAATGAGCAAACACTGATTTTTGGGTTACTGACTCGGAGAGAGAAAGACTGAGTTTCTTTTTCTTCATTTCCATCCTCAAGGCCCTGATGTTTATAGATATTGTGGAATTCATTCACTTATTCTTTTCTCCTAGCAAGTGCTATCTAGGAATAGAGGAAATTATTTACTTTGTTTTAGGAAAGGATACAATGATTTGAAAAGTAAGTTACCTAAATCAATCACAACATGAAAAAATATGGAATCCACAGTACGTTGGTATTGATGGTTTTGAATATGCTGAACTGTCATAATCTGAGATTTCCAAAGGGAAGATTATCCTTCTCTTCCTGCTCCTCCTCCCCCTTCTTCTTCTCCTTTTGTTCTTGTGTTTCTTTTTTTCTATTAGTTTCAGGTATACAAAACAACTTAATGATTAGCCATTTACACCCCTCACAAAGTGATAGCGCCCCTCCTCCAAGTCTACTACCCCTCTGACATCATACATAACTAATTCAATAATACCATTGCTTATATTCCCTATGCGGTACTTTATATCCTGTGGGAGGAAATGTGTGTGTGTGTGTGTGTGTGTGTGTGTGTGTATTTTATATTCAATTCAATATTATTTTATATTACTTTCAGGTGTATAGCTCAGTCTATGAAGTGATCCCCCCAATAAGTCTAATACCCATCTGATACCATACATAGTTTTTACATTATTGACTATATTCCCCGCACTTTCACTTCCCTGTCACTATTTTTTTGATTACCAATTTGTACTTTGTAATCCCTTCCCCTTCTCCCCCAGTCCCTCACCCCCTCCTATCTAGTAACTATCAGTTTTTTCTCTGTATCTATAAGCCTCTTTCTGTTTTGTTTGCTCGTTTATTCTCTTCTTTTGATTCCACATATAAGTGAGATAATATGGTATTTGTCTTTCTCAGTCTGACTTATTTTACTTAGTATAACATTCTCTAGGTCCATCCATGTTGTTGCAAATGGTAAGATTTCATTCTTTTTTATGGCACAGTAATAGTCCATTATATAAATGTACCACAGTTTCTTAATCCCATCATCTATTGATGGGCATTTTGGTTGTTTTCCATATCTTGGCTATTGTGAATAATGCTGCAATAAACATAGGGGGCATGTATTTTTTCTGATTAGTGTTTTGGATTTTTTTAGATAAATACCCAATAGGGCAATTGCTGGGTCATAAGGTAGTTTCATTTTTAATTGTTTGAGGAACCTCCATACTGATTTTCATGGTGGCTGCACCAATCTGCAATCCCACCAACAGTGCACGAGGGTTCCCTTTTCTCCACCTCCTCGCCAACACTTGTTTGTTGATTTATTGATGATAGCCATTCTGACCAGAGTGAGGTGGTATCTCATTGTGAGTTTTTTTTTTATTTTTGCATTTCTCTGATGATTAGTGACATTGAGCATATTTTCATATGTCTACAATGTCCTCTGCCCATGTTTTAATTGGGTTGTTTGTTTTTTGGTGTTGAGTTGTATGAGTTTTTAAAAATAAATTTTGGATATTAACCCCAGATGTATTATTGGCAAATATCTTCTCCCATTCAGAAGATGTCTTTTTGTATTGTTGATGGTCTCCTTTGCTGTGAAAAAACTTTTTAGTTTGATATAGTCCCATTTGTTTATTTTTTCTTTCATTTCCCTTGAAGATATCAGTAAAAATATTACTAAGGGTAATGTCTGATAATTCAGTTCCTATATTTTCTTCTAGGAATTTTATGTTGTCAGATCTTACATTTAAGTCTTTAATTCATTTTGAATTAATTCTTGTATATGGTAGAAGAAGATGGTCCAATTTCGTTTTATTGAATATGTATCTGTCCAGTTTTCCCAGCACCATTCATTGCATAGACTGTCTTTACCCCAATGTAAATTCTTGCTTCCTCTGTCTTAGATAAAATGACCATATAGGCATGGGTTTATTTCTAGGCGCTCTGTTCTGTTCCATTGATCTATGTGTCTGTTTTTATGCCAATATCATGCTGTTTTGATTAATGGCCTTATTGTATATTTGACATTAGGTAGTGTGATACCTCCAGCTTTGTTCCTATTTCTCAGGATTGTCTTGGCTATTTGGAGTCTTTTATGGTTCCATATAAATTTTAGGATTATTTGTTCTAGTTCAGTGAAAAATGACATTGGTATTTTGATAGGGATTGAAGTGAATCTATATATTCCTTTGGGTAATATGGACATTTGAACTATATTAATTATTCCTAATCATAAGCATGGTATATGTTTCCATTTATTTGTATCTTCTTTAATTTCTCTCTTCAATGTCTTATAATTTTCTGAGTACAGGGCTTTTTACTTCTTTGGTTAAGTTTATTCCTAAGTTTTTTTTGTTTGTTTGTTTTCATGAAATTGTAAATGGGATTGATTTCTTAATTTCTCTTTCTGATACTTTGTTATTGGTGTATAAAAATGGAACTGATTTCTGAATATTAATTTGTAACCTGCTACTTTACTGAATTCATTTATTAGCTCATAGTTTTCTGTTGGAATCTTCTTTGGGGTTCTCTATACATAGTATCATGTCATCTGCAAATAATGACAATTTTTCTTCCTTCTTTCCAATTTGGATGCCTTTTATTTCTTGTCTGATTGCTGTGGCTAGAAATTCCAGTACTATGTTGAGTAAAAGTGGTGAAAGTAGGCATACATTTCTTGTTTCTGATCTTAAGGGAAATGCTTTTAGCTTTTCTTCATTGAATATGATATTAGCTGTGGGTTTGTCATATATGGCCTTTATTATGTTGAGACATGTTCCCTCTATTCCCACTTTGCTGAGAGTTTTTATAAACTGATACTGGATTTTGTCAAATGCTTTTCTGCATCTATTGATATGACCATATGATTTTTAGTTTTCATTTTGTTTATGTGGCTTATTGCGTTAATTGATTTATGGATATTGAACCAACCTTGCACACCAGGAATGAATCTCACTTGATCGTGGTGTATAATCTTTTTAATGTTTTGCTGAATCCAGTTTGCTAGTATTTTGTTGAGGACTTTTGCATCTATGTTCATTAGAGATATCAGCCTATAGTTTTCTTTCTTTTGTAATGTCTTTGGTTTTGGAATCAGGGTAATGATATCCTCATAAAATGAACTTGGGAACTTTCTCTCGTCCTGGATTTTTTGGAACAGTTTGAGGAGAATAGGTGTTAATTATGTTTTGAATGTTTAGTAAAATTCACCTGTGAAGCCATATGATCCAAGACTTTTGTTTGTGGGGAGCTTGTTAATTACTGGTTCAATTTCATTGGTAGTATTCAGTCTGTTCAGGTTTTCTGTTTCTTCTTGGTTCAGCCTTGGAAGATCATACACTTCTAGGAATTTATCCAATTCTTCCAGATTGTCTAATTTGCTGGTGTATAGTTGCTTCTCCTTTTTTGGTTAATATTAAAGTTTTTAGATATATCCCTATTGATATTTTAAACATTAAAAGTATTTGATTCCTTCCATGTATAGTTTTATTAAGTAAATTTTTTCATAACCTGGAGACAAACTGCCTTTACTTACACCACATAGGCATTTTACAATGAATGAAAAGTCACAGACGTAGCCTAGAACTTTAGGATATATTAACATATCATTTCTGCAGACTTAGGTTTTACATCAAAATAATGTCTCAGTTGCTTCATGATAGTTGGATGTGAAATGCATAATTTTTATATGATTGAAAATGAATTGCCATTTTGATTTTCTAGAGATCCTCTAACTGATGCACTCTTTAGACGGAGTCCTATCTTTTTTTATAGAAATTGAAATAATTCTACTTTTATTTTTAGCTGGATTTAAATGTGAAGATTTGAGTCTAATGAACTATGTCTTTGGAGGATTTTGATTCAGCCAATTCTGTAATATTGAGCTGTGTCAAAACAGACAAAAGACAGTGGAAAGTTAGGCAATTCTCTGTAAACATAGTGATAAAATTACCTGTAAAAATATATGAGAACGGGGTGTTCAAACTGTTTGCATTCATATAATTCAGAAGTTAGAACTGTTTTTCTCCATGAATGAATAGCAGATTTTATTATTGTTACTTTTACTCAAATTATCTAGGCTATTTTTAATCTTCCACTTTAATCTTCTGGGGTAGACATGGTCATACAGGAGGTACACATACATACTGCCAACTGAATATTCAAGCTTTATTCTCTTGCCAAGATGTGATTTGTAACAAACCTGCTGATATGATTTTACATTCTCTGCAGAAATCGCTCTGTGGTAAACCAGGTTTTTTTGGCCACAGCAATATCCCCTGCTAAGAGCTAAATAAGCCATAGTATTGAGAAGCCAGGCTGGAATTTAGCTGTTTAATTGTTTTCATGTGTTTGCATTTGAATGGCTATGAACCCTAACTAGTCAGCTGCACAGAGGATGGAGTTGGAATCTAGGCCCTATTCTCCTAGAGCTAACGCTAAAATCCTCTCTTAGTAGCCTGACTTCGGGGTCTGTTTCTCAGGAACTTCATTGTATTGCTTTTGAAGAAAAATAAAATTATTTTTTAAGATAAGACCTTCTCTCCAAATCCAATTATACTTCTACTTCCTCCTCTTTTCTGTTGATATTTCTTAGAATGCTGTAATAATCCAAATAAATAAAATTAAGCCTTAACTACCAAAAAGTAGCTTCTAAACTATTCAGGCAACACACACTTTATATTATTGCAGAGATTTCCCCAAATTTACTTTCTGATGTAGTTACATGACACCGTATACTATTTTAACAGCATTATTGAGGTGTAATTGATATACAAAGAATTGTAATATTTAGTGTGTGTGATTTGATGGGTTTGAACATACCCAAAAACTTGTGAAACTGTTACTACAATCAAGGTAAGAAAGGCACAGAAAGAAGGAATATGCTAATGATCCCAGAGGTAATGTGTGAGCCCATAGGGATTGGAACACTGGTATTTTTGATTCCCAAATCCATGTTCTTTCCATTTCAAGGCTACCAAGTTATAACTTCATCTGGCCTGATGTTGGTGGGCTGGCATAGGACTTGCTACAGATATTAGCATGGAAGACCTGTAGGTATGGAACCTGTTTTCTCCATCGAAAACTAAGAAATATAAAGATACATATGAGACACAACAACTGGAATTAGACTGTCCAGAAAATCCAGAGTATGTTCAATTCCAGAAAGATCACTTTGAGACAGAGACAAGAGATACTCGTATTGTTTGTGTCTGTTCCTCAGTTGTAAAGGCAGACAGGGCACTGTGTGGGTACTTGGAGTGGGTTATGAAGGCCTGCTGTCCCATACTGCCTCAGATGCACAAATTACACTTGGTATGATGGGTGTGTCCCTCTTTTTAGGGGCTACAATATCATTTTATTACCTCCTTAAAGCAGAAGTGAGTTATATACATGTGTATATATGGCATTAGATGTATTAAACTACTTATTAAATTTTATTTTCATATAGTTATCTTTCCCTTAATCATGTGCTTACAGCAATATATACTGACATTTGGAAGTGCTAGAATCACTAAGGTAATCATTCTTAAGTTTTCAGCACGTTAAAATACCATGCAAGGGGCTAACATTAAATTGAAAAGAATTTTCATTCTTTTCCAATCACAAAAATAATAATTTTCACTAGAAGATTTGGTCAATATAAAATATTTAATAAAAAATAAAAGTGATTTTCGAACCGACCAGATATGACTATTGCTGTTATTTGGCATATTGGTAAAGTTCTTTAAAAGAAAGCTTCAGATATGTTGCTACATGGATGAAAAATGAGTGAAGAAATGTTTGATATTTTACACCATTTATTATAAAGAAATTAAGGTGTGCAATAATTATATTCTAGCATTTCACAGAAAAAGAATAACACACCAATTGCATTTAGAAACAGACATTTTCAAGGTAAAAGAAACAGATTCCTTTTAAAGTATACACTGAAAACCTAATTTCATATAGCAAATCAGAATTATGCATCTGCAATTTTGAATTCATAATAAAAAAACACAGGGTTGCCTAGTGTTGAATGACATCCCTTTCATCTGGCCACACCTGGGATCCTGTTGCAACGGTGGATAGTTTGTTTTACCTCTTGCTTAAAAATAGCTAGAGGAAGAAACCATATGGAACAAAGTCTAAAGTATTGTTATGTAGCGTATTGCATTTTTTAAGAATGGTTACAAAGTAACTCCCCTGTCACAGGCACTTTTAGAACCTTGCTACTCACCTATCAAGAGATGGGGTCCAATTCTTTCCCTTGCCTTGAATTTGGGTGGGATTGTAATTGCCTCACAAACAGAATGCAGTTGCATGACTTATGCTAGCTAAGCAGAGGCCTGCATCTTCTATTTGGTTCTCTTGGGATGACTGCTCTCGAGGAAGTCAAACCATGGAAACTGACCAACTCCCCTGATACTGCTGTGCTGTGTGGAAGCCCAAATCAGCCCACGTGGAGCGCATAGAGAAGCACTGAATCTACATGGGAAGAGATGTGTCAGCCATCCCACCTGCTCCTGTTCCCATTGTTCCAGCCCAGCTACTGTGTGACTCTGAGCCAGAACCATAAGCTGAACCCTTTCTGAATTCTCCACCTGCAGAAACCAAGAAAGATAACAAAATGATTGTTGCTGTTTTAAGTAGCTTTAAGCAGGGGTGATTTATCATGTATCACTGGATAAATGGAGCAGAATTTGATGCGGAAATGGAGTGCTGACATAACAAAAACCTAATGTGGCACTGGAGTTTGGGCTGGGCAGAATCCTTCAGGAAGAGACTGTTGCTGCAATCCGGAAGCACCTAGCGAGGATGTTAGTGGAAGCTGGAAGGAATGCGAGGAGAGTGTTAGCGGAGACACAAAGGGCCTCAAGCCCTCTCTGTGTGGACTTAGAGTACAGCGAGGGAAACTTAATTGGAAGTTGGAGAAAAGGGGGCCCTCATGATGTAGTGGCAGAAAGTTTAGCAGAATTCTTGCCTGAGTGAATGTGGAACATAGACTGTGTGCTATGAACTCAGTGACCTGGCTTCTTCTTGCTGCTCATAATAATGAAAGAGGAGAGGGATGAACTAAAGAATAAATTATTCAGTTTTGAATGGGATTTATAAAAAAAGGCAAAAGGGTTCAGGGCAGCCTTTTCAGATAGCAAATTGTTCTTGAATTAAAAAAAGGGCTTTAGGACAAATACCTAAGGAATAGATAGGGTTAGAATATTCTTTGAAAGACCTCAGAGCGTTCTAAGGCATCATATAATACATGCAATAGACAAGAGGCCCCAAGCCAGAACCATGGGACATCATAAAGTGTTGTTTTAAGCAGCTCCGATTTGGAGTGTTTTTGTTTTTTAATTTTAAAAGTGATTATACCACCAGAGAGTAGGATAAACATTATTCAGATATATGGATAGTAAATAAATATAAACATGTCTTATTTTACTTCAGAAGTACAAAAAATAAAAACCTGCTTAAAGAGTAAACCATGCTTTATTTAAACATGGAACCATGCATATGTTTCTTTCTTTATTTACCCATCATTAAAACAGAATGGAAATATTTTTAGACTGGGGAATTTGACTTTCACACTGTGGGTGTTGCAAAATTCACCTTTTCAGAAAGATGAGTGTTACAGACAGGGGGCCCATAAAAGATCATTTTAATTAAGCACTTAATTTTCACCAAGATGTGAAAGTTTCCATATGTTGGTAAAGTTTCTCACCATGTGCACTTTCACAGTGACTTGCTGAGAAAAACCAACTATAACTTTCTTTCACGTAAAATTGAAAATAAAAGTTTCCTGACACTGCCTTTAATCACTGATAGATACATAGTGATTTAAATATAGCAATTTAAATTACCACTGATGATATTCATATGGTGTGTAGAGTTGAACTACTTTGCAAAGGGCTGATATTGCAGGCCATTGTTATATTGCAGATCTGCAATAGGCTTCCTCTTCACCACCTTTTTCTCCTCCCATCCCTCTCTTCTTCTTCCTCCTAGTCTTTCTTCTTCCTTCTTCTTCTGTGATTTTTAAGATAGTTTTCTTTATGATAGGTCAAAATATTTACTTTTTGACTAATTCTTTTATCATTTGTATCCATATAACGTCTAACCTGCTTGCTAGCTATATTTAAGAAGAAAACCCTTCATTGTGTTAAAAATGGACGACCTCGGTAATTAATCCTGACTTCAGGGAATTCACATTTTATTTTGGGAAATAGTCACATAATGAGCTCATCACAGTATTCTTAGATATGTATGTGTAAGTCAAATGAATAATGTGCTTGAGGCCACAGAAAATAGAGTGATTAATATTTTGGGGTGAAATTGGGGTTTAAGCAGTAGTGTGCTAGAGTAGGCTTGAGGATGATTTGGGGGATGATTTTATGGAAGAGATATCTTTTGAACTTAGCTTTAAATGATAAGCAGAAGGGTTTTTGCAAGGTTGAAAGAGAGAATGGACCAGGGAAGGAAAGTCTAAGTAATAAGCATGGCTGCCATTACTGGGTGCTAACTATGGTCTTGGTACTTAGATACACTATTATAATTAATCTCAAATTGGTTTTGTAAGATAGATATTACCAACTCCATATTACATAAAAAATGGAGACTCTGGGATTTGAAATCATGTCCATCATCTGAAAAGTTTACCATTGTGCTTTACTGCTTCATGAACAAAAAATGGATGAGGGAAAGTTTTTTTTTTTGGGGGGGGGAGGGGGTGGACTAAATTTAACAAAACACATTGTTTCTCTTATCACCACTTTATATAACCTGCTATTTTCTCAACTTACGTATAAATTTCTCTGACTGGGGCAAACTTTTTCTCCAGGTAAGCTCACTGAGGAATCCTCTATATTATACAATCATGTGGCGCTTTAAGATATTTTGTAGTTTATTCAGATATTAAATTTCAGGATAGCAGTGAGTGATAAGGTGGAAACAGCTGACACATAAAGTCAATTGGCATTGTGACCTGCCCAGTGTTTTGGGTAGGGAAATTTAGGTGGCCTGTAACAAAAGGGAAGGAATTAGACCAAGTTAAGTGACAGGAACACACTGAAAGTAGACATTTGCAGCATTTGTAACCAAAAAGGGATTAATATCTAGAATCTATAAGGAACGCCTGCAAATCAGCAAGGATAACACAGGAAAACAGATCAAAATGGTCAAAATGCATGAATTAGCTATTCACAGAAGGAAAATCCCCAATGACCAATGAATAAGTGAAGAGATGCAAAACCATTCGGGAAATCAGAAAAATGCAAATTAAATAACCCCGCCTCCAGCCTCTCGGAAAAAGTATGTCACGATTTTGGTTAAACTAATACTCAGTGTTTACGTTGTTATGATTATGTAAATATTATTCATATCTATGATTACATGTTATTTGATTTCTATCTCTTAACAACAGCTTCACTGAGGTACTGTGTAATACACAACACGGTAAGATACATATCTGATGTGGAAAATTTGATAAGATTTGACAGGTGTTTGCACCCATGAAACCCTCACCACAATCAAGATCATGAACATACTCTTCATTGTCAAAGATTGCCTTGGGTCCCTTTGTAACCTCCTCGTACTGCCCATCACCTGATAGGCAACCACTGCTATGTGTTTTGTCATATAGATTAGCTTGCATTTTCAAAGATTTTATATAATGGACTCTTTCACTTGGGGTGTTTTGTGTGCACTTGAAAATAATATGTATTATGTTATTGGGTGAAGCAGTCTCTCCGAGGTCATTGTCTTTTGTTGCCTAATGGCCAGTGTCTTGAAAACCATTGTTTCATATGTGACTTTTTTTGGTTGGTTGGTTCAAGTCCAGCCTGTTTATTTATGTTGGTTGGAAGCCCACTTTCCCGTGGGTAATTTTTCCTTTCTCTGGGACCTTTTCTCTTCCTCCTTTTTGGTTTCCTTAATTTTCTTTGTATTCTTAAACTTCAGTCATAAATTTGGGTTTCTTCTCCAGTGTTCAGACACATCAGGTAATTTGTCAGTTTAATACTTTTCTGAAGGACAACCTTTCTGAAACTTTCCTCCCTCCTGTTTCAATGCAGTCTGGTTGCTGTCTTTCTTTTCCACATCATTATTATTCTAGGATTTGTTAACTAATATTCTATACATTTACTTCTTTACTCTTCTGTGTTTTGTGGACCTTTTCCTTTTTCTTGGTTTACTCCTTAGTTTTGGGGGAACATATCTTTCAGTAGCTTTCTGAGAATAGATACATGAGAGAAAAGTTCTTGAGAACTTGTAGGACTGAAACTACTTTTGTTCTATGCTTCAACTTGATTTCAAATTTAGATGATTACAGAATTCTAGGTTGGAAATGAACTTCTCTCAGAATTTTAAGGTATTTTGCCATTTTCTCCAGAGTCCAGGATTGTATTGAAATGTCTGAAAACATTCTAAGTCCCATTCTTTTTGTCTTCAACCTGTTTTCTCTTTGGAGGTTTTTAGGATCTTGATCCTTAGTGTTATAGTAGTTTTCACTGATCCACATTACTTAGTAGTTTTTAAAACTAGAAATTCGTATTTAATTTCTGCAATCATTATTTTAAATTTTTAGGAGCTTTTTTTCTCTTTCAATGTTTTTTTTATTACATTCTATTTATGTTTTATGAATTTAATATCTCCTCTTATGTCTTCGAGGATATTACTTTAAATGTTTCAAAGTTTTATTGTGTTCTTTGCATTGACTCTGTTTCCTCTGACCTTCATTTTTCTTTTTATTGTTGTCACTATCATCCATGTCAAAGATTTGTCTTCAGATATCTCGTAAGTTTTCCTGTTCATAGTTAAGGATGAAGGATAAAGAGTTGACTGAGAGCTCCGTGCCTGCACACTTATAGGGTGTGTTAATTGGCGGGCTTCTCTGTAGGTTATTTTGGGTGGGGAGAAGGCTGCTTCATTGCTCACACTTAACTCTAAATATGTAGATTTTTAAATTTATATGTGCCCAGTTTTCCCAGCTAGGAATCCTCTCCCTTCTTGCCCAGAGGTTATGAGGCTCACTGCCAGCATTCCAAGAGTCAAGTCTGGAGGCGGAGGAAGGGCAGGGTCCTGCTAAAGGGTCCCGCTGTATAGAGACCCTAAAATTTCACTGTAGGGCATCGCTGCCCTCAGCTGTGCCTGATGACTCTTTGTCCAAAGTTTCTAAGGTTCACCTTGTTAGTCTTTTGCTGGGGTGATGGAGGGCATCTAGGGGTTCAACTGCTTCTCATACAGACTGATAAGCAATCTTTCCATTTTTAGTCCCACCAATACCCTTCAGGGTTACCTGGTAGACCAACTTTTGAGCCTTTTTATGGTTCTTTAAGGTTTCGTCTTGTTCCTAAGCAGACACTTATTTTCCTCTTGTCTTCTACATTAGTTATTATAAGTTCATGTGTTTTCCACCTTTTAAAGCTTAGTTGACATCTCTCTTTTCTGTTTTATTCTCTTCTGTTCTTTTTGTTTTCTAGGTCTGTAACTTGAAACAAGATCCTTTCAATGTAATTTTAATGTGTTCTCAGGTGGGAACAGAGATTAATGAATGGTTGGGGTATGTCCCCTTTAAAATTTTTTTTTAACTGTGAAATTTAACAAATGTATAGAAAAGTGTACAAAGGCATATAGTTCACTGATTTTCACCAACTAACCAATCAGATTAAGAAACAGCATTGCCAGTCCAGCAGAACCCTCCCTCATGCTGGAAACTCGCATCCTGTAAGAATCTTTATCCTGTCACAATAAGTGTATTTTCAATGTACCCCAAATATCCTGAAATGTATCGTAATGCCTCCTGAGTGTGTCACTTGATAAATAATCCAAATTAGCCCCATTTTCTCTATAGTTTCCTTCTGTCTACTGTATGGAAAAAATATTCCATATAATAGATACTATTTAGTATTGATGTAGAGTAAGGTATAATAGATGTTGCGGAATAAGCTTTATCTCAGCTAATAAGTATAACAGTTTGTTAAGGAGCAATTACATGCAGGTACAGCCTGACTTTATCTAATAGAAACTTTATCTGACGAAGAGAGCTGTTCCTCCCATGAGTTATTCATTCTGTAAGACAGGTCTCATTTCCCAATATGATTTCTTTTTGCACAGTTTTAGAAGGTCCTGGAGAAACATTGAAGTTAGACTGTGACATAGAGCCAGTATAAAATAAGTTGAAAAGTAATATTGCTTGGTAATATCACTTATTCTCCACTTACTAGAAGCCTAACACCCTTTCTGTACAAAGACCATGGTTTTCTGTGAACCAGAAAAGCTATAAATTTTACCAGCTGGTTTTAACTGAAAAGAAATATCAAAAAATTCCTCCTGTGGGCTCTATAAATGCTGAGATAGTAGACTGACACATGAAATATAATAACCGTAATTATTCATGCCTTTTCCCTTCTCGAACATGTCCTAATGATTTGTTATTCTACACCATTTATAAATAGCCACGAAGCGGAGTCTCACAGATTGAGGGGCCTGCTGTTTTTTCTTACGCAAAGCGTCAAGTGAGTTGAATATTTTTGGGCACATAAATCTTTGTTTGGCATCTAAGCAGAGAACAAGTTAATGATTTAGCATATGGAGGGTAAATTGGTTATCAAGTTTTGTTTACGTTTAGTTTCTTTTTTCACCTTCAGGAATTAGGTTGAAGTTAGTACTTTTTTTTGAATCTTACTCTCTATCTGTGATTTAAAGAAAAAGATAGGAAAAATAAGTACACTCAATCTTCTTTTCAATGAATGTGCAACAGTGGGAGGTTTCTGCAACACCCGAGGCATTCTTTTATAGGAAACAGGGTGCTGGATGAAATCTCCCAAACCATTTAGTTCCAATACTGCCAGTCACAGTCAGTCTCCAGTGGTTTGCGTTGCACTTTTCCTATTTAAGAGTCTGAGATTAGCTTTGGAAATGGAACACCCACAGTGTAATCTCAGGGAAAACAATTTGCATACACATTTCTACGGACATTGTCTAACCCTGGGTGTTTGTTGATCAGATTTCTGGGTCCTGATCTCAGACAGTCTGATTTTCCAGCCATTTCTGATAAAGCATATATATGGTTTCCGTAACAGTGTGGTGAAAGGGCTTTTCCATATAGCTTCCCAAACGCTGAAGTTCCAACCCCATTTTCATTTCGTTGCTTCCCTGTTCCATAGAGTAGTGATTTTTAAGCACTAGCATTCCCTCAAAGAAGGAATAGGGATAGATAATTTGGGGGCATCAGGCTCAGTGAGAGAGAAGTGCAGGCTGGAGAGCAGCGGACATGATGTCCTTTGATAGCAGATCTCTTAGTGGCCACTGGGCAGCTAGGAGAATTGGGAAAGAAATGCAGAAAGGGAGGGTGGAAGATACCTATGGAGACGCTGTTTCCCCTTTCTAACCCTTCCTCACTAACACACATGTGTGTAGTCACTCATTCCTTACCCCAGCCAGATGTTTGAGAATTTCTGCCTAAGCAGCTGGAAGCAACCCCAATAATCCATCAGTATGGCAGCTCCATGTTCTCCGGAGGCCTGCTCTCTGGGACTTAGGCTAACTGTGAGTCCCCTGGGTTAATTCATGACTCAAAGAAACATTTAAAATATGGGGCTGAGGAGAGCACCCCTGAAGTGGAAGTCAGGAGACAAAAGTTCTAGTTCCAGTTCTGTCATTTATTACCACAGTGACTTCCTTAATGTCCTTAGATATATGGCTTCTTACTCACTCAAGGAGGGTTGCTTAGATGATCTCGGGTCCTATTTAGCTCTCCATCCATTATTCTGGGAGGGCTGAGTCTGAGCAGAAGGCTGGTTTCTGATAAAAGCTTGGCTGCCTGCTGTTGTCCAGTAATTGTTGCCCAAACTCTTTTGATGAGATTCTTCCCCCTTGGAAGAAATCAGTGTTTTTGATGAGGTTGGCAATATTGCTTATTTCTGCTGATTGCTGAGTGTTGGCTCACCTTCTGTTTTCACACACTGTACATTAGTCTCTTTATGTTGCAAAGTCTGAAGATAAAGAGGCTGGGAATGTGATATGAGTTGCAAACTAGTCACTGAATTTCTACCTGCTTGGTTAAGGGTTGAAAATTGTCTTGGAGGATTGGACAATTTCTAGAATCTCAAGGTTTTGTTTTAGTCTGTCTTCTTTTAATCTTTTAGTAATTGATACTAGTATTCTGATGAATAGATTCATAAGAAAAATCTTTCATTTTCAGGAATAACTAATATCTCAAACTCAATCTACTCTAAATAAACTGGTCTTCCACTCCAAATGTGCTTCATTTTCTGTGTTTCCTAACATTTTAAAAGAGATATCTTTGTAATTACCTCTAATTCTGCCTTCTCCTGCACTGTCCACATTTTAATCAATGGCTAATTTTACTTGGTTCTACATCTGAAGTGTCATTATATGGACCTTACTGCCACGGACTTATTACTTCTTGCTTACACCACTGCAGTAACATTTCTACCTTCAGTCTTTATCCACACCAATTCATCCTTTCCTGTCACTGGGATAATCTTTCGAATGCACCATTCTGATCATCTTCCTCCTTGTTTAAAAAAACATTAATGACTTGATATTATTTATAGAATAAAATCTGAACTTTACAGTGGGACTTTAATTTTTTTCTTGTTTGGACATGCCCAATAGCCATACATTTAGGCGATCCCCTACTTTTGCTTATGCTATTCCTACTGTAGGCTTTCGTGTTGTCTGGAGAAGTCCCACTCATCCTTCAAGAACAAGCCCCAAAGTGTCCTCCATCATGAATCCTTACCTGAGTATTTTACACTCAAATAGAGCTCTTACAGCAGACCTTATTCCCTTAACATTATGCTACTTCGTATTATCTTCATTCCCATTTCTCCTTTAACATTAAGGGAACGTAATAAGCACCAGGTTGTCTTCAGTCCTTAAAATTGATGAAAATTTTACATTTTTTGTGTATTTCTGCTGAAAGCAGCGATATCTTTCATTTTCAAAAGATTTAATTACTTCAAATGGTTGAGAAACATAATACTATATTGTAAACTCTTGATAGAAAAAACTGTATTTTTTTCGAATTGAGAATTTAGCACTACCTTCAACATAATCAGTAAATAATGTCTTAATAAATAATCAATTGAATAATAAAATAATGAACATTGTATTGAAATACAGTTTAATAGAAGAGTCCGCTAAATCTGTATTCAGAATAATGTATTGATATGTTGTTAAAACTGGCCCAGGCTTCCAAATATCTAAGATAAGGAGGTTTGACATAGATAGATCCTATTTTATGAGAAAGTTTTTTTTTTAATTTTTAAAAAAATTTTTGGTTAAGATTCCATGGGATATGAACTGAACTAGGATTTATCTGGTATATTGAGATAAGATTAGAAATCCCTTCAGGTTTCTTGAATTATTCTTGTGGCTCCTGAATCAGGAGATAGCCTAGATTAATCTTCAAGTGGGGACCTGGGATCCGAAGCAGATTTAAATCTGTCTGAATGTCTGTGGTGTGGCTTTGGACTGAAACTAGTCTTGGCCCCTCCTATCCCCTTGCACTCACTCAGTCCCATCCTGATAATTTACATTTGCACACACGTGTGTTTCTCACAGGCAAATCCATGGGGAGGCACCCTCACCAGGTCAGAGTGCCCTCACCCTCAGCAGCAGCTCCTCCTGTGTTTTTCCCCAGCCCACTTTATAGGGGAGTTCAGAGGATAACCAGGCCTGACGAACCAATGTGGAAGCAAAACGTGCCTGGCAGTTTACCTGTTGGATGGTCTACTTTTACTTGTCTTTGAAATTGAGGAGTGGGAATTATTTGCAGATTTAGGGAGGGTTTGCCAAGGACAGTGGGGAGTGATTACAGATGAAGGAGGAAGTGCTGGCAGTCTGAGCGGGGTTTCGCGGACCCTGACTTACAGTTTCTTTAAATAGAGGGCTGCCTCTGGGTATACAGTGAGCGGAAGTGATTACAGAGACAATACCTTCATTGGAAAATGCTTTTTTTCTACTTTGTAGATTATTGCTTAATTTGCAACATTTACCTATAACAAACTGAGTTAACCTAAAGGTTTATGGTCCACTTAGAAATAAAAGGCACATACTCAAGAGGAGGGCATTGGGGATTTGTGGTTGTTTGTACTTTTTCATATATATCATCTCATTTAGTCTTGATAATTCTGTGAGGTATGCAGGGATAGTGTTATTATTCCCCCCTTTTAAAAAGAGAACTGAAGCTCAGCAGAATGAAGAACTTAACCAAGAACTGGGACTAAAATTCGAACCCCTAGTCCTGTGCTCTTCCAGTTACAACCTACAATAGCAATAAACTATTCCTAACTCACTTATAGTCTTGTAACCTGTGGGTAATTTCGGGTGAAGAAAAATTTCCCGTACAAGATAAGTGGCACATGCATGTTACAACGAGGGGCCAGAAACACTTGTGTTGCCTTTAAATACATGGATACAAATATTACTATGAAGTACTCCCATTTAAAAAAAATCCCACATGCTTCTACACTAAATATTCTTATTCGTTTGAGTGAAGCAGGGAGGTAACAAGTATCTACTCTACAGGGTTATTTGTGTAAAAGGTTTGGGGTATTTTTCATAATTTTGAGGTAATTCTAAAGTGCAACCAGTGTTGAGAACCAGTGGTAGAAACAACCAGAGCAAAATACCAAAGGATTGGGTCATGATAGTGGCAGAGGAAATGGAGAGGCATTTCCAAGAAATATTTCAAAGGAATGGTGACCAGTTGAGTATAAGGACAGGAGAGGAAGAAATCAATGCTGACGCTATACCTCGTAGTTTCCAATCTGCTAACAGAAGCAGCTAATCTTGCCAATAAGCTGGTTGGATGGATGCATGGGAGTAGGATAGAATGACATTATAAGCCTGATTTTGGACATCAGGTGGTAGTAGGCTTATAGTTAACCATACACAAATAGATTCTTCCCTGTCCAATTGATTCATGCTAATCCTTCTTGTGTTAGATCCATAATTACAGTAATAAGGATTTTTCAAATTAATATTTGATTGATGTATTCTTATAAATGTTCTCTTAGGTCCATTAAATATTCTGAATTGAGCATATTAGCAAGTACTGTCCCATTATCCTTCCCTAGGATGGCTTTAAACTAAGTAGGGCTGAGGGGGTGGAAGTGACCTTGGATGGTTTCCTGCCTAGGCAATATTATGACAGGGCACCTGTTCACATTTCCACTCTAAAGAAACTCAGATTCTTGGACCATAATTATATTGACCTTCATGTATAGGTAGTGAAGTTACTATTTTTACATGCACAATGGCCCCTCATTATGGGACTTTTGTTCTTATTTTCTTTTTGGGGGGCACAGGGTTAAATTTGGGCTGGGTGGGACCCTCTGTGTTATTTTGTGGCTACAGACAAAGCAGTGTAAGGCGTTTCCTTCTGTTCAGTTTCCAGGGTATTTCTGGGAAATCAGACCATGAAGTTTGCCCCAGGAAATTGTTTCTTTGTGGCCAAGACCAGTGTTTACACATTCTCATTGAGGGAATCTTTAATAAGCTGTTTCATTTGCACGCAAATTGCCCAAAGAAGGTATTTTTACCCTCTTTCCTAAAACCTTGGCATTATATGAACATATTAAAACAGTGGCTCAATTGTGAGAGGTTATCCAGGGCTGAAGGTTTGAGGTTCCTTTTAAAGAATGCTGTACATTTAAGCATCTAGGATGACTTAATCCTGTAGATTTCATGTTATTCCCTTATTGGAGGGATAATCCTTTTTTATCTTTGGAGGAAGAAAAATTAACAAAATGTTTCAAAAATCCCCAGCGTTTTTTTTGGATTTCAAAGCAGTTTATTAGGAAAGTATAGGAAGGTAATTTAGTTCTATTTTACCAATGAGAAAACCATGGCTTTGACCTGGAAAGGTTCAAATACATTCTCAGGGCTTCACAGGAAGTCAGTTGTCCAGTTGAATTAGAACCTTGGAGAAGGATCTTCAACAATTTTTATTGCTCTAGAATAAGAAATTCTAAACTATTAGACCTTGCAGAAATGTAACACAAATCTTGAAAAGCTCCAATGGTATTTCTACTGATTTGAAATGGTTGTGAAAGATAAGGAAGAAAACATTGAACCCCCCCCCCCCCCCCCCCCCCCCCCCCCCCGTAAGCTCCTTTTCGATTGAAGCAGAAATATGACACTGTCCAATGAAGAGAGAAGCTTTGAATGGCGTGGCTTCAATGACTTTCCTTTCTTCTTTTCCTCCACTAATTGTTTCACAATATAGATACTTCTCTCACAGTGTTCTTCTTTATGCTATTTTATGGGCTGTTGAAACATTTACTTAACTTGAGATTCTCTAAGTATATAGTTATATACCATAGGATGAAAGGGAAGAAGATAAGGATGAGATAGACACAATTGTTTCTCAGTGGAGGTTGTCATATGGCAGGAGAACATAGCATTGGGAGAATGGAGATGATATTATGATAAAGACCAACTTTCATCAGTATAATGTTGGGAAACGTTTTCTCTTCCAAGTCAGGCTTGAACTGGGACATTTCCCCTCTACCCTGAGATGGTGAGAGCTATGTGGTCCATAAAATCTCCTAATTCTTGGTCTCCTTGAAATTGGTTGAGGCCCTAAGTGTCCACGGCTACTGGGGAGGATGGGTCCTGTTAGGAATAACATACATGGTTATATATTTTTCATTATAATTAATAATAATTCTGCTGGCAACATTTTTTCATTCCATTTTTTTGCTTGTTTTCAAAAAGATTTGCAAGAGTTCAGTGATGGATCAGATTCATTGTCTATATAATGATCTCTTTCTTCCTTTTCATTGGCATCTGCAGTGAACAAGTCAGGGGGATGTGAGCTACATGTTAAGTTTTATCCTGGGACCTGAGGATAGTGTATATCATTTATATCCCCAGACAATGTTTCTGGGTTTCCTCATAGAAATGAATGTTTCCCAATATTTGTCTTCTTCACTGTTGAGTAAAGGGAAGTTAATAAGCACTGTCTTTCTCCTAGATTGACATAATTAGATATCACAGTAGGATATTGGAGATAAGTGTTACTAGTAGAATTCGCTACTGATGGTCCAGTGATTTTGATTCATTCTCTGCTCTCCTTCCTTTCTGCATTCTTTCCTTCTTGTCTTCCTTCAGCAATTAGTAATTGAGCACATACCTTGATCC
This sequence comes from Hipposideros armiger, assembly GCF_001890085.2. NCBI lineage: Eukaryota > Metazoa > Chordata > Mammalia > Chiroptera > Hipposideridae > Hipposideros > Hipposideros armiger. The sequence continues at coordinate 3,118,183 of NW_017731351.1, forward strand.
TGGCATCTAAAATGTTTGAGCACACAACCCGAAACATATATATTTTATTTCATTATAAAATATTGACAAATAGAGATTAAAAAGAAAAATATAAAACTAAATAGAAATAGAAGTTTGAATACCTTCTTAAATACATAAAGCACACGATCACAGGGGAAGGGAGCCCAAAGAATATTCCTTGGATCCCTCTGAATTCCACAAAAGAGCCTGGGTTGTGTGTGTACTGTGGCTAATGAAAATATTACCCATGGTAGGCCCCCCAACTTACTGATATAATTTCCATCAGGGCTCATGGTGGTTTTATGTATGCATTTAAAAGGGGAGACTCTTAAATACTACTACTGTTCTATATCTAAGGAGCTGAAGTACTTGCAGGAAATACTATTTAATCTTCTTGTGTTTGAAAAACATAAAATGAGGTGATGACTGGCAAATGAGAGCAAGCCTGTTTAATATTAAGATTATGACGTAAATTGACAAAAGACCAGGCATTCCAAGTTCAAGTTGCTAGGCATACTCTTCTTGCTCCCATCTGAGTATAATGATATATTGTCAGACTTAGCTGAGGTACAAAAGGGTTATTAAACTGTGGAATCCATCTGCTACCCGTGCAAAGGAAACAATTGAACTAATACTGCCTGCACTTTTCCTGGTTTCTTGCCATCTTAATTACAGTTCATCTGGGTTATGTGTGTACTTACTGCCTTGAGTAGAACATTTTCCAGGACTGTATGAAAGCAGAGTGAGAGCTCAGGTAATGGAATTGAAGCAGAGTTTTCAGTTATTGCTGGGGAAAGGTGTTATCTGACGAGTCACCCAAGCAGTCAAATCAACAGTGTGGGCTACCCACAATTCATGTCACCTCAGTGCCAACTATTTCCTCCCCAGTTCTGTAATTCCATGAGTATTCTTTGTCATGTTCAAAATCATAGAAATTTAGAGCTGGAAAGTAACTTAGAGCACATTTGGTCATATACCCCTCATTAAACAAAATATTTTTAGAATTATAGAAAATTTGGAAAATGAATATAAATAATCATTACCCCCAACTCTCACCACCTAGACATTACTGTTATTTATGCTTTGGTAATTTTCCTTCCTTTTTCTTAAAAATATATATATTTTTAAAAATGGGAGCTCATTGTACATATGTGTATGCAGTTTATAATCTGCCATTTTCACTTAATATATTTGAGAAAATTTTCCATGTCATTAGATGTTCTTTAAGGTTACAGTGTCAATGGTTTGGTTTTAACACAATTATTTTAATAAATTCCCTACTCTTGGCTATTTAGGCTATTTCCCCTTTTTTTGTGATTATATATGATGCCGAAATTAACATCGTGATTGAAAATTCTTTGTTTTCTTAGGATAAATTCCCAGAAGATGTAGTTCTGGAAGTATAGTATAATGGTTAGTGGCATGGACTCTGAGCCATGCAGTCTAAGTTTGGATCTAGCTTTTGCCAATTATTGGTTGTGTAATCTTAAGCAAGTTTTAGTGTCTCAGTTTCCTCATAAAATGGGGTTAATTATTGTACTCCCTCATAGGATTTTTGTGAGGATGTAATGAGCTACTATATGTAAAGCACTTAGAACAGTGCATGGGACACAGTAAGAGATAAATGTTGGCCATTATTCTGGCACTAGGGCAATTCCATTTGGAAACTCAGGGTTCTTCAGAATCATTGCCAATGTACTTAGGAAACTCCTGTTGGTTTGAGAGTTATTGCCAGTTCTCTCAACAGAAAGGCTATAGCATCAATGCTCCCAATAGAAATGTTTAAAGTCCATTGCTTTATATCCTCGCCAACACTGCCAACCTTTTTTCATTTACAGATGAAGAAAAGTGAGGTGCAGGGAGATCAAGTTTCTTGGCATAGGTCTCATTGTCAGGTGTTGACAGATTTGGGACTAGAGTACAAATCCACAACTCCACAAACTTGTCCTTATCACAGCTGTAGTTTAAGAATTTTACATTTGTACATCTTGGTTTGCAGGTTTGATAGAAATTAAGCCCTTTTTGCCCTGCAGATGCAATGTAACTGTGGAGCAATGGACAAAAAAAGAGTCATTCTCTGGTGTGTTATGTAGTTAATCGATTGTCATTTATACTTTTCCCCTCAGAAATTGGCATTTGTAAATATTTATGGGGGAAAAAAATCCCTGAAAATGCGTAAGATTCGCTTCAACTTTTGTTCTCTGAAATTGAAGTAAAAGTCAGTTTTGTCAGTGGTCACGAGAGGGCACTGTGACTCTTCATGTTTTCAAGTGGTTCTGTTTGGAAAGGAAATTCTGCTCACAAGGGTCCTTTTTGATTGCAGTGAAGATTTGTGCTGACATCCAGAAAAGTGTAATCAAATATGAAGAGTCAGGGAGGTACACAGAAATTGATATAAGACTGTGTATGAGCTGATCAGGAGTTTACCCTCTTTTGTTATAGGAAAATCTAAGTTTTAGGAGCTATTCAAATATAAAAATGGTATGTTTTGGTTTACCTTTCTTTCAGTTCAAGAGAACAGTTCTGGATTTGAGACTTTTCATTGTTTAGCCCCTCTGGAATATTTCACGTTAGAGTTGTAGCTGTGTTAGTTGAGTCAACACATGACATAAACTAATATTTATGAAATACACATTGACATTGGAGTGATTTTAAAACACTGTTAACCATTATATAACAATATTATTTTCTACAAAGTGACCTGGGCCTTTAGTAGGTGCTTTAGAATTTACCTGAAAAAGCTCCAATGATGTTCTTAGTTTTACTTCTTTAACTATTGTGCTGAAGAGAAAGCTCTTCTTCCACCCATAATAGCATTTCTCACTTGATTGCTAATCTTGGGATCGAGTTTACAGAATGGGTTAACAATACCAATTTACCCTTCAAAATAACCATCCTGAAGGACTACATACTAAGTAGTGCATCAAGCAGCACTTTTGTTAACACTTTAAATTATGATTTCCATTCACACATCATAAAATCCCAAGAACATTTGAAATGGTAGTTGCTGGTTTTAATTTGATAAACTTGCAAATGATTCACCAAATTTTCTCTTTTATATGTTTGTCATCTCATAATAGTTTTTTAGGGGGAAAAAATCCACAAATCATTAAGTTTGAGTTTGTTCTGGCTTTATTAAGTGGACTTAGTTTAAATGAGGAATGGTCTTCTAAAGTCTTCAGCAAGCAGATGCTGGGTTCTTTCCTTTATAAAAAAAATAAGATAATCTGTTAAAGATCAGTTGTTCAAACTGATTTCCTTGTATTTCCTAACTAAACTCATCTTCCACAGCAGTTCACCTGCCCCACCCCCTCCCATCTCCCTCACCTCCTCAAATCAGAATTTGTGTTAGCACGATTCTTTAACTCCTTCCTTCCATTCCTCCCTCCTTCTCTCCCTCCTTCCTTCCCTCCCTCCCTCCTTCCTTTTCAATAATCAGTCTAATAGTCTGCAGGACTCTAAATCTCCAACTGTGTATACAGTATATTTATTTTTTTCATTTCCAGAGTCACGTTTTTTCAAAAGTAGCGAAATTGTATAACATAGCATCTTACCATATCTTGGGTTCAAATTATGTGTCTGTATATTCGTGCATTTCTTTTGCTGTAAGGCAGAACGTTTTAAATGGTGGTGGCAAGTCTCCCCAGTATCAGTATTACAGCTTCCTTTATGGAAAGTGAGAGCAAAATTGAGTGCGTCGTGTGTGCTCTTTGTTTCCTGGATTAGGGTAGCATTTGATATTTGTGGAATTTGTGGTCCATTTAGCTTTTTAATGGGTCCATGTGGATATGGGGCTCAGTGCTTTAAACATCAGTTCTTTTCCTCCTGTAACGCTCTGATCAAATCTGTCTTTGCTCCCTCTCTGCTGCATGGTGATCATAGCTAAGATTATTGAATACCAACCTATGGCAGGGTAAGCACTAAATATACATTATAGGGTACATCTAGCTCTCATTACATTTTCTTGGCCTAAGCAGGATTGGCAATCTGTTCTTTGGGAATTCAAAATGAAAGAATTTCCAGAAAGGTTATCTGGTGGGTAGTAATTGAAAATTACCTGGCTGTCGGTGACTTTAAGACTGATCCTAGGACTCCCTTCTTTACACTTTAAAAATATTTTGGGGAGGGCTTGTAAAAGTAGAAAATGTGTGGAGTATCTTGGATATGTTAAAGCTCTTATTTTTTCAACCCCCCTCAACCCTCCACCCCAGCCCCCCGGAATCAGTGTGTCCCTGCAACCATTCCACCATTATGGTTCCTGAGAAGGGGAATTGCTGCTTGGGAAGCGGAAGGTGGACGTATGGGGAATAGTAAGTCCAAGTCAGGCAGGGGCTGAGGAGGCCAATGGTCAGACAAGTGTGTTGAGTTGGGGTTTAAAGAGCAGCGGGAATTGGGTGATGATAAAAAGCAGAGGACGTTGGGCCTCATTCTCAGGAAACCTGGTAGCGGGGATAGTAAGCAAAAAGCACCTCATTGTGCCTCCAAGGGAGTGACAACTTCGTGGACTGTGCATGCCAAGGCTTGGGCACCATGACCGTGCTGCGCAGGCGCCAAGGGTCACGCGTGGTGCCTCCAGCGCTGAAGCGAGCAGGGCGGCCGTGATGCGCAGGCTCGTGGTGGAGGCGGTGCCTCGAGGCCTTCCGCGCGCTGCGCGAGGGGGAACCTGGGAGCTGCAGCGTTAGCTTCAGGCAGTCCCGACTGGAGAGAAGACACGTGGGAAGTCGCTCATTGCCCCTCAGGGACTCTGGCGGGGCTCAACTGCCCAGTGAGCCCAGCACGTCCTTGGTGACTTCCCAAAAATAGAGACCACGGCCTGGAGATAGCGGGTGACGCTCCGCCGGGGGAGGCCACACGAGGCGCGCACCACCTGCTTCGCTCCGCAGTCGCCATCTTGGAGAGTGGAAGGGCCGAGAAGCCTGTAACAATCGGCCATTACCTCACAGAGGCCAGGGTTCCCCGGAAGTCACTGTCGCACCGTGTGTCTCACAGCCGGAAGGAAAAGGAGCGACCTTCATCGATAAGTTTACTGCCTGGCTCCTCTTGCTGTCAATTATATGGAAAAGAAAGGAGCCACATTTTTCAAGAAACGTGAGTGTAGTGTGCGCACTGTTTCACTCTCACCAGGCATAATTTATATTAAACAATACAGACAAGATGAATGAAAAAGAAGATCTTAAATCTAGGGCGAAAATCCCTCAATAGTTGGTGTATTTTATTCAAGAAAATACGTAATCGTATCACACAGTTGGGGCCGTTCTGTGTATATGATTTCCTGTACCAGTTTTTCTACTTCATGCTTTCTTTTGAGCGTTTTCCCAACTCTCCAAATATTCAATGGCTATAACTTGACTGCACTCTTCACCTTCCTCTTCCCTTTTCTCAAATGTTGCTCCTGGCCCTTTTACTGCCACAACTGTCTCCTTTATGCCTCTCCAGGGTTCATCAGGCTTCCTCTTTTTCAGTCATGCTTGTATTTTGGGAAGTGTTTAAAATAATGCAGCCACCAGTAAGTACTCAGAGACTCTATTGCCTTGTACATATTCTGATCCCGTTATGAATCAGTGCCTCATCCATAAATTGAATTGAAATTAGGCAGCAATGGGCAGACTGGCCTGTAATTCCTTATATGAGAATATTTTTGAGAACGAATGTGAACAGTCTTACAAGAAAAAAAAAAATGTCCAGAGCCACCACAAACTGTATTCTCCAACCTTCTAGCCAAGTCATAAATATTGTTGATAGAAAGGAGAGGGCGGGTGGCTTAGCTGGGATTAAAACATCATGAGCGTGGAAAATGCCCACAACTGCAGTAACATGCTCCTCTGAAAATTACTCTTTCCCCAGCTATAGACAGAAGACAGTTCCTTTTACCAGTGAAAGTTTATTATTACTATATTTTTACAGAATTCGGGTTTATTTTCATTTTCTCTCTTTAACATAAGACACTTGCAACTTTACTGTCTTTGACTATGACTGACATATATATCAGTAAGTGAATTTTCTAATCTCGGAGTGATTTTTGCCAAGGTAACTATTTTCTAACTAGACCTTATTCTACATGAGGAAATGGGTTTAGAATGAATGAATGCCTAGGCAGTTTTAGTTATAATTATAAGAAGAGCTCCAGTTAGTTATTTTTATATTTTAAAACTTACAGATACCAGGTTTTAGGTTTGATTTGATTATTTAAATAACCAAAGAGGTTGTAAGAGGTTTTGAAATTAGTTTTTGAAGAATGAAACAGGCATTGAAAAGGGAAACAAATCCTTCCCCTTCCCCCTATCTTAACGTACACATTCCCCATAGCAAACATAGCAGAGTCCAAATTTGTTAATTGCTCTAAAATTAAGGGGAAATAATTTGGGGTTTGAAATCATGAATAATAATTATTTGCAGGGGATATATGAAGATGTGATGATAATTTTAAAATAACTAGCAGGAAAGGTTCATTTTAGAAACATTATTTTAAGCTTAGGCATATTATTATTGCCTTTTTTTTTTTTTACTTCCCTGGCAAAGTTAGAGATGCTGTTGTGATTTATATTAAGTTCAATTAAAATATGAATGATTATTCTCAGACTTACATATTACAAATTACACTTTGGAGGTCATCTGTTAGAACCATATTACCAGGCTTAGCTCAAAGGAAGAAATGTTTACAGCAATTAGGAATTTAGAGCCATGATACCCAGGCTGAGAGCACTGGATAAAAAGAATTGGAAGAGAATTAATTCAGTGTAGGCTGAGAAGACTCAGGATAAAAGAGCATCTGGCTATGCCAATTTAAGTTTTATATATGAGTAAAAAAGCATATGTATTTTGCCTGAATTCAGTTCTAAACCTAATTGCTTAAAGGGTAGATATACTGCCACGTCTGTCAAGCATGGAATAAAAATATGCTTGGTCTGGGGGCTCTTCCACACAAAGATATGACCTTCACTTTACTAATTGGGTTATGAGAAGAAATTGGAAAAAGAGAGGATGGTCTATAAATAATATTGATCATAGGATTGAATGGAAAAGAAATCTGCACTATATTGTAAATATAAAGAACCATAGGTAGAAAAAACTGCACAAAACAATTATAATAACATGAGAAGGGGAATTTAAGGTTAAAAGGGGAAGTTAAGTTAATAGTAACTTCACCCTGAGGCCAACCAACACAATCCCTTTTCTTTTATACCAGGGGTCGGCAAACTGTGGCTTGCAAGCCACATGCAGCTCTGGGTACATACATGTGGCTCTGAAGTAAAATTGAAAATGAAAATAAAACTATCATAGTTTCATTTATAAAATTTTTAAAGGATAGTATTCACATAATGGTAATTTCATTTGTTTATGGCTCTAGAATAATTTTTAAATTGTTGTGAGGGACAGGATTGGCTCTTTCATCTCAAAAGTTTGCCGACCCCTGTTCTATACCATTGGATTTCTGTATATGTATCTTAAGAGAACTGTTTGGATCTGTGTTACACAACCCATGTTCTTTGCTCCAGAAGAAGCGTGTTGTATCTTGGGAGCTTTCCTGTCAGCTCCTTAGTAAAAAGAATTGTTCTTAAACACTTAAAAACTCTGCTGCCTGGAGCCAGGTTTCAGCTTCTGCAGTTTTTCCATATTAACCTTGCTGATAGGTAAAGCTTCCATTAAAGATAAGCTTGACGCAGATTGTGAAGAACAGGAAATAATAATTGAGGTGCATCCAGTCTTGTATAAGTTTTGCCTGAGGAAAAATGATATACATTATTATTATTTATTTTTCGGCTTGCTCTCTCTCACTTTGTGGAGGACATGTACCCCATTAGCAGGCTGAAAGTCTGTTTGACAGACCAAGCGTTAGTCAATATACAGCATTTTCTCATTATTTATATTGTTAAGATTGAGAAAGAATTGAGTGAAAGGAATCATATATGTGGAAATAGTATTTGAAGAGCTTCTGGCTTTTAGGGATGAATAGATTAGCCATACAAATAGAAAATATCCCGAAATCCTTGAAACTTCTGTTTGGTACTCAGCCTTTGAATTAGCCACTCTCTCTTCTAAACCATTTTTACTTACAACACTTGTTGTTTCCCAGCATCCAACAGTATACAGTTAAAAAAAATTATTTATTTTTTAAGTTACAGTTGACATTCAATATTATATATTAGTTTCAGGTATACAGCATAGTGGTTAGACATGTATATAATTCATGCAGTACTCACACTTTTGAGTAATTTTTTTCTTCATCTAACAACCAGTTCTCCAGCTCTCTGATACTAAGTGGGTGTTCCATAATTCAATTCAATTTTGACACTAACTACCCAGACTTAGCATAGACCCACAGGTTAAGGGCCTGGGTCCATAGGATTGCCCCTACTTCAGATGGCAGGCACACATCCCAGGTTGCCATGTGTACTTCTGACAAGTGAGCTATATATATTTGGGGTTCACATAACTTCTTCCTTAGGTTAGAGAATTTGCTAGAGTGGCTCACAGAACTGAGGAAACACTTTACTTACTATTACTAGTTTATTGTAAAAGATACAATTCAGGATTAGCCAAATTAAAGACATGCATAGGGCAAGATATGGTAGAGGGGCATACAGAGCTTCCATGCCCTTTGCGCCCATGTCACCCTTCCAGCAGTTTGATGTCGTCGCCAACCCAGAAGCTCTCTGAACCCAATCATTGGGAGTTTTTATGGAGATTTCATTTATTGATTAGATCAGTGACCGACCACTGGTGATTTACTCAATCTCTATCACCTCTCCCCTCCCCAGCGGTGAAGGGGTGGGGCCTAGAAATTCCAACCCTCTAATTATGACTTGGTCCTTCTGGCGACTAGCAGACATCCTGAAATTATGTAGAGGCCCACCAAGAGTGGCCTCATTAGAACAGAAGATGCTCCTATTATCCAGGAAATTCCAAGGAACATAGCAGCTCTGTGTCAGGACCCAGGATTAAAGACCAAATATTACAACAAAAGATGCTCCTGTCACCTCTATTATTCAGGACATTACAGAGATTTTAGAAGCTGTGTTTAAGGAGTTGTGGGCAAAGACTAAATGCATGTTTTGGTTTTTTTTAAACACTTTCCTTTTCTAATTTTTAATCATGGGAGGAATATTATCCCCCTTACTCTCTCACCTATTAGGTGTGTCAGTTATATTTAACTAAATATCTGGCATACATTCTCGCAGAGCTTCACTAAGAAATATTTTCATGAAAATTCCAGTAAAGGGAATGGAGAAAGCAGATTTCCTCATATTTTATAGATTATGTTATCTTTTTTTTCCCCTTATAACCTTGGCACATACTATTATGTATATGACGGGTATGATAATGTTTACAAAAGTCTTTTGATTTGAGATAAATATCGTAAGTTACAAATAAGTTGCCTTTGCCAAACAATAAATACGGCAAATGGGAAATAATCTATCTTCACAGAATGCTTTATGTCTACTTTTCTGCCTGGTCTTAAAAAAAATGTTGCTCTTTGTTTGTCCCTCCCTCCCTCCCTCCCTCCCTCCCTCTCTCCCTTCCTTCCTTCATTGTGTTTCTTTAAATTAAAATTTATCGGGGTGACAATGGTTAGTAAAATTACATAGGTTTCAAGTGTACAATTTTGTAATACGTCATCTATATATCACATTGTGTGTTCATACCCAGAGTCAGTTCTCTTTCCATCACCATATATTTAACCCCGTTTAAAAAAAAAGAAGACATTCACACAAAAATGTTGCTGTTTCTTGTTCTGCCTTTGCTGTTTATCCATAGTACAGGTGTCACTTGATTGAAGTCAGTCAAACATGGTTTCAAAGAATACCTGCACACTAATGACTTCCAGATCTATATTTTTAATGTAGGACTGCCTTCTCAATTCCTGATCCATGGAGGCAGAAATCTTCTAGTTTTCCCGTAGATGTTTTAAGCATTCATTCATTCACTCAGTGCATTTTTGTTGAGGGCCTACTCTGTGCTAGGTACTTAGCATGTCCCAAACTTGTCATTTCTATTTTCTCTCCATAAGTATATACTTATCGCCAGATAACAAACATAGAAATCTGGGGACTAATATCCCACTCATTCCTTTGATGATGATAAGATGATAAAAATGGTCTAACACTATTCATAAGCACAAATTCGAGTTGAGAATTATGTATATTTAAGACTATAGGAGTATATTACAGCTAATAGTGGGAGAGCCAGGTGTGAACCAAGGTCATATATAGTAACAAAGAACAACTCATTCTGCTTTGTGAACATCATTGATACAAATCTTCCTTTTCTCCAGCCTCACTGCTCCAAGTGTAGTCAGCCCATCATCACTTGGCATAGAATACTTGAATGGATTTCCCTTATCTTGGTTCATATGTCTTCCTTTCATCTCAATACTTACCAGATAAATCTTTCTAAAGTGGATCATGTTACTTAATTAAAAACCCTTCAGTAACTTCTCATTAACTACAGGGCATAAACTTCTTAGCATGGCCCTCTATGAGCTGCATCCTACCTTTCTCTGATACCATCTCTAACCATAGTCTTTCTTGTCTTCTATACTTTAGTCATATGGAACTATGTAAAGATTCTGTAACATATCATGTTATAGCATGCTTCTTTGCTCTTTTGTAGTCTCTTTACTCTGCATGAAATGCCATTTTCCCCTGGCCCACTTGTTGAATCCTTATTTTTTATTTATTTCTTATTTTCCATTGCCTTTAAGAAGCTGTTCTTGGTCTCTGGGTTTACTTGATTTTTTAATATACTTTAATTATTTCAACTATAAAAGTTTATTTCTTTAATCGTTTACATGTTGGTTTTCTTTTCCAGAGTCTGAATTCCTTGAGACAAGAAACCGTCTTCACTGAATTGTTGTGTCTAAGACAGTATTACATACTTCAAATGATGGCTGAATGACACCTTAAATATAGCCCAGATAAACTGCAGAATTTGCAATAGTTTTCTCATAGCCACAGGTTATTTTATAACTATGGATTACTTTATTCTTTACAATTTCAATATTAGAGATATGTAAGGAGTTCATGACTGGCCTAGAATTAGTCATAGTTGACTAGGTAATGTTATTTGAGTAGCTAATTGCCCCCCTCCATTTTCCTTTTTCAGAAAATTTGAGCTTCATTTTTATACTTGGTTTCCACTTATCTCTACCTGGACCCCTTCTTTACCTCCATTCACACATATTACTTAATTCATGATTTCCTAGTAAGAATGCTTTTTCCCCCATTATGTGTTCTTATTGTTCAAATGTGTGGATGGAAATATCAGGATTCTATCATGTTGTGGATCTTAAATATGCAAAAATGGATATAATTATTTTGTTTTAGGAGTAACCTAACATATGCACACTGCTGAAAAACAGAGCAAAACAAAAACAAAAACACCAAAAGTTAGAGTTTGATTTGTTTTGGTGTGTCTCTGAACGATTCATCCGTTCTAATGACAGTTACTTAAGGAACCAATATCTACTCTTGATATTATTTTAGGAATGCACGTTCATTCTAAATTAATGGATTTTCTTTAATGAGCTATTATTGAATAATATAAAGGCACTCCTTTCTACATTGCAGTAGAGAAATTTCAAACGTGGAGAAATTTCAAAAATTTTAAAATATGGATACGAATCCTTTTCTGTTGTATGAATGGAACACTACTGTCCTGTAAAATATGCCTTTTTGCAGGTTATACACTGTATGTATTAATATCCTTCCACTTTTGGTAAATGTTTAAATATATATTTGCAAAGAAAAAAAATCAATGAGATGCTTATATGGTTCATTCCTGGAGGTAGTGTCTCAGGAGACTTTGTTTCCTATATGTTGTTTTCCTGTATGTTAAATATATATTTTTTTGAGTGGTATTAATAATAAAGGGAAAAATAAGATATACTTAAAAGAGACCCTTTAATACATGTAAATATAATTTTAATGTGATAATAGCCTTCTAAGAAGACTTGTAAAGCAAACTCATCATTACAAGTCTTCCCAAAAATATATCCAATTCCTCAATGCAATAATGAAAAATAGAATTTTTTCTGAAGATTTCATGGGGAGAGGAATAATTTACATTACGTATCACATGAAAAACGTAATACAAATCCCCTTATTAATTTTCCAAAATTTCTTTTTCTGGCCTAACTTACATCACATTTCCTCTCTACCCTCCAACTTTTCCCCACTAGCTTTCTGCTGTACTGAATCTTAGCTTCTCCTTCTTAGATTTTTCTCTTAGCTTCCGTCCACCCCTCCTCCCCTCTCTGGTTTTTCATTTTCTAACTCAGCTACCCAATCACCTGACGAAGGAACATCTTTATGATTCCTCTGCTTAGAAGTCAGGGGCATTGTGACTAATAAAGGTATTTTCCCCTTTCATATATAGTTGGATTAACCAGGTATTTTAACTTGAATTTTATATGCCTCTAACTGAAGTGATTCCTGTAATTAAATTTGCTTTGCTAGTGTAGAACATATACAATTAGATATAGACAATATAGTGACAGTATCTTAGCTTTCCAGTTATGCTTTCTAGTTTGATACACTCAGAAACATTGCCAGGTCAAAAAGTAAAATAAAAACAACTGAGAAAGATGAAACGAGAATGGCTGAATATGGGTAAGTGTTGAAGCTGGATGATGGGTGCATGGCAATTCTTTACACTGTTCTTTTTACTTTGTATTTGTTGAAATTTTCCATAATGAAAATTAAAAATTGTTGCCAACACATGAAGGCTCAGGTGAGGTGCTGCAGACACTGTCAGTTCTACTCACTATCTACCTCACCCTCCTCATTGCCCCCCCCCCTTCTGACTTTTTTTTTTGCTAACAGAGCACAGATTTTGTTTGTAGTAGCAATGTGTCCACTCCAGTGACTGGTCACAACCGGTCTAAACCAGTGTTTCTTAATGGAGGCATTTTGCTGTTTGGGACACTGAAAATCTTTATCGTAGGGAATTGTTTCTCACATTTCAGTGTTTTTGGCATTTCTGGCCTGTAGATGCCAGTCACACCACTGGCCTACTTGCCATTACTGTGATGATCAAAATGTCCTCACACGTTTTAAAACATTCACTGGAGGTTGAGGGAGAACTACTGGTTGAGCTAATCATGGCTCTGCATAGGTAATTATAGCCATGTGACCACCGTAGGGCCACAGAGACCTAAAGGAAGTCAGTTGCAGCAGATTCATGGGAAAGCTTTTTGTTTTCTTAATTGAAAGGACAGATGTAGCTGTTAGTGCTCCTCTCTTTTTCTTCCTGCCCTGAAAGGGATTAGAGCAAGGCTGGTGAAGCCATTTTGCAACAAGCCAATCTTCCAAGAGTCATGGAGTAGAAAAATAGCAGCCTAGATCTTAGAAGATTTGCACCAGAACTGGTCTCTTTATATGTTTTTTATGTGAAAAAAAAATAACCCCCTTTTTGCTCTAGCTATTGTTAGTCAGGCTTTCAATTACTTGCAGCCGAAGACACTCCTAAGAACACAAAAGCTCTGGATTATTGGATCAATGTCAATATGAGGCAAGAATTATTTAAACAATTTCAGCCAAATTCCTTTTTGCCAGGACCTTTGTTGTTCTTGATGAAAACTAATACTCTTCTGTGAAAATGAGAATTCTATTTGGAAATAACAGAGTGACAACTGAAAATAATATTTTCAGGGGAAAAAAAGCCATATCTAAATCCATTGGGGAAATAGCTATGATTGTCTGGATTTTTTTTTTTCCAGGATCTAAATTTTTTTTTAAACCTAATTCAAGAGATTTTAAAATAGATTTTGAGAGGAGAAACTGTGTTGCTATACTTTGAATTATAAACTCAGGCTTGGCATCTACTACAGTATGTGTTAGATCGGACAAAATAATCTAGAGCAAATTAAAACACTGGATCTACTTCTTGCCTGGAGTATGGCACTTGGGGCCCATTAGATTCATATTTCTGGCTTTCTTTGCTTCTTTCAGTTGTGATGTCATCTTAGGGGACTACAGTGTTCATGTCTATAGACAGCTCTTCATCTTGTCTTCTCAGTTACTTGACTCCAGAAAACTTCACTTTCATTCCACTTCTTCACCCTTTTCCATGGCCACACCCTGGACTTTGTCATAACCTAACACTTCCTTCTCAGAAATAATAAATCAAACCATCTTACAACTTCCTGTCCTTCATCATTACTTTCTATCCTTGCATTAATTCTCTTTCACTAGTGTTATTTGTTTGTTTATTTACTTATTTACTTATGCTCGTGGACCTGTAGCCTTTTCTCCATTGGTTACTTCCTGTCTTTACTTTCTGTCTTATCCATTTAATTTCTGTGGTTCATCATTTCAATCACTCTTAAGCAGTTCCCTAAACTTCCATACATTTTACATAGCTTGCTTGGAAGTCTTTTTACATTTTAGTTCTACACAGAAGTTCTTTAAAAACTTTTGTGCTCTCTTTGGACTCCCCATCCACTCCTCTCTTAACACATAAACACGTATTATGCCATAAAGAAGACCTATACCATACTCATATTTAACTCATTTTCTCCTGTTATCAATCAGAACATTTCCTTTCTTTGGTTTAAGTACAATCTGTCTACCTGAGCTCTGGATCTCATCCTCTACCATCTTCTCAGGGACCTTACTCAGTGAATTATTCCCTTTTTCCTTCTGATACATTCTAGTAGAATTTGATTATGGCAAAGGTTTCTTCTATTTTGTAAACCATTGTTAGATCTCTCACCCCTTCCTGGATCTTCTTGGTCTCTTTCCACTCCCTTGCAGCCAGACATCTTAAAAGACTTGCTTACATTGTTGCCTCCACTCTCACCTCTTACTCCTTCCTTAACTCACTGAGATCTGGCATCATCTATCCACCACTCCACTCGTTCCTTGGCTTGGCTGAAACTCCTTTTTCAGAAGTCACTGGTGACCTTGCTAATGCCAAGAGACATGCCTCAATCTCTGTGTTAATTGACCTCTTTTAGTACCTGACACTTCTGATCTTGACACACTTCCTTCCTTTGACCTCCATGATATCCTAGCTAAAAGGTTTCCTTTTACCTTTCAGTGTATTCTTTCTTATTCATCTTTCTCTGGGGAGTTTCTCTTATAGCTGCCTTCTCTTTTCATTATGTAGTTCTTTTACTATATCATCTATTCCCATGACTTAAAATACTAACCCTTATGCTGATGATTCCCAAGTGGTTGATTGCTTCTCAACAATCAGCCTTGAACTCTAAACCAGTACAGTAGCCCCCTGATGCATGGGGATGCATTTCAAGACCCCCAGTGGGTGCCTGAAACTATGGATAGTACTGAACTCTATATACTGTATTTTTTTGCTTTACATACATTTATTTTCATGTAAAGGAAGCACTTTACAGCTTCTCTTTGGCATATCCAAATTGCCAGCATCAGTACTCTGGCATGTTTAGGCCATTATTAAGTAAAGTAAGGGTTACTTAAACACAAGCACTGCAATAGTATGACAGTTGATCTGATAACCAAGACAGCTACTAAGTGGCTAATAGATGGGGAACATATATGCGTGGATATGCTGGACAAAGGGATGATTCATGTCCTGGGTGGGAATGGAGGTGGGCGGTGTGAGATTTCATCATGCTACTCAGAGTAGTGAGCAATTTAAAACTTATGAATTATTTCTGGAATTTTCCATTTAATATTTTCAGACCGTGGTTGACCACATGTAACTGAAACCGCAGAAGGCAAAACTGGATAAGGGGGACTACTGTCTATCCAATTGCCTATTAGATGTTTTTACTTGGTTCTCTTACAGGTATTTCAAAATAGCACATCTTACTGTCTTTTCTCAAAGCTTGCTTATCCTGTTGTTTACAGTCTCATAAAGTGGCATCCTCCAGTTATTCAAAGAAGAAACTTGAAAATCATCTTTGACTTGTCCTCTCCCCTTATGTTCCATATCGGAAGATAACTGGATCCTATTTGTTCTACCTTCTAAACACTTTCTGACCTGCTAACTTTTTTCTGTCCCTATTGGTATTTTCCTAGTTCAAGTTGACATCTAGCTTTCACCAGAATTAATAAAAGAGCCTTCTATTTCATCTCTATGCCATGTTCTTTCTTTCTATTCATATGCATATGTTATTGTTCACATATTTAAACTCCCTCAGTGAATTCTAGTTGCTCTTATAACCTAAACCTTCCAGCGAGGTTTTTAAGGCCCCGCCTACTTCTTTATACTCACCACTTAACACTTTACCTTTTTTTTTTTTTTTTTTAAAAATTTTTTTTTGGGGGGAATTTGGGGAGGGGAACAGCATTGGGGAATCAGGGAAGGAGAACAGACAAGTTGCAGTCGTTTTGTTCTTCAATCTAGTTGTGGAGGATGTTGCTTCACTGGCCCAAGTTGGCACCATCATTGCGCTCTTCTCTGGCGAGGCAGATCAGTCACCGGCTTCTGGACGGCCGCTCACTGCGGCTGCTGGCCGCTCACGCTGGCTGCTGACCACACACAGTAGCCCATGGCAATCCACTGCCACAGGGACTGCAGCCCACGCCGTCGCCGGCGACTCACAGCAGCCCAGCTCCAGGTTGAGCTGTTGTTCAGCATCTCAGCTGCGGAGGGCAGTGTCACTGGCCCTCATATGTGGGATCCGAACCGGGGCCCTCTGGCATCCCAAGCAAGTTCTTAACCATCGCGCCACTCGGCCGGCCCAACACTTGACCTTTTTTTATTCTAAGCACTAGATATGCTAAAGTTGTTTACATTCATTTTTTTAGTGTCATATTTCCTTGCTTTCATGATACTATACAGTCTCTTTTCTTCCCACTCCTACTTGTTTCTTACCCATTTTCTAGATTTCATCTTAGGTATCAGTTCCTTTAGGGAGCTTTCTTTACCAAGCCTCATATCTGGGTAGGTCCTAGGGCACCCTGTATCTGTGTCATCATGGTATTTTTAACTGTGTATTGTATTTACCTGTTTGTCTGTATCATGGATTAGACTATGAGCTCTAAGGGCAGTGATTAGGTTAGCATGGCACTCTAGTGTTTGGCACACTACACTGTACTAAATAGGCATTCAACATGACTGAAGGAATAAGCGAATGAATGGAGTGACTTTTAATTGAGTCAATGTATAGAGTGAGTGAAAGCTTGGGACCAAAACAGGTAATATGTGGGTTTTAGGACCATACCAGCTGATGTTGCCAGTTAATGGGAAAGGGAATCCAGAAAGCTGACAGATAGGTAACGGAAAGCACCCCTCCTTGATGCCATACGAGCAAATGGAAGAGAGAGTTTCAGGGAAGTATGATTAACAGTGTCAGATTAATTTTTTTGTCATTCAACAAATTGACCTTTTAGAAAGGATGCAGTGTTCGATGTTATTTGTTGACTTTTCATCATTATAAGTTTTTTGAATCCAGGGTTATTGTCTTATTTGTACTTTTAATCCCAGAAATGATTTTTTTGAAGTTTCTGACACACAGTAAATTCAATAAACAGGGATTAAATGAACATAATGCATTTGCTTTGGTCAAGTGAATCAAAATATAATGCAACATGGGCATAAATAAGAACTTACTCTAAATCATGCTTGGATTTCAAAGACATCTGGAAAGTGAAATGTGATTAGGTACTTCTCATTGTACAATTTTAAAATGGACCAACCCTGGGAGGTATTTTCAATTTTAGTATCCTTGACTTTCCTGTGTTATTTACCACCCATTCTCTTTGTTTATATTACAGACATTGCCAATTCTGTCTTTCTAATTCTGAGGAATAAAAAAGAGATCTGATCAAAATAGGATAATTCATATTAAAAAGCATTATTTTAAAATGTTAAAAACTCCCAGGAATGCTCTCATAAAAAAATAAGACTTAGTAAAGAACAGTGCTTACTTATCGGTACTGTAGAAGTGGTAGTAGTGGAGATGGTAGGAATTCTGAGGGGACTGGGGAGGAAGACCTTTTCTTAGGTTCTTAGGCAGGGGCAGTGACTACTTCCCATTCTCAAGTATAGAGCTTGCCCTAAAAGGCGTGTGTGGAGAGAAAGCTGGTTCTCAAGTAAGAGCACTTGGTTTGAATCCTTACTTCTCATGTTCTAGCTGGGTGCCTTTGAATATATCCCAATCTTTCTGAGCTTTAATTTCCTTATTTGTAAAAAGATCTTAACAACTTCCCTGTGTATCTTTTGGATTATCTGGAGGATCAAATGAGATTTCATATGTGCAGCTAGTTTGCACATGAAAGACTATTAGTATTCCTTGCAGGTACTATGTGGAAATGTCTGATAATTGTTGCATTGTGTTTCCATCCTTACGTTTCTAGTATTTGGTTTGCTGTTTTAATACTCCAGATCTGAGAAAAAGTTTATGGTATTATAACATTACATAACAAAATGTAATATAATTAAGTGGAAGTAGAAATATTGAAGTGTAACAATCGTTTAGAGGTAGAAATACTATAGATATACAAATGCTTTAAGCCTCCTCTGCCCTCCTCACACACCAGTAGTCTAGGACACAAAAACAGTCTTACCAGTTGTGCTTCCTGGCAACACCCAGCCTCTTCACATAGCTGATTGGTGTCTGTACTTCCCACACAGCTGCAGTTGAACCTGTCCAGTTACCTCAAGAGGATTGTCTTGGCTCCAGTCTGTTGGATAATTGCCTATTTGGACAGCTTTGCCTTGGATAATTTCCCTTTGTCCAACCATGGGACTCATAAATCTATGCACAGGGGGACAGATTTTAGAAAATGATATTTGGCCATAGATAGTTGTAATTTCAAGGCCCTTTCAAAGGGTGGTAATGACAGATTTTTACTGGACAATGTAAGTTTTCAAACATCGAAGATATATTCTGGGATCCAGATCATTTATGCATCAATATAGAAAATGCATCGCTTATCCATCAACCTGTTCTAAAATGTTAAGGTCATGAATCAGAATGTTCCACAGTCCATAAAATACTTCTGGAGTGTAACTTAACCGGGAGGGAATATTCTTAAATCCGTAGGAGTTCTACTTGGTTATTCAACTGAGATGCATCAAATGAAAGAGAAAAAGACCCATTTCCTTCAAAGTATGTTTTCCTTGTAATATTGAATGTTTAGAAAGGAATATGCAGAGAACTATTTGTTATTTTTTCTATCCTTATCTCTGATTTTTATTTTTAATTTTTTTGGGGGCTTCATCATGGAAACCTGGCTGAATTGCCTCCGTGCTTATCTCAACTGTAAAATCTGTAGGGCATAGTTATGATTACATTTCCCAGAAAATACTATGTGCTAAATGTGGGTCAGGAATATTTAATAAAGAGGATTCAGCTGTATACTACTCCTAGTAAAAAAGGAACAATGTCAAGAGTTGTCAGAGAGACTTAGAGATGCTTTCTGCAGGATTTCCAGATTTCAACAAAATTGTTTTACCCTGAATAATGGTAGGGTTAGTGTTCGCCAGAATGCAACTGGGCAATCTGTTACTTCCCATATGGAAAGCAACTGTTCAAGTAAATTATATAATTGTACATTACAACTTTGCTTCTGTCATACATTGTAAATTCAATTCTATCCCAAACTGAGACCCTTGCGTGATTGAGCCAAGTTTAGTGTTGCTCTAACTAGCCTTTCTTGTTGTAGTACATCCAGCAAAAAAGTGAATTCTCTGGTATGTTTTTCTTACTCGGTTTCTTGGAAATAGGAATTTTGTTTGGACCTGTGAGTGGATGTCACTCTTATTTTGGAGAATCAATCAAGAATACTTTCTAGAGTAGCCTTTTGTGAAATGAAGAGCCTGATAGGAAAAAGTAATTCATTGTTAATTTTTATTTTCTTCTAAATGAGATTCTTAGTGTTAAAATTCATAGAGACTCTATGTAGCCTGAAAATTATTACACAGCCCATTGTGTTTTCTCATAACGATAGTCTTCTGCTGTGAGAGTGCTGAGCTCATGGTCTCACTGGGCTGGTGCTTGGGAGGCAGTGCAGACTGTTCCCTGTTTCATCCTGTTGGCAAAGGAAATTATACCCGTGCCATGATTGTCAAAATGATGCAGCACCTCTGAGGAAAGGGATTCCTGCCTTATTAAAGATAGGCTGGGGTGAGCCATGCCAAATGTTGAGTGGGATTTATTGAATACCCTAAAAACACAATGCGAGAATTTTGTGCATTTCGATTGTGAGAAAAGTGTTGATAAGAGAAAACAAAAATGCAAGTGGTAAAATAATCATGATTTTTGGGGTACTTTTATGATACAAAGGGAAGACGTCTAAAAGGAAAACTAAAAAAATCAGGGAATCTACTGTCAGGAAAATGCTATTTATTTAAGTGAGACTGGTAGGTACTACTATTCATGCTTGATAGTATAGTAGTAAATAGAATAGCTGACATAGGACGCTTCCTATGACCTGCCTGGCTCTTTGCCAATGATTCTGTTTCCTTTGACACCATTTGTGAGAATGTGTTACAAATGTACAATTATATTCACCCCCCCTAAAATTCCAACGTTTAAAAATTCTAGAACTTCTCAGATTCAAATGATACCTTTCAAAATATGGGCCATGGTATTAAAATATAAACTTTAAAAATTTATTATCCACAGGCCGGCCGAGTGGCGCCTGTGAACTGGCTTGGGACGCCAGAGGGCCCCAGTTCGGATCCCACATATGAGGGCCAGTGACACTGTCCTCTAAAGTTAAGATGCTGAACAACAGCTCAACCTAGAGCTGAGCTGCCATGAGTCGCCGGCGACAGTGTAGGCTGCAGCCCCTGTGGCAGTGGGTTGCCATGGGCTACCGTGTGTAGCCAGCAGCACGCGTGAGCGGCCAGCAGCCACAGTGAGCAGCCTTCCAGAAGCCGGCGACTGATCTGCCTCGCCCAGGAGGAGCGCAATGATGGTGCCAACTTGGGCCAGTGAAGCAACGTTCTCCACAACTAGACCGAAGAACCAAAGGACAACTTGTCTGTTCCCCTTCCCCAATTCCCCAATAAAAATCTTAAAAAAAAAAATTATTATCTGCCACATGAGTGATGTCTAAAGCAGTTTAAGTCTTTTTTATATTTATTTTTTCAGAATATACAATGACCCTTGTTTGGAATTGTCACATAATCCACCTTGTAGCAGTTTCACAAAGTAAACTTGTTAATGTAGTCCTGCCTATCTTTAATAGTGGTTCATGTAAAAGAAAAAGCTTCCAGTTTCTTTATTGAGCAATGGATGCCTTTTCTACAAACGTCAACACTGGGCTATGCAAACAGCTTAATGAGTACTTGAACTCTGAAAATTATTACTTTTTGCTATTAATCAATAATTATCTTCCTATATCTCATGTCACTTATATTTAGGATTATAGAGTGTTGGATCAGGAATTAAAAGGAAGCAATATAGGATTAATTTGAAAGCATAAATTGCAGCAATAAATAAAGGTAAGATTGTACCACATAAAAACTAAATAATAAATTATGAAAATTCAAAGTAAAATTAGTGTACTAATAGGCAAGTTCATACATTTTTTTATGTTTGGTGCCACCACTGACCATATTTCTTTTCTTTTTTTTAATTTTTAATTAAAAAATTTTTTTTTATTTTAAAGATTTTTTTTTATTGGGGAATTGGGATGGGAACAGTGCTGGGGAATTGGGGGAAGGGGACAAGTTGCTCTCGTTTTTGTTCTTCAGTCTAGTTGTGGAGGGCGTTGCTTCACTGGCCCAAGTTGGCACCATCGCTGCGCTCTTCCCAGGTGAGGCAGATCAGTCACCGGCCTGTGGACAGCCTCTCACAGCGGCTGCTGGCTACACACGGTAGCCCATGGCAACCCACTGTAGCAGGGGCTGCAGCCTATGCCGTCGCTGGCGACTCACGGCAGCCCAGCTCCAGGTTGAACTGTTGTTCAGCATCTTAGCTGTGGAGGGCAGTGTCACTGGCCCTCATATGTGGGATCCGAACCGGGGCCCTCTGGCATCCCAAGCCAGCTCTCAACCAACATGCCACTCTGCTGGCCCTGACCATATTTTATTAAGATAACATACATAAACCTCCAGTGAATAACTGATATATAAATTATCATTTGGTAAATAATGATTATAAGCTGGCAGTTTAATGCATTGCTTTAGTGGGCTGATAAGGTACTACAAAACTATAGAGAATTAATTGATGAGTTTTGGAATATTAGTCCCTCAGGAAGTAGATAAATGGGCGTGCATAAAAGTCATCTAAGCATACTCAAAGACATTTTGACACCATATTTTAAATTGGGAAGCTGGAGCTAGAGATCTTAAGTGCTAATCAATGTGAAAAATTAGATGTATTCTTGAATCCTTCTTACCTATTTCACCCAAAACCAGTGTTCACAAAATGGGCATTGTATCCCTTAGCTAAAGCTGTATCTTTAGTCTGAACTTGTGGAATTCCTTCTCTATCTGTTATTTCTTTGAACAGTCTCTTCCAGTTGTCTGTATATTAAGACACAAATGAGAAAATACCATTGATATCTTTGAAAATTGTTGCTTTCATTTCTCTAATCTTCATAGTTCATAGAAATATATTTCCAGGTTGATTGTTTTGAAGAAGGTAGGTAAATATGAGTTTATATATCTTTCTAATGCAAAAAAGTCACTAATAAATAAGTTAGTGAAATTCACTCTTCTTATTAGGAAGATTGAGAAACTTGTGCAGGACGAAAGTTGAACTTTAATTTTTCATCTAACCAATCAGCAAAGCAGAAAACATCTTCTAGGACTTTCTTTTACTCCTCTCAGTGAATCATGGCTATTTGGTACCTCATTTTATATTTGGAAGTCTATGCTTTCTCCTAGTTTATGATGTGGCAACAGAAGTGTATAAAAGGCTACCACCAGTGGTAATGGTATTTCTAAGAGCATAAAGAGTTTTTTCTAGTGAATAATGGGTGGTAAAATGACCTCAAACAATGGTGTTACCCCAAGGGTGATGCGTTTTCCTCTAATTGAAGGGCTTTTCTTAGTTCTGAAGGAAGATGGAATGAGTAAACATGACAAGAAAGGAGTTAATTCCTTTTTTTTAAATTTTATGAATTAAACTTTAGTGGAAAGCATTTCCCTCCTTAAACAGTGTAGAGGAGAAATCACATGAGATTAACACAAACATAAGAGAATTAAGGCTATAAATTACAATTTTCAGAAGCTCTGACTGATTCCTGAAGGCAGGATTTATTTTGGAGACCTTTAGGTAACCTCAGCTGTAATACTTGCTTCCACCGAAGGCTCAGTGAGCGGGGAAGGAGTCCACATGGTCCTTTTATGTCATAGCCGGCATTAAAAGTGATTGCCAACTTGGGGCTCATGCTTTTGTTTCAAACCTGAACCTTTTGGCATCAGAGCTCGTGTTCTTATGGCCAATTTGGATTTTTAAGCAAAGAAACTAATTTAAAAAGTCTCTTGGACAACAAATAACTTAAAAAAAATAACATTTTAATGATTTAAATGGAAACAAACCAGAAGAAACTGGATAAAATTTCTCTTAAAGTATACATGTTTAGCGATTAAGAGGAAAAAGTGGCTGAAAAAATGCTGTCTGCTGTTTTCCTTCAAAACCCCAAATAGTTGAACAATTGAGTAGCTCAAAAGACTTGAATTAGGATATCTTTGCGGAAAATATTTCTGGCAACGAAGGTACTGCTAATAAAAGAATGAAAGAGAGTAAACTTTTCTTTAACAATGAATATTTAATCTTCATAGTTTTAGCGATAAAACTAGTTTATTGAAGATTCTTTAGAAGGTCAACCTAACTCAGGAATTTTATGGACAGAGAAAAAATAAGTAAATATTTGGGGAAAAATGGTTGTGGATTCAGGTTTTCCTAGATGACACTTGCTATTATTGTGCTTCAAAAAGCTTTTACTATCAAACTATTTCTAAGTGTCTACATCTTCTTTGCCACCATAAACTTTTGTGTGTGATGGGGAGGTGGTAAGAAGACCAGGATTCTCAAAAATGTGGGCTTGATTTTGATGATGAAAGCTTTTGTTAAAGAAGGATGTGTGTGATGGGGAAAGAAATCTAGTAGTGACTTTATCAGTAGACAGGCAGAAGTGTGGTAGTTGTTTGGGATTGAGGAGGTTCAGTAAATGTTACTCTTTTAATGTTTTGAATGAACTGAGAAATGAAATAGGGAATATGGGAGATCCAAATGCCATCTTTATGTTTTATAAAACTGATTTTGGAGATTGTGCTTTAGCTGTAGACACAATGGCTTCCTTGAAACAGACTGCAGAGCTGGGCAGCCTTCCCTAGCCCGTCCCAAACAGCACAGGACTAGGCAGGCGCTACCTGGGGTGAGAGCGGCTGGCCCAGCCTTCTCCGTGGGGAGGGAGCACTGGATGTTCGCTTCCTGAAGTCGCTTCTTTCCAAGAGAAAGGGAGGGGAAGTGAGTTGAACATGCCATTTTATTTCTTTTAAAATTTTCAATCAGTAGGTCTGTGTGCCTCTCTTGGGGAGAGGGAGTAAAGCTTGGGCAAGAGCCCAGGAATGTAACTTTGATGGGGCTCCCTTCACATTGGAAGGAAATATCAAGAGCAGGAAAGAAGTGTTTTTTGTTCTTTAAAACCAGTGGTTCTAAACCAGGATTGTTATCTTCCCCTCGGAGAAGTTTGTGTTGTGACTGTTTGCAGGGTACTGATGGTGTTTGGTGGGTGGGGACCAGGTATGCTAACTATTCTGCAATGTACAGAACAGTCTCTGGTAATAAAAGAGTTGTCCCTCTGGAGATACCCCTACTGAACCTGTTGGGTTTTGTCTCCTCGGTGAGGTGAGGACGAGGGCAGCATCCTGTTCAGGGCACTCCTGCCACACCTTCCTGAGACCTCTCCCTCCATGCCACTCACTGCTGCTTTCTGGATCCTCTTTGAGCTCTTGGTAGCAACAGAGAGTTCACTTTTAGCAGGCTCTGAAGTGAGTCAGAAAAGCACATTATGTAAATGAGCCCCAAAGCTCCTCTGTACACAAGACAGAAATTTCAAACCCTAGTCTAGTTCCCATAAAAAACTATGATCTGCATATTGTCCAACATAGCTTAGAAATTATAAAATGAAATCAAGTTATAAAATAAAGTGAAAGTACACTACAGTGTTCCTAAAACAAAATGTCAAAAAGGATGTCCTAGATTTGAAGATGAATACTCTTTCATTATAAATTACTTGGGCTAAAAAAACCGGATGTTCAAAAATCCACCCCCTTTAAGTTAAGAGTCCAGAGGAATTTAGGTTAAATATGCAATTCTTTTGGGCTTGTGAATTAAAAATTAAAGGAATTGAAGTTTTATATTAACCTCCAATTCTTATGCCCAGTCTCAGCTAGAGGGTTCTTGATGTCTGAATAGAATTAGGTGTATTTTTCTTTCTACAGTTGGAGCGTGTACTATTCTCACTGGAATTGGTGAAGGTTCTTCAAGGCCTTGGAGATGTTACTGATTCTTAACTCTCGGATAAACCTTACTTTAAAATAACGATTCTGAAGAGCCACTAGGCCATCTAATATTATCATAGCCCTGGCTTCTCACTCAGATTCTAAGTCCTGAAAATAGCTACCCTAGGCAAAATTATGTTCCCAAAAACCTGTACTTGGTGTTTCTGAAGCTTTATGCCCGAAACTCAGTGGTTTCTTTATCAGGCAGGGGCCCTGTGGGAAATAGGTGTCATGCTTCTACTTGGGGTGATTGAAGGGAAATGTAATAATAATTTGAGGTTAGTGAGAAGTCACAGGGCATAATGTACACCCCTGGGACTGGTAATCAGGTGGGGAAGGGAGAGATCAATTAGAACCATGAAAGGGAGAGGGTTGGGGGAGAGGCCCTCCTGACCACAGCAGAAGAGAGCCTGGGGAGTACGTTCCAGCCTCACTCTACTCCTTCCTCCAGTCTCCTGCTGTGGCTTCTAAATGAACTAGCAGAAGCCAGAGGGCACAGGAGTCCATTAATAGAGGTGCAAAGTGTAGATATCTGGCTTAGTAACTGAAGGATGAAAGGATAAAAGGATGAAAGAGAAAATCTTGTGTGCATTTTTAATTGAATTACTTGTCTTTTTCTGAATTGTAAGAGTTCTTTATTATTCTAGATACAAGTCCCTTATCAGACATATGGTTTGCAACTCTCCCAGTCTAGATTGTCTTTTCACTTTCTGGATGGTATCTTTTGTAGCACAAGTGTTTTTAATTTCGATGAAGTCTAACCTATTTTTTTCTTTTGTTGCTTATATATTTGATGTCATATCTAAGAAACCATTGCCAAATCCAAGGTCCTGAAGATTTACTCTTATATTTTCTCCTGAGAGTTTTATAGTTTTAGCTCTTACATTTAGGTCTGAGTTAATTTTGAGCTAATTTTTGTGTATTATATGAAGGTGTTCAACTTCCTTTTTTTTACATGTATATATCCAGTTGTCCCATCACCATTTGTTAAAAAGACTATTTTTTCCCCATAGAATTATCTTGACACACTTATTAAAAAGTCAATTGACTGTAGACACAAGGGTTTATTTTTGGATTCTCAGTTCTATTCCATTGATCTGTATGTTTATCCTCATGCCAGTGCCAAGCTGCTGTAGCTGTGTAGTAAGCATTAAAATTGGGAGTCCTTCTACTTTGTTCTTTTTCAAGATTGCTTTGGATATTCTGGGTTCCTGGAAAGTCCAAATGAATGTGAGGATCCGCTTTCAATTTCTCCCAAAAAGCCAGTTGGGATTTCAATAAGGATTGTGCTGAACGTATAGGTCTTGACATATTAACAATATTAAGTCTTCTAATCTGTTAACATTTACTTAGGTCTTTCTGTTTATTTACATCTTGAAGTTCTTTCAGCAATATTTTTTAGTTTTCAGAGTATAAATGTTGTACTTTTTGTTAAATTTGTTCCTAAGTGTTCTATTCATCTTTATGTTATGTAAATTGAATTTCTTAACTTTATTTTTAGATTGTTTGTTGCTAGTATATAGGAAGAAAATTGATTTTTGCATGTTGTCTCATACCTTGCAACATTGCTGCACTTGTTTATTAGTTCTAATAGGTTTTAAAGTGTGTTTTTAGGATTTTCTTTATACAAGAACATGCCATATGCAAATAGAATAGATTTACTTTCTCCTTCCCTTTTTAGGTGCCTTTTATTTTACCTTCTTGCCTAATTGCCCCAGATAGAGCCTCCAATACAATTTTGAATAGAATTGGTGAGAACAGATACCCTTGTCTTGTTCCTGATCTGACGAGAAAAGCATTGAGTCTTTTGCTGTTAAGTATGATGTAAGCTGTGGGGTTTCCCTGGATGCCCTTCATGGGGATTAGGGAGTTCTCCTCAATCCTTAGTTTGTTGAGTGTTTTTTATCATGAAGGGATATAGAATTTTGTGAAATTCTGTTTTCTGCATTTATTGAGACAGTAATGTGGTTTTGTCCTTTTTTCTATTGTTGTAGTTTATTATATCAATTAGTCATGGTATATAATACTTTTTATCTGTAAATGGATTTAGTTTGCTAGTATTTTGCTGAGGATTTTTGCATCAATATTCATAAGAGATATTAATCTGTTTTTGGTATTTCAGAGGTACTGTCCTCATAGAATGAGTTTGGAGCTATTCCCTCCCCTTTTGTCTTTTGAAAGTGTGTGTGAAAGAATTTGTATTAATTCTTAAATGTTTGATAGTATTCACCAGTGAAGCCATCTGGCTCTGGCCTTTTATTTGTGGGAAGTTTTAAAATTATTTATTCAATCTCTACTTATTATAGGTTTGCCCTGATTTTCTAATTTTTTTTTATTCAGTTTTAGCAGTTTTTGTCTTTCTAGGAATTTGTCCATTTCATCTCAATTATTAATTTGTTGGTATACAATTGCTCATAATATTCTATATAATTCTCTTTTATTTCTGTAAGTTCAGTTGTAATTTCTCTGGAGAAAGCTTGATTTAGAAGAGGGAGACAGTCAATGAAAACTTTAGTAAACAGTATTATAGTGATATTAAAGCAGGGTAGAGTGAAGAAACTGAGTAGCTGGCTACTTCAGATTGGGTGATAGGGAAAGATCTGGCTAAGCAGTAACATTTTAGTTTAGGCTTATATGTCAATAATGCCACACAGCCACACAGATATCCATAGCATTTTAGGCAGAGGGCAATCACTAATGCAGAAGTGTAGGAGGAAGCAAGCTGGTATATTTGAGGAGTAGAGAGGAGGCCAGCATGGCTGAAGTGGACTGTGTGAGAGGGAGATTAGGCCAGAGATATCTACAGGTCCAGAGTGTATAGAAACTGGTGGGCAGCCAGTATAAGGAATTTGGCTTTTATTCCAAAGAGAAATCATTGAAAGGGTTTAAGAAGGGGACTTAATGTGACCTGTTTTATGTTTTAAAAGATTATTCTGGCTCTTGTGTGGAAAACACATTGTAGGGAGTCAACAGGGAAACGCCAATTATAGAAGACCAGTTATGTCTTACAATAGCAACCCTGGTAGGGAAGGCAGAGTCTGGACCAGGGTCATAGTGGAAGTGCAGAGAAATGATGCGTTCAGGATGTGTCTGGAGATAAAGTCAAGTTGTCTGTGGTTGAGACCAGGTGTCCGCAAACTGTGGTTCGCAAGCCACATGCGGCTCTTTGGGTATGTTCCGTCTCAAAAGTTTGCTGACCCCTGGAAGATCCCATCCGGTCCCTCACAACAATTTAAAAATTATTGGAGAGCCATAAATATATTTTTACAAATAAGGAAAATTTAAATTAATATTATAAATGAAACCATGATAGTTTTATTTTCATTTTCAATTTTATTTCAGAGCCACATGTACGTACCCAGAGTCACATGTCACATGTGGCTCGCGAGCCGCAGTTTGCTGACCTCTGGGGCGGCTCT
>NW_017731351.1:3147361-3182411 GCF_001890085.2 Hipposideros armiger
AGCCTACGCCGCCGCCGGCGACTCATGGCAGCCCAGCTCCAGGTTGAGCTGTTGTTCAGCATCTTAGCTGTGGAGGGCAGTGTCACTGGCCCTCCTATGTGGGATCCGAACCGGGGCCCTCTGGCATCCCAAGCGAGTTCTTAACCATCGCGCCACTCGGCCGGCCCGAATCTGCGGTTTTTGACAAACAACTTGGTAGATAGCATGCTAGTAGATGATATACATAATTGTTTCTTTGTAGGGGTTTCTCCATGTCCAGACTAGGAGCTTATTGATGGCATGGCAAGTACTTTAATTATTCTTGCATCTCTAGCACCAGTGTGAAAGAGAAAAATCAGTGATAACAACGCCATGGGATAAATAAGAGAACATGGAGAGACATCTAATCCAGTTGAGGGCACTCAGATGCTTCTAAGAAAGAATGTTTGAACTGACTCATGAAGGAAAGCAAGGGTTGGAAGAGGGCAAATTTGCAATTTAACACAAAACACTCTATTATAATGCCAAAGCTAGTCTTACAAAGAGAAATGAGCTTCTTTTCTTCACAAAATCAAGTCCCTCCTTGATGGTTACTCTCATTTCATGAAAGAGAGCATGACACTGGTTGAAATGTCTCTATCCTGTGAGGCCAAATGAAGTGGTAGAAAGTGTATCGAGCCTTAAAGGTTGGAATGAGCTTTGGCAAAGCAGGGCCATTTTTCCTGGGTGGTTAGAAAAGTGGCAATGATTAGGACATCTGCTTACTTTATTGTTTAGGTTTGTATAGGTGGTTTTTTTTTTCAATTTAAATGTGTTTTATATTTATCAACTGTGTTGGCCTTAGATTATATGTTCTTAAAAACCAGAGACGACTTTTTGTTAGAACCCCTAGAACAGTGTATCATATGTATTTAGATGCTAAATACATTTAGTTTTTAAATGACATTTTCTTATCTAGTTCTACTTTGTCTGTCTGTAGAGATTCTAACAATGTTGGATTGAAATATTTTAAAAACCTACAGAAAAACTGAAATAATAGTGCAGTGAATGCCCCATATACACTAAACTAGATTTACCAATTTTTAATTTTGTGAGACATTTGCTTTATCTCTGTATGTACGTACACACACACACACACACACACACACACACACACACACACACACATATGAAAGTAAGTTGCAGACATTTCACCCTCAAATACTTCCGCATGCATCTTTAAGGGACAAGGACATTCTCCTACTTAAATTTAAAATATTATTAAACCCAAGAAATTTAACTTCAAGTCAATAATATCAATATATATTATGTATTCAGATTTATTCAGTTATTACAAAAATGTTTTTATAGCTTTTGATTTATTTATATTTTTGGATACAGGAGCCAATCAATGATCATGCATTACACCTGGTTGAGAAGTATCTTTTAATATGATATCCACTGTGAATTAAATCTATTGTGTATTTTGTCTGCTCTTAACAGTCATTTGCGGTCTTTAAGGGAAACACATTTTGACTCTTTCAAGAGGAGTGCATGACATTTATTAACTAGACAATAAAATAAGCTGCTTTTCCAGCTGCTGCATAGGCCTGAAGGTTAACTATGAAAAAGAGTTTTCCAGTAATTGAGAGAGCTGAACTGTTGCTTTAAAAACTCTAAAAGTGCTTCTTTTCTAGCCTTTGAACTTTTCAGTAAGCGTTAGTCATTTTTAATAGAAATACATTTTGTTTGTAGGTCTTAATAGCATTTAGTCCTGTAAAAATATGGTAAGCTGCCCCAGAGTCAATTCATTTTTTTTTAAAAAAGGTAAGTTTTGATATGAAACATTAAACTACCCTTTTCTACCCAAGTTAGTAAATTACATAATTACTAAATTCTCTCTGACCGTTTTGGAATTTTCTAATTTTATAAACTGATGTCAGAGAAGAAATGTTGAAATACTATTAAAAACATCGGATTTGCTAAAAAGCACCCCCTGCTCAATTATGCTTCTCTAAATTCCATGGTAACATTCACCAAACATTTTCTCTATCAGTGTAGAGAATTTAGAGTATGTGATTTTTTTTTTGAGTGGTTCATTCTCATTCATTGCTGCACTTGTTTGTGGATGAAGAGTATTATCCAATGTTACCTCCCCAAAGGATACTTTTTATTTGGTTATTTCATGGTCTCCAAATGTGTAGTTTATTATTTATGACAGGAGGATTAGGTGGCTACAAAGTATTTATAT
The DNA here is from genome assembly GCF_001890085.2 of Hipposideros armiger. Classification (NCBI taxonomy): domain Eukaryota; kingdom Metazoa; phylum Chordata; class Mammalia; order Chiroptera; family Hipposideridae; genus Hipposideros; species Hipposideros armiger. The sequence continues at coordinate 3,149,571 of NW_017731351.1, forward strand.
CTCAATGGTATGTATTATTTTAATAAAAATTCTTGACATTTTTATTTGAGCCGAATTGGTATGGTTATTAGCTTTTTTTTTTTCTACCTCGTCTCCACTTCTCCCACCCCTCCCAAGATTTTCAATGCTGTTTGAAATTGTACCTTCTTTTTTTTTTTTTTTTGCTGAGCCATCCTGCCACCTGTTAGCAGCTCAGCAGCAGCTCAGCTCGGCCGGAACTCGAACCGCTGTTGCTCAGAGCTGGAACTCTTGAGTGAANTTTTTTTTAGCTGAGCCATCCTGCCACCTGTTAGCAGCTCAGCAGCAGCTCAGCTCGGCCGGAACTCGAACCGCTGTTGCTCAGAGCTGGAACTCTTGAGTGAATTCTTAACCAACAGAGCCACTCAGCTGGCCTAAATTGTATCTTCTTTTAATTTTACATTTTCCTGACTTTATTCCTAAAATATATATATATTTTTTGTGAATCATATACTTAGCTTTTATAGTTTTCAATTTTCCTTCTCTTTTAGCTTAGCTCCAGGCCACTTCATTGTTTGTATCCATGGGAATTTTCTCCCCTCAGTTCTCTTAAGGCATACCAATTTCCTTTACCTTCCAATTTACCTTCTTCTTTGGAATAATTATCTGTAGATATATTATTAAAATTCATTCCAAGCTCTCTTGTGTTGAATTAAATTTCTCATATGTTGAAAAATCTTTGGCTAATAAAAATGATCTTTTTCCACTTCTCCAACTTAATGGTCCTGGCTCTCCTTAAGGCTCCCAACTCCTGTGTCCACTCTACCTTAACCCTGATCTAGTGTGACTACACTCTAGACCTTATTCATCACAAGCAAACTTTTACCTGTGCTGTCTCCAAAACTTGTGGAATTGATGTCTTGCTTATTGCCCATTCCACCAAGCCTGCATTGTATTCTCAGTGAAGCATTCAAGTTCTCAAATCCTTTAAATCCCTTGTATTCCATTTCTGTCTGCTTAGCATCCAAAATTAATCCTGTGGAGAGCCTTGCCTGCACTTTTCTGAAAACCACTTTTCTGTCTGTCTACAAGCTTATCCATAAGTTACCCTGGCAGTAACTGAAATTCAGTGTATCCAATATAGAACTCATCGTTAATTGCCACAGGTGAAAATGAGAACAGTTTATTTTGTTTACTGCTGTGTCCTCCACATCTGGTTCAGACTGTCCACAAACTACATTTCTGATGGATGAATGAACTCAAGTGAATTATATTTCCCTCAGCTAAACCGGTTCCCCTTCCTAACTTCTCTGTCTCTTTCCCAATATTACCCTTTATCAACTGGCAGAAAGGATGTCAGAACCTTCAGTGTTTCGGGATTTTAGTCCAATGAGGAGGATGAGGCTTGGCATTATGCTTCCAAAAGGGGAGGATAGAGAAGCCAGGCTTGAGTTGAGATAAGTAGAAGGGTTCTAAACCTGGAAGAATTTGGGTTATTTTGGGAAACTTCCTCCAGGTTGAGGAGGGCACAATATTTTGAGAGTGTTTTTCATGTGGCAGATACATGTGTCCAGTCCCATGCTGAGCCCCAAAGAGGTGACAGGATCTCTGATGGCGCGCGCGCGCGCGTGTGTGTGCATGTGTGTGTGTGTGTGTGTGTGTGTGTGTGTGTGTGTGTGTGTGAACATTAGGACTCTTGGCCTTCAGCTTTTTCTCTATGCTTTTGGAACTGCTGCATTACCACAAATATGGCACAGATATATATTTTTGATGATGAAATATATGCAATTTTATGCTATGGTTTCATTAGAGACCAATAACTTCCATGTTATTCCACAGTGTTTTGATGAAAATTCACAATACTGATTGAGGGAATGTTTTGTAACTTTGAGTAATTTCCTTTATTAATGTACATTTAACTTATTTCCACTTTTCCTCATTTTAAAGTAAAACTAATGAATGTCTTAACATATAAGGTTTTTCTTCTCATGGATCATTTTTCAGTACTATGTATATAACCATTTTGCCCTAAAATTTTGTTTTAACTCTGAATCATTCTCTTTTTCCCTGAGGATTTTCCCTGAGAAGTTTGTGTCATGGTGTGAATGCCCAGAAACTTAAATGTTTCTTCTTCCAGGACTCCTATATTTTGATTTTTTTTTTCTAGCTGAGCCATCCTGCCACCTGTTGGCAGCTCAGCGGCAACTCAGCTCGGGCTGGACTCGAACCGCTGTTGCTCAGAGCTCAAACCCTTGAGCGAGCTCTTAACCAACTGAGCCACTCGGCCGGCCCTTGAATTTTTTTTTAATCAGCCACTGACTGTGGATTTAATAATTTTAATCTCTTAGGCATTTATTTGAATCCATATATTACTGAGGATTTACTAATGCTGATTAAAGAGTCAGATATTTTAACCAAGTATAACCCACCAGAATCAGCTTTATTTTTTGCTTTGGATAGCTATTTAATTGTTTTTTATTTTAGAAAATGTAATATTTCTTATAAGATTTAAACAAATTATTTTCATATCTATTTAACCTTTAATTTATATGAAATTCCCATTTATGAGGTAGGTGAAAAGACCCACCATCTTATGTTTGCTATGTGGATTTTAAATATCATTATTGTTTTGAAAATTTAAATTTAATATATATTTTTATTTTTTGAAAAAGCAAATCATACATATGAAAAATTTAAACGTACCAAAGAATATACAGTAAAAAAATCCTATAGTCTTTCTTAGAGGCAACCATTATTATCAGTTTCTCTGTATCCTTTCAGAATTCTGTACAAACTGTAGTTTTTCTTTATCATGTTTGCTTTAACTAAAACTGAAGTATTCCTGAAAAGGGGGAGCATCTTGTTTTAATCCACATATTTTTCTCATTTTAATTATATATATATATATATATATATATATATATATATATATATATATATTTACATTATTATTTACACACGTTCAGTGTAGTTTTGGTTATATTTGTCTTTTTAAAATCTGTAAATAAAAATCTGAGTAAGATAATTCAGATAGTCATGAACTTTTTGGAGAACTAAACTTAAGAAAATAGAGGGCTGGCTGAGTGGCTCAGTTGTCGAAGAGCTCGCTCAAAGGTTTGAGCTCTGAGCAACAGTGGTTCGAGTTCCGGCCGAGCTGAGCTGCCAACAGGTGGCAGGATGGCTCAGCTAAAAAAAAAAAATAGGAAAATAGAAATTATCAAAAAGCTGGGGAAACTGAATAAGACTGGATAAAAACTAAGGACCTACAACCAAGATTACTCTACCCAGCGAAACTATCATTTAGAATCAAAGGACAGATAGAGAGCTTCCCAGACAAGAAAAAGCTAAAGGAGTTCAGCACTACCAAACCAGTATTATAAGAACAGTTAAAGAGAGAAGTTAAAGTTAAGAAGAAGAATAAAAAAATAAAAAAATATGAATAATAAAATGGCAATAACTACATATATATCAACAGTTACTTTAAATTAAATGGATTAAATGCTTCAATCAAAACACATAAGGTGGCTGAATGGATAAGAAAACAAAACCATTACATAAGCTGCCTATAAGAGATTCACTTCAGATTGAAAGACACAAACAAACTGAAAGTAAAGGGATGGAAAATGATATTTCATGAAAATGGAAATGAAAAAAAAAGTCTGGGGTAGCAATACTTATACCAGAAAAAATAGACTTAAAAACCAAGGCTATATAATGGAGACAAAGAAGGATCCAATAATCCCATTTCTAGGTATTTATCTGAAGAAACTCAAAACACTACTTCAAAGGGATATGTGCATCCATACATATGTTCATTGCTGCATTTTTTACAATGGCCAAGATGTGGAGGCAGCCGGGGTGTCCCTTGATGGAAGAATGGATAAAGAGGAGGTGGTACATATATATACGATGGAATATTACTCAGCTATAAAAAAGAATGAAATCTTGCCATCTGCAACAGCCTGGATGGAGCTAGAGGGCATTGTGCTGAGTGGAGTAAGTCAGAGAAAGAAAGACTAATGTCATATGAGTTCACTTATATGTGGAACCAAGAGAACAATACAAATAAATCATCAAAAGAGAAACAAGCTTATAGATACAGAAAGCATTTTCATGGTTGCAGGATGGGGTTTGGGGTGGGAGGATGGGTGAGGCAGGGGTGAGCATTAAAAGCTACAAATTGGTAGTTACAAAATAGTCATTGGGATGTAGAGTAGAGCATGGGGAATATAGTCAGTAGTATTGTAATAACTATGGTGTCAGATGGGTATAGGATTTATCAGGGTGATTACTTCTTAAGTTATATAAAAATCACTGTGTTGTACACCTGAAACTGTGTGTCAACTGTGGTTGAAAAAAAAATAGAATAAAAAAGTTAAAAAATGTCAGGGGAGGATTAAAAGAATATTTTAAAATACAGAAAAAGAAAAGCTGAATGGGAGGCAGGTGAAAATGGGAGTCAGAACTATTGAGTATAGTATTTGAGGAACATTCTCTAATCTATAAATACCTTTCCTTTATCATATGTATGTACTTCTGTTATCCATACTGTTGGATAATAAATTATTAAATTCTGTATAACTGATTTCTAAGCTATGCTCTAGGAACGTTGGTATCTGACTAGATATTAATAGGTATGTGATGAAACAATTTTGTGGTTAAAAATGTTTAGGAAATGTGCTGTGGCGTTGATAGTAATCTTTTTTTGGGGGAATTCATAATTGCTTTCAAGGTATAAGGTGTTAAATGTATCCATCTGAGCCGCTAAGATATTTTACAACATATTTAGCATGAAAAGGAAATCTATTACAGAGCTCTTATCTTTTTCTTAACTCTTTTACTGATCGATACCATCTTTATATTTGGCAGAAGGGTTATTTTTCTTCATTTTTAATGTGTGCAGAATGCAATTTTAGCAGTTCCTGGGGAGAATAAAATTTACCGAGGCAGTTTTTATTCTTAAAATGCAGTAACTTGTTATGTCAGAAGCTGCTTTGAAATGCCAGAAGAAAATAATTCCTCTTTTTCTGACTTTCTTCCTTTATTATTGCCATAAACAATGCAAATTCTATACAGAAACCATACAATTATTTACTTTTAATGTTTGATGGAATGGCTTTTAAAAAGTCAGACATACTGCCAAATAGTAAAATGTTTGTTTATTTACTTTTCTTTGACTCAAGAGACTGTGGGAGGGTAGCGCTGACCTGGTGTGAAAGAGCCTGGACGGGGCAGGGCATGAAAAGCAGCAGCCATGTTAGTAGCAATTCCGTGGTTGCCACCACCTTTCACTACTCAAGTTTCTGATGGTCTAGAGAGAAATTCTGCCTCAAATCCTTTTTTTCTGTTAGTTTCAAGTGTAATAGTTAGTCATTTCACCCCTTACAAAGTGATAACCCCTTTTTTGAAATTAGTTGGGTTGAGTGGGAAGTAAACAGATAAAAAAATAAATGAATAAGAACTTTACATTTATATCTTTCTTGATACAAATTCTTTGTGAATTAGTTATGTGCATAAACATTTTGAAACTGATGATAACCCTAGTCCAAGGGTTGAAACTGTATTATTTCATGATAGTTATCTGTGTATCTGTGAGTAATTATTATCATTGTCTTAGCTTCATTTATTTATTTTTTCTCTCCAGTTTTTGTTTTGACTTTTGATTGGTTATATTGACCTATAAAATCCATGCAAATAGTTATTTTAGGCAACATTTAGAAGCAAACCTTTATTTATAATCCATTTTTCTTCCTCTTGAAAATGAGGGTTCTTCTCAAATAGTGAGGACACCTCAAGGCTGTAGAACTGTTGATGTTTTTATTTGACCTGCTACAGAGCCAGACTTCATTAGATGTAGCGATTCCGTAGTTGCCATTCCTTCTTCTCTGTTCATGATATAAACAGACACAAAAAAACAAAGTAAGGAATAGAAGAAATATCACTGTGGACTTGAATGACTGTCATAAGATTTTGTTCAGGGTGAGGGTATATATATTTTAGGAAACATTTATATATAACATGAATTTTATATAAATATGTTATTTGAACTATTTGTTACTACATATTTATATTACTTTATTTTATGTAAAATATCTACATACATAAAAATACATTATATGTATTATATAATGTTATATATTCATACATAAATGTATAAATAATATATAAAATTCAAAATATAAATAATACATAGCTATATATAAATATAGATTTCTAAATATTTGTGGTTATATATTTATATAAAACGCTGTAATATAAATATACTTATATATTTATAAAATATGTGTGTGTATATATATTTCTATTTTGGGGATGCTTCATGTGATAGTCTAGCAATTCCTTAAAAAAACAAACAAACCCAAAGAAAATACATTCTGGTTGTTGTAGTGCCATATGTAAGTGTGCCCAGAGGCTTGAGAAGGCAATAACGCTGTATCAATTTTTTTAGAAGTATTTAAATCAGTTCTTGAGAGAAAGAGTGGTTTAATGAACAGAGCTTCCCAGTAAGATATTGTACCCCTTTCCTCTGCTGGCCCAGGTTTTGTTACATTAGTATTCTCTCCGAAGCAGGGCATTAGGGGTGGGTGCATGGCAGCAGGCAGGATTGTGCTGGTGACAGAAGGCATTACAAGGCTGAGAGAGGTCTCTTGGCATAGGAGAGGGAAGGGTAGTAGAAAGAATAAGAAGCCAGTGATTCAGACTGTTTATTAACCTTGCCTTTCTGTGGAAAAGATCCTTCACCCTGTCATTGGGCATGAAGCTGGCAACTGGAGTGTTGTCTCTGACCCCTGAAAACCAGGCGGACGAGGCTGTTGAAGGATGGGGTTGGCTGTGCTCCAACTGCCATATGCCCTCAACAAAAGTCACAAAGAGACTCTACACGCCGCTGAGCAGGATTGCAGTGAGGAACTAGGAGCTTTTAACTGCTAGTTTGTTCATTGTTTCCTAAGGGCTAATTATTAAGAGCACTGAGGGCCGTGGTGATGGAAATGATGACTATTGAACGATTACCAAGGAGTCTGCTTGAAAAAGTGATGGGTGGGGGTTTTCTGTTAAAGGTATGGCCATTAACCGTGGGCTAAGGTTGAAACCCACTGCTGTCACAGGATTGCTTTCGCCTGTCAGCTTTGTGGCTGTGGGCTCATTGGGTTTAAGCTCCATCCCCAGTGCACCACAGTAGAGCTTGAAGTTCTGTAATACAGTTGCAGTGCCGGGTGTGGGAGGGACACATGATGGCAACTTGGTATTTGGCTGGGTATTCCCTGTTGTGCTAGAGTAAAAGCTCGGTGAGCGGTTGCTGAGACATGTCTAGGCATTGCTCCATCTCCTTTCCATTTGGGTCCGGGCTTCTGGACAGAGGATAAAGAATCATGTCAGAACTTACTTAGTGGTAGTGAAACAACCCAATTTACTCGTCTTCTAAAACTTCGCTTCAGCCGACATGGACCTCTAGGGTCAAAAGAAAAGGAAATACTTTGGAACATGAAAGTGATAGAAGGAAACACCCTATTTATCTTTCCCACTTTGTCTTCAGACATAAACTCTTTGGAAGTTAAATGTTTGGATGCTTAACATTTTGCAGGACAACTCTGATCTTCCTCTGACACTTCAACTCCATTCTGTCAAAGGTCCAGTTCCTTACAGAGTTTTCTCATCATCATCTTCAAACACCCATTAAGTGTTTCTCTATGATGGTGCTTTCCTGAAGCTTCTACCAGGCTGTCTGAAGCATCTGGTAGTTTACAGTCCTTTTAGGAAATTTTGGGATGATTTAATATTTAAGAGGAACCCTTTCATGGGAACTTTATATCACGTGGAGGCCTTCCTTTTCTGCCAGTTCAATCCAGCTATATTAACTAACCACTTATGAATGAGTGCCCTGCATGAGACCTGGACCTTAAGGAATTTAGGGGATCGCATGGATTTCACATACATTAGGCAAGTAGAGAACATTACAAGACCTGTTTTTGTGGCACAAGCTTTTTAGTACAGGATGGATCAACATAACTGAGTGCGAATCCTCGTTCCACTATGCTGGATAAATCACAGCCTCTCTAATCCTCATGTATCTACTAGGGATAAAATTAACTATGTCTAGAACTGCTGAAAGGATTAAATAACATGCAAAAAGTGCCAAGTACATCATAGATATTCTGTATATGTCAGATCTGTGTAGGATGGGGAAGACTGACAAGGAGACAGGGAAATGTGACCTGAAAGAAGAAGGATGGGGAAGGCATGCTTAGCGGAAAGGAGCGATGAGTATGTTTGTAAGGAGGTGGAAAGGGAAGGTGAGCTAAGATGGGCAGCTGGGAATGATGTAGGTGTGAAACGGGGCCCCACTGGGGTGGAGAGTTGTACAGAGAAGTAGTGAGATAAATAAAGAGTGATTTACACAGCCATCTAAGAAGTTTGATTAGATCCAATAAGCAGTCATATATTGTATGAATACAAGTGGTGTTTTGGAAAGATTTTTGCAGTATGTGAAACTAATGCAGTGGCTTTATGAGAAAGACACTATTATTATCCCCATTTTTCAGATGGGAAGTCGTGTTTGGAAGAGGTTTGAAAAAAACCTTGTATTTGTATTTACTATGTGAATATAATAACAACACTGATGGCAACCAAAATGAAAGACACACTTAACTCATGATCCAGCCATCCAAACAAATGGACTATTCATTTTCTCATATTCCCAATTGGTTTCAGTTTTCCTTCCACGGGAGGGAAAAAATGTTATGAATATTATTAGAGTTAATTTCTGTTAATGCTTTAAATAGTACCTGGCACATAGTGAGCACTCACTACGTGTTAGCTATTATTTTTACCTCAATACAGAACAAGAATTTATAGAGTAGACGAGACATTCCACGTGAGCAGACAGCCTAAGTAACGGCACTTTGGCAAGTAAATTGTGATCCTCCTATTTTTACTCACAACTTTATAATGTTTCCATGTGCAAGCTAAACATAAAGAGAATTCCCAATCTTTACTATAACAGCATGAAATATGACCGATATGCAAGTTATCTGCTATTTGAAGCTAAATTCTTCGGTGGCCTGTCAGAGGAGTGCTCTCATTAACCTGCAAATGGTGGGGGAGAAAGGACAAATAATAAATTTATTACAAAAATTTATGTTCTATTCAGTGGATAATCTGTGGTTAAGACTTGTTGTTGGCTTAAAATATAGGCCTAATTATTATACTTTTCCTAGAAAAGAGATGAATTTATTTTTTGATTGTTACATTCTTGACAGTTTTATTTTATAGGATGAATGCTCAAGATTTTAGTGTGTTCTAAGAGTGAGTCAGGCAGTTCATGTCAGCTGTCCTCATTCTTAAACTTTCCTGGTGGAATTTACGGAGGAGTTAGCAAATGAGCGTGTTGTATCAGTGACTCAGTTTGCAATAATTTATTTCAGGACTAGTAAAACTGTAAACTCTTCTCTAACTGTTCAGCCTGAGTTATTTTTCTTAGCTGTTGATACCACTTGGATAGACTCATTATTTTTCAAGTGCTGAGGTCCAAGTTGTTGAATAAGCAAGACTAACCTTTGACACGAAAGAAAATTTAGACGAAAGAGGGATTTCTTTTGCTTTTCATTTTCAAGGCCATGTCTTGTAATATGAATTTGTCAGGAACATGAGTCACATTTTTCACACCTCTCTGTCCTTTGGGACATAAACATTTAGGGGAATCCATAGGCACAATGCTTGCTCTGTGTGAGGGAAAAAAAAAATCGGAATTGAAAATAAAACTCCTTTGTGCATTTTTTCTATAAGTAAGATTTTTGGGCTTTTGGGTCTTCTCAAATCTCCTTGAAGGCATTTGTGGAACAATTGTAGTGAGTGGAGTTACCATTACACTCTTTCTGGGAAGCCTGGAAGGAAAGAAGGCTCATTTACAGTGGAGTCTGGTAAATGGGTTACAACTCTGCCGAGAGGATTGTTACCTTTTCCAGCTATAAGCAATAGCACAGAGCATCAGTTTGTAAATAGAACTGGGTTATAGAACTTATCTATAAGTGCGTGAAGATATAGAGACATTACAAAAAATCATTACTGTGTAGATGTTCAAGGGCTTTAGGTTGCTTTATGCTCCTTTCTCCTTTCTTCTTTTTCATTATTTCATCCATTCATTATTAAATGCAGCATTTTGCAAGATTTCATAAGTAGGTGATTTTATACTTGATGCATAGAGAGTTCAAGTTCTCTTGGAAAAGAGACTCAAACCAGGACAATAGGTCAAGATAAGAAAACTTTAAAAAATGTTCTTGTTGTTGCTCTGAATTCACTGGGGATATACTGAAGAGAGATTTTTGAAGCATAACTTATTTGAGCAATCTGGCACTATCATTAGCTTCCATTTCACTCGACTTGTTGAGGAAATGATTTCATCATGGAGTTGTTTTGTACAACACAGGTCATTTATGTTGCTCTCTTTCCTCCTTTTCTTGCTTATCCTCTATCCCTTCTCCTACCCTCCTTCCTACCCTCCCTCCCTNNNNCTCCCTCCTCTCCCTCCTTCCCTCCCTCCCTTCCTTCTTTCCATGTAGTTTCCTTTTTTTCTTTAATCACCTCAATGTCTACAACTCAACCAGAGTAGTAAGCAGAGTAATGACTTTTGTGTCAGTTGATCTGGAATATTGTGATTTACTACCTGGGAGTAATGCTGACTGTTTTGCCTCATTCCCTTTTTCTGTGGACTACTGTTAGAAAGATTGATTTTGGAGGATTGGCTAGCAAAGCAGCAGTCACTCTCATTACACTCAGAAGCGCAAGGAAAAATACGGCATTTTTTTTTCTATTGCTGACAGTCTCACTGGGTAGTTAAGAAAAAATAAACTTTATGCTTTGCAATTTATAACCTTTAACTCTTTTTTTCTTTAGCCTCTTTTTGATGGCTCAGTATCTTTTATATTAAACTCATGTCCCTTCAGATTATGACCCCCTTTCTATGCTTTTCTTCAAGATGGAGTCTGAGAGTGATTTCATGGTGGCAGGGCAAAACTGGAAATCTCTCTCCAGAGAGTGTCCTCTGGGTCCTTGCAGTGGTTTGGAGTTAAAAGGCCATCATCATAAAGTGATGATGTGATTATAAAAGTCTCTGATTGCTAAGCATGAGGTTCGTCCTCTCCTCTTGCCTTGGTCACCATGCGCTTAAGGGCTTAGCCCGAGACTACGGAGGTCTTTTAAGTTGGTTGCTGTGGTCTTTTCTTAGGATAGCCTAAAGATCATTGTGAAATGGCTGGGAATAGGCTTGTCAGGTCACCCTGAAAGCAGGTATTCAAAGTCTATTTAACTTGAAGCTGTATTTTCCCATCTGTGTCCTACACTTTCATGGCCCAGGCCTTAGCACCTTAAATACAGAAATGCAACTTGTTCAAATTATGTCATGGGGACATTAACAACTGTGTTTTCGTTTTTAGTAATTCTTTCTTTAAAAAAGTGGCCTTTATCCCTATTTTAGGCAGCCTGACCTCACTATTTCAGAGACGAAAGGCCTGGCAGAACAATTGAAAACAAGTCAGTTGATCCCAGCTTTTGAGTTTAAAACTCCTGGTAGAGACAGCAGTTGAAATAAAGGATTGGAAGATTGGCAAGAATTCATGATAATGTAAGAGTGTGTTTTTACTTTCCTGGACTTTATAAAGAGTCCTTGAGCTGTGGAGACGGAATTGGAAAGGAGCGGCATCAGGCACTGGTGGTGGTCTCCGGCAAGGGGCCCTGTGTCCTTCCCTACATCTGCCTCAGCTCCAGGTCTGGGTACACTAAGAGGACAGGGGCATGTGCTCTGCTCCCTGCCTGGTGGCCCAGGGATGCTGTGGTCCTTACGGAGCAGCACCCTAGTGGGAGACAGCGCAGGGTTGCTGGGAGAAGGGTCTTACAAGAGAGTCTCCTTGTGCTCAGATGTGGTGTGAGGAGTAGCCAGATCTTTTCCGGTGTGGATGTGGCCCCAAAAGCAGATGTTGTAGAGGGGCTTCGCATTTATAACAAGGGGCCACCCCTGGCAGCAGCACTGCAAGGTGGACAGATGCACTCAGCAGATGCCAGCGTGGAGAGATAATGTGGTCCACATTTCAGGTGGAGTGAGGTGCAAATCAGTGCAAGCCAGGGTGGCCTTGCCCTGGTGCCATGACACTAAGCCACCTGGAACTTGAATTGGACTGCGGGAGACAACCCTAAATTATGTTTACTCTGATTTGACTGAGAAAGTACCAACTTAACTGAGTTTAACCTAAATCAACGAGTTTATATTTTCTGCTACCAAGCAGAGTCGGAAATAAGTTGAGTTTCAGAATTAAGATACACTCCTTATATTGGACCCATTGTATAGAGTTTCTAGCAAGTATTAACAGTTAAGGTGAAAAAGAAGCAAAGAACAGGATCCTGTTAAGCAGTTTTCCAGATATGATCCAGTTTGTCTTAGATGAGCTCTGTTCTGTTGGTGCAGAGCTGGTCCAGGGAAGCACTGAGATGTTGCCCCGTTAGGTATTCAGCAGGAGTGACCCTTCTTGTAGGGCAGAGTGGCATGTTAAATTATAAGTCCAGGAAGCTCCCCTTCACCAGTATGAGCTACAATTTTCCTAAGAGTTCCTACCACTTCGGCAGTTATTGATAGATCATTTGTAAGAGTGACGGGATTTATTTATAGAAGCTTTGGGAGGCATCTTCAAGTAAAGGAAAGCAGAGTTGGGGTCAAACACAGGTAATTTTATAGTGCCAATTTTCCCCATTTAAGCTGTGTGCCCTCAGTTTTCTTTTCCATAAAAAAGTGTTGATAAGAGCTGTGGTAGATTTTTTGTTCCTTTTGCTTAGGGCTCTCTCCCTCCTTCTGGTGACAGCACCACACTTCCTCCATTCTAAGTACATGCCATTCACAAGGTGCAGACCCCCTCAAGTCCCCCATGCCCCAGGCCTGGGTAACCAGCACTTTCTGAGCCCCTGGTCACAGTGATTGATCCAGGGATAGACACAGGACCTAAGTCATTCAAAGCAGAAAAGTAAACCTCAGGCTTTCTGTTGAATTGGGCAGAAGCAGCAGACTTCCCCTAGTCTCTGAGCTTGAGGAGGTAGAAGCCTGGAACCACAGGTGTCATCACATTGAAGAAAGCCCATCTCAGCGTGAAATCAGTGCAGAGAAGAGCAGAATGGAGTGATGGAGATTGAATTCGTCTGGTGTGACCTGAACTGCTGAATTCAGTCACTGCTGAGACCCAATGCTCTTGTATTTCCTAGCAGGACTTTAGGGGCTAATGAACAGCTTCCTCTTTTTTTCCATTCAAGTTTGGAACTAGCTGAGCAATAGCAACAGTAATTTGACCGGTGGATGTCAAATATCGACTGTGATACTAATACCAGCTGCATTAGTGAATGTGGGTTAGCTGTGCAGGCACAGCGGGCTTCATAGTTCTCTGTCCTGAGTTGGATTTATAGAACCAAATCCTGCATGGTAAGCTTAGCCCATGGTAGCAGCAGAACAGAATGCCTTCCTAAAGTCAGGTAGGGGGGCAGATCCCTGCTCCCTACACCAGGGAGAAGAGGCTGAGCTAAGCAGTACCCTCTTCCCAAAACATCAACTGCCTAAGCCCCTCCTGCTGTCACAGGATGAGTGAGTGGGCACAGGGAGAGACCAGGACTGTTCAGGTGGAAGAAAGCCCACAGGAAGCTGAGGGTGTGGGCAGTACGTTGGCTATTGCTCCACTGTGTGGAAAGACCAGGGATGAGGACTGGATGCTACGGGAGCAAATGCCTCACCCTTGGGCAGTCATGGAAAGTTTCCAGCAAGTTTCCATGGGGATTAGATGCTGCATTGTAGGTAAAGTTACTATACTCTAGGCCCCCAGTTCTTTTCTTTTGGACAGACTCACTCCTTGAGGGCTGGAGCTCGGTTCACCGCTGTGAACCCTTGTGTTCCCAGTACTTAGGATGGTCCCCAGCACATGATGGGTATTAAATAAATGACCCCCAGAGTGATGAAGAAACTGCCTAATAATTTCTGAGATCTAGCTGGTGATATGTAGAACTGCTTTCAGAAGTTATACATTTAAAAATTTATGATTTCCAAAATGAAATCTCGACTACTGTAGTATGAATTTGAGCTAAGGAAAATCCTTTGTGAATACTGCACTAATCCCCTGTTCAGCTACTGTCTGAACATGACAGCTTTGACCATGGCGACCATCATCACCCTAATCGTTTAACCACGGTTTACCAACACTTTCATGCATTACCTCATTTCATTTTTTAAAATACACTTTACTTTTTAGAACAATTTTAGATTTACAGAAAAATTGTAGGGATGGTACAGAGAATTCCCATATACTCCACACCCACTTCCCCGTTACTTACATTTTCTATTTGTATGGTAGCTTTGTTGCAATTAATGAAATATATTGATACCTTAATATATCTACATTAAAATTACTTTGATTTTCTTATTTTTCCCCCAACTCCCCTTTCCTATTCCTGGACCCAATGCCACATTAGTGAGTTATCATGTCTCAGTTGCACTGGGCTGTGACAGTTTCTCAGATTTTTCCTTGTTTTTGATGACCTTGACAGTTTTGAGGAGTACTGGCCAGGGATTTTGTAGAATGTCCCTCACTTGGGATTTGGCTGATGTGTTTCTCATGATTAGTCTGGGCTTATGAGTTTTTAGAAGGAAAAACACAGAGATAAAGTGCCATTTTCATCACATCCAGAGTACATACTATTACTGTGAGTTACCATGCTTAGTGTCACCTTTCTAAGCTGCCTGAGGACTTGCTCTTTTCCTCCCTTTCCATGCTGCATTCATACTTTGCCTCATTTAACTTTCAAATCGTCAGAGGCCCCACCTTATTAACTTCCATAAACAATGATGGGGACATAAACGGAGATAAGCAAGTTGGATGAATCATAGGCTTGTTATGAAGACCAAATAGGTAATGCTTCTAATGTGCTTTGAAATTTGTTAAACATATACATTTAAACTAATAGTTTTACTGGTAGTTCAAAGAAATAAATCTTCTAGAAATTTGACACTTTGGTGCAGGATAGTGGGAGAGAAACTCTGGACAAGAGACTTCTGATCCATCTCAAAACTCATCTTTTTGAGTGACCACACACTCTCTTTTAAAGCCCAAATTATATTCCCTGCTGGTGGACACTTGTCAACTATGAAATCTGATGCAGAAATTTTGAGCGAAAGCCAGAGCAGAAGAGTCATAGTCTTATTTTCTTAGATATTTTGGGAAACAACAGGGGCAGAAGTGGTCTACCTTTACTCCCATTCTTGTATTCTCTTTAACTGAGGCTGGAAATAGGAGAGGAAAAATCTGAAGGAAAAAAAAAAGGGAGCAGTAGGGAGCGGACCGGAAGACTTAGCCTGGGAGTGGCGGCTCCGGTGTGATTTATGATGGGCCAGGGAAAGCTTAGCATTTCTTCTATATTTTTCAGGAAGGATGTGATGAGTTGCAACAACAATCTGGTGACTAGTGCAGACTTTTTTGAATAAGTCCTTCTGTGTGCCTGCTTCCTTTTAAACCCGAGTTGCACACCTACCTCAGGTTACATGGCTAATCAGTTTTCTTCGGCCTCCGAGAAGAAACGTCTCTCTGAGGAGCTTTACCATTTTACTAGTTCAAGAACATCAACATTTGTCCAGGTTCAGCCTGAACCAGAGGCAACGCAACGGCAGTAGTTGCTCTTTGTGAAAATAACTTCTCTCCTTGGGCTTTAAATCATGGCTTTTTCCTTTCCGCCACTGGTTTTCTTCTTTGCGATGGAGTGTTTTCTGATTATTTTTTCACTACCCCTCCAGGAATTCCTGCATCTATGGGAATTGAAGGCAAAATCAAAATGATACTTAATTTTCTTTCCTTGTATGGTAGAGGAGTGTACATTCCAAACACTCTTCCTGTTCATTAATAAGAAATATTCGATGAAATTCTGAAACATCAAATGTGATTTTACTTTTTTGATTTCCTATCCAGAGATACTGCTCTAGGGTGCTGTTGTTGAGAGAGGGTTTAGGCTGGAATAGGCAGTGGCATGTAATGTTTAAGGCCATGATGTTTGGAGCCAGATCACCTAGGTTCCAATCTGGGCTTTACCACTTACTAGCCATGTGACCTTGGGCAAGTCATTTAACCTCCCTGTGCCTCAGTTTCTTCATCTGTAAATGGGGATTAATAATAGTCCTAACTCATAAGGTCATTGTGAGGATTAAGTGGTTTAATATATGTAAAAATACCTAGACCAGTGTCTGGCATAGTAAATCCTTTGTGTTTACTCCTTATTAATATTTAGAATAATAATAAAAATTAATTGGCATCTATGCTACCCTTTACTTCATGCCCCAACAGTTGACTGCTGACTGTAACAGCATGACCTGCTCCTTTCCAGCTGACTTTCTTCTGTCTTCTGCTAGAGGAGGTGCTGGGAGGACATGAGCGAGTAGAAGGGAAGAGGTGTGGACATCTTTTCCTTGCTTCCTCTCTGCTTCCATGTAGCTGTTTCTCCTGCTCCTCCATGTGTCAGCAGTTGGTAGCAGTTGGTAGGCCCGTCCTGCAGCTTCAGTGTTTACTGGGGCTTCTGTAACCCCGTCTCGCCGCATTCCCCTTCACCCATAGGTGTGGTAATGCCTTCCCACGGTCGGCTCTCTGGAGGCCTCCTCATCCCTTAGTTCTTCCCACAACCTTTGTTGTTGGTCCTTTCATTCTTTCATTTGAACTATCTGGGGAAAATTCTCTTTTCTGATGGGGTCTTTCTTGATCCATAAAAATTCAAATAATTTCATACTTCTATTTGACGGTTTTGGAATGTCTCAACTATGAACCTGTTCTTGTTAATATGCTAGGAAAGTTTCACTAGAAAACTGTGATTATTACTTGTAAACCATTTGCCTCTTCATTGTTACGTTACATTTTTTGAGACAGGAAGCTGTGTCTTGGGTGTGCATGTGTGTGCAGCCAGCAGTTTCTAGCACAGTGCCAGATATATAGCAGGTGGTAACAAATAACCCCGTCGCACCGAAGGACGTTTCTATTAGGACAGTGAACACAATGGTTTACTCTGGTGATGCATTAAAAGCTTTGCAACTATTGCAGCTTTAGTTTCAATCTCTCCACAATTACTTGTTAGGCTTTAAAGGATTTATTGCTTGTGAGAGGTGCCAAAATAATAACACTGAGGAGAAAAATCCCATAGTCTCATAACAGACTGTGACTGTCCGAGCTTCCTCTGCCTCCTGCCAAAGAGCCCAATGGAGTTGATTGAAAGATTAGCTCATTTTCAGCTGAGGTTTTGATGTTCTGGGAGACTGGACAGTTTACCGCTCCCTCAGGAGCTTCTCTGAGAGAACCAGATTAAGCATTTTCACTTTCGGAGGAGGAGTCTCAAACAGCCCTCCCTCCTGCTGCATCCTTGAATAGACTCTGCCTTTTTAGGAAGGAACAGTTAGTTAATTTCATGTCTATATTTTGTCTGCAAAGGAAGATGCTTGTAAAGTGGTGACTTGGTCCACGGCTGAAATGGTTTGGTGACCTGCCCAGTTGTAAACAAGACCCTAGATATAACTTGTTAGCACCTAGCATACACAAAGTACATAAATGCAACTTTAGACGTAAATATTTCATCTTCATCAGGGCAGAAATGGAAGTGTCTCTGTGTGACTTATTGGGCCAGATGCATTTAGAGCCTCATTTTCTCCACCAGTAAAGCAAATGGTAGCACCACCCATCTTGTAGGTTTCTTGTGAGAATTAGGGATGTTTTACAAAGCACCTAAAGGTAGCACTCAACAAATGATAGCAGGGAGTACCGACAAAAGCCAGATTAGATTTTCCTTTTTTAAACTGAAAGTGAATAGAAATAATTACTATGTGTACTTGGTCAGTAGTGTCTTTATGTTACATCCTGCTTATTTGCAAGTAGGCCAAGGAAAGGGAGGGGTCTGAGAAACACAAGAGAACATCTCATGGGTTTTATCAAATCAGTGTTAGAGTAGAATTATTGCTTTTTCAGTATTGCAGGAAAGTTTTTAGGCTTCTGTTAGAGCTTTTTCATTTTGTCTTATATATTATTTGTATTTTACATCATCTTGAATACTTTAATAAGAAATTCTGAAAATAGTCAATATTCCAGTATTATTAGCTTATCAGAGATATTTTAGTTCATTGAAAGAATCGGATGTTGCACACTAATTTATGCACAATGAATGAGATTATACTCTGTTCTTGCCACTTAACATAGAATGTCAAAACGAGACATCCATTGCCCCTAGTCTTACTGTTCCATTTTCATTAAAAAATATCTGACTTTACATTTTTGTTCATGGGAAAAATCACAATAAGTGTGAAATGAGCACTGTGGAAAGAGGTTATTTAAGAAATCCAAGCATAGAGGAGGTGGAGGAAGGTTTCATGTCATAGTGACGTAAGTGCTGGAACTGAAGCTGAGAGCCTGGGATTCTGCCAGTGACTAGCTGTGTCACTATATTAGTCTGGGTTCTCTGGAGAAACAGAACCAATAGGATATATACACACACACCTAGAAAGATAGATATTATGAGTCATTAGCTCCCATGATTTGGAGGCTGAGAACCCACACTCTGCTGTCTGCAAGCTGGAGCCACAGGGAAGTCGGTGCTGTAGTTTGAGGGCCTGATAGCTGGAGAGTTGATTGTGTCTGTTCCAGCCTGGGTCCGAAAGCCCAAGGACAGCAATGCTGAGGGCAGGTGCAGATCCACGTCCCAGCTCAGCCAGGCAGGCAGAGAGCACATTCAGCATTCCTCTGCCCTTTTTGCTCTGTTAAAGCCCTCAATGGATTGTATGATGCCCACCTACATTGGAGAGGGCCCTGTGCTTTCCTCAGTCCCCCAATTCAAGTGCTAATCTCTCATAGAAACACCCTCACAGATCTACGCAGAAATAATGTTTAACCGGCTGTCTGAGCATCGCCCGGGCCTAGTAGAGTTGACACATGAAATTAACCATCACAGTTACCTTAGATAAGTCACTTAAATTCTTTGAGCCTTGGCGTCCTTGTCTATAATAAAAGGCTATTGCTCCTTACCTGCTTGAAAGCTTTCTTCTTGACTCATTCTGCATAGCTTTATGAAAATAAAGATGAACATTTGTTTGTCTAATATTAAAAGTATTTGCTGAATGCAGAAAATCTGAAAAGCCAGGAAAACCAACATACCTTGCTCCCTGTACCTTAATCACTGTCCTTCAGAGATAGTCACTGTCCATATTCTGGTGTGTATTCTTCTGGTTACATTCTGAGCATAACTACGCTTTCACATTTAAATGACTTCTCCATTGACAATTAGATGAAAAAGTCTGTTAATTTGAGAAAAGTGTAGGCATTACGATTTTCTTTCCTGGGTATTAGTCATATTTAAAATAGCAATCTTTTGGAAACAACGATACATTCTTTGATGGCTAACTTTCCAAAAAGTGCATCTAGTGGTGGAGTTTCTGAACCGAATGTTGCCAATTGCCATAGGAAGGGATGTTTCTGGGAAGGAGGTTCTTGGAAGAAGGCCGCTTACCCAACCACAAGTGGGGGCTTTCCTTGATAGGGTTAAGATTGTAAGGTGCTCACCGAAGGAAAGGCGTGATCCACTAGGTGGCAGCATTGCCTCATCACCCAACCAGGCAAGCTGCAAGAAACTGGCTGAAGATTTTGTGAATATTAAAGACAGAAGTTTGGACATGAACAGCAAACCTGCTGAGAGCTGAGCAATATGACTTTTGACTTGTTCTACTTGAGAGCAGGCTGAGGGCTTGTGTGGAGGACCATAACTTCTATCACACAGATGCTTTCAGGTATATTTACACACACACACACACACACACACACACACACACACGCACGCACACACGCACACACGCTAGACCTGGAGAATTATGCCATCTGGTAACCAAACTAGAAGAGCAAATCCCCCTCAAGGAGGTAAAAAAATAAAACATATAATATGATAATTACATAGTGCACACAAGATGTGTTTTGAACTTTACGGAAATAAACCTTTCAGGCTCGAGTTCTGGTGCCAAATAATAATAATAGCCAGAAAAGAACTATGTCTTGTGGTTTTCTTATAATCCCTTCCAGTTCCTTACACACACCAAATTATGCTCAGAAAAGTGGGGACAACACATACTTTTCAGAGGAAGTTCAGTAAATGGAACTCTTTGGATCAAAACACTAGCAAAACAACATTGAAAAATCACAATATTTAACTTTCGGAGTACACACAAACATTAGGAAAGAATGAAGATAGCTTCACTTAAAAATTATTTTAAAAGGCCCATGTTTGAAATAACAGAGCTTGGTTTTCTCAGATCCCGTGGATTTTATTTTCAGACAAGTCTTTTATGGGTCATCCAGTGCTTTAGTTGTCTTCTTTTTACCTATCAAGAAATTCTGTTTTTCATTTTCTTTCTTGTCATTTCTTTCCCCATAATGATATTTAATTTCCTTTGTACTGGAAGTAAGATAGGTGGAAAGGGATGAAACTTTTTATGATTCCATTTTATCATATTTCCCATGATAAGAAGATAACATGGAATTCACTTAGCACATAGCTCATAGTAGAATTAAAACGTGCAGCATAGATCCAGCTGACATTGTACATTGACGCCTAGAAACTGTGCAAGTAGGCAGTGTTTAGTGTTAGCGTGAGAATAAGGACCTTTCATTTTCTTCTACCAGCCTTTTTAAAAAATTTTTTTTTTTATGTAATATCCCCCTGAGGTGGATGCTTCATGGAATTTCCCCTAATATTTGTGACTCCTCATGAGCTACTCAAATTTTTGAGCCATAGATTTTTGACTTGGCTGACTCCTCTGACTCTGGCACATTCTCAGGTCAAAGGATACCCTGGAATTCAGATGATGGCAGTACTGAACCTGGAAATCTATATCTGAAATGAGGGGGAGAAAAAACAGGAATAAAGATCTGTCGAAAACTTGGAGATCACTTTGAAAGCAGTAAAGAGCCTAAATACTGTTCTTATGCCAGAGCAGACATGGATGGCCAGCCATGCCTCCACGAAGTCAGCTGTGGATGATAGGAAGGGAGTTTCCTAAGACTGAGAGTCAGTGACCCCAACTCTCAATAGTGTGTGTGTGTGTGTGTGTGTGTGTGTGTGTGTGTGTGTGTGTGTGTGTGTGTGTGANNNNAGAGAGAGAGAGAGAGAGAGAGAGAGAGAGAGAGAAAGAGAAAGAGAAAGAGAAAGAGTTATTAAGAATCGGTAGACTTAATCAAGAAGCTGGGATTATTGTAGTAATTTCCTTTGCATGCTCATTTTAAATGCTATTAGCTTTTGAGCTAAGGGAAAAAGGAAAGGCAATTGGAGGTTAATTTCTGGGGATAGATACGTACAAAGGCAGTTCTGTCAGAGGACACTTGAGAGTCAAATTTATATCTAGAGGGGATTTGAAGTTATCTCTTTGGCCATTTTCCTTCTTGCATTGCGAACCTTTTAAGTTATAGTCTGCATCTTGCTTTTGTAGAAGTTTGAAAAAATTCCCAACTCTGATTAACCTCAGCAAAGACATTTGAAATACGAGATATCATAAAATTGTCTATGCTTATTACTCTAAACTTTTGGAACAAAACCAAATATAAATAAATAAGTAAACAAAAATATAAAATATTTCTGGTCATGTTTGATTTATTTGATTGGGTAAGGAAAAAATTTTAAGATGGGCAAATATCATTTTACTCTGCCATAGTTTAAGGAGAGTAATTACAATATATCATCCGTTCCTTTGTCTATGGATTTTTACATTTTTAAGAGAATGAGAGTGCCATAATATATATATATATATATATATATATATATATATATATATATATATATATATATATTTGCAACCATGGTGGTCTCTTCTTTAAATTCTGAAGGACATCATAGCTGCCAATGGACAAAATTTCCTTGGGTAGTAGAGATAGGCTTCCACATAGGATTATTTTGCAGTAAAGTCAGAAATGTGAAGCACATGAATTAAATGGTTAAGCAGTGCTTGCAAGCCATGATATCAGAGGAAATAACTACTATTAAGTGAAAGCGGAACAGCAGTATAGAGGGGAAAAAAAATTTCCTCATTTTCATCAGCTAATAATCAAAACAGTTTGACACTAACCAGAGAGAGCCAAAAAATATGGAAACAATTATTGAGTTAAATGAAATATCACAAAATTATATGTTATTTTGCATTTTGGGTTTTTAAGGTAAAAACATTTCATGAAGATTCTATTATATAGCGACCAAATAAAAGAAAAAAGGTTAGGAGTGGGTTTAAAGGTAAAAGCAAGAAATGTGATATCTTAAGACACCAGTGGAAAAATGTGTGGGTTATTCTTACTTCCACATGTACAGTTCTACTTTAAATCCCACTGCTGACTGCCTTTATTATTTGGTTGGAATAGTCAATTCTATGATGGAGTAAAAGTGGTTTCACTGACAAGAAAAAGATGCCTTACAAGTCTGGCTGGGGGGTTAGATCAAATGTGCATAGTTACTTTGTCTTAAACAAAAAAGTGATGGTGATTGTCATTAAATCTCAAGCTCTGTTTTTACTTTTATGAGACTATTACACACCCTAACTGCATTAACACTACAATAACAAAGTCACGTTTCCTGCTATTTCAAGAAATCTGAAATGGTGATGAAAGACATTTCCTACCAATGATGTCAGTAGTTATTTAATTGCCATTAAGAGGTAATGAAACTCTTTCTTGTCGCTTACCCATGATGAAGTGTTCTTGATCAGATTGTGTTAAACAAAATGGCTGCCATTGTATTAGATGTTCTTTCTGCAAACTAGGCTTTCATTACCCTAATAATGTTTGCAGACCAAGCTGAATTATGTTTGGCATTAGCTCTTGAATAGTATTTTTTTAAAAAATTGGATTA
The DNA here is from genome assembly GCF_001890085.2 of Hipposideros armiger. Classification (NCBI taxonomy): domain Eukaryota; kingdom Metazoa; phylum Chordata; class Mammalia; order Chiroptera; family Hipposideridae; genus Hipposideros; species Hipposideros armiger. Next base: position 3,172,440 of record NW_017731351.1, read on the forward strand.
CCTTAGTTTTCCATATTAAGAATAATGTTTATTTTTTGTAATATTAAGAAAAAGCCCACTTTTTATTATTTGAGATAAAAATAAATTGCCCACCATAGATCTCAAATTTGTTCTGTTTCAATTTCAATTACTAATATCATATTTTTTTCCTCATACTAGACTTATACTTAGGTCACATCCGTAGGACATAAACCAAATCAGAAACTTCTAGAGGGTTTTTTCTTTTGGCTTGAGATATAAGTAAAGGGACACATTATGGTTTTGTCTTTTTTTCACATTAATCTTGATATTTCCCATTACCTGGCTAGCTACTCTCTTTACTCCCCAAAGTGCATATATATTCTGGGAAAGATTGGGAGAGAAAGAAAAGAAACGAAGCCTGTAAAACAAGAAGAAAGATAACACCATCAATTCAGAAGTAGGAAAGCAACATTAATGTTGGAATAAGAAAAATTTCCCTATATTTCAGATCCTAAACAATGCTATTGAAACTTAAAATTGAAGATATTGTGGTTACATGAAAAAAAGAAGCCACAAATACATCAAAATTGGAGTCTACTTTCCCTCTCTCTGAATCTAGGGGTTGGTAATGTAACTTACTTTGGTTAACAGAACCCTGGAGAATTTGATTCCAGCAGAGGTGGGAGGGGCATTTACATGTTGGGCTTCCCCTAGTTTTCTGTTCATTGAAACCCTGAATATCCTATCGGAGGATGAAATCCCACGTGGAGTGGTGGTAAGCTACCCTAACTCTGGTCTTTCTGGACCACCAGGCCTGCCAACCCTCAGACACATGTCAGTGAGCCATCAGAAATTATTCAGTACCAGCCAGGCTGATGCACGCCTAAAGATTTGCTCAGCCACTCCCACAGAATCATAAGAAATAAAAATGTTTGTTATTTCAAGCATTTGGGGTAATTTTGTATGCAAGCAAAAGCTACTTGATTGAAATAAAAAATACAGAACATTTGTTTTTACATGAAAAAATATATCCTAAATTTTTTTTGTTGTCGTTGCTTTTTAATTTATTCTTGATAAACGTACTCCAATGGAAAACTTAGTTTTAAGTTTTATGAACTCACTATACATTGGGTAGATCACTCTATAAAGACTCAATGACTTAAGTCATTCTAGTTGAAAACTATACATTCTCTTGAATTCTTTGGTGCTTTAGTTAGCTTTGTAAGCACTAGTTGCAATAATCTGTCAAGATATCATCACAATTTTTATTGGTCTTTTCATTTCAATTTTGCCATTATGTTTTTATACCATTTTTTAAATGTACACTTGAGAACTTTTGGAAACCAAGCATATTAGCTACTGCTAATTTAATGTGACACATAGTAGATGTAAGTAACATTAGCACTCACATATTTTTCACATTCCCACTGGAATTTGTACCAAACCCTTAATACTATCCAAGAAAAACTTTTGCTGTATTTACTGTCAATAAGAATTATATCTCAGGTGTGTGTATAGAGTACATCTTCCTTCCATCTACTGGGGAATATCTGGATGACAAATATTCATTTATATTTGAATATATGCTTCATATTTTTTTACAAATGATTGACATTGTTGACAATATGAGACTGTTGGAAAATTCAAGAAATTGTGTTGCTTAGAAATTGTGAGTGTTCATCTTATCCTAGGGCTTTCTTGCATGTTGTTGCAAATTTGTCCTGACATTTTGATCAAGTACATGAACTTCCTTTTGAATGGGTTGATTTGAAGCTCAAATTTTAGGGATGGCCGGGACAACTTTTTTTTTTTTTTTGGTCCAGGATGTTCAGAGTTGCAATCTGTTCTTTTGGACACAAGTTTTACCAGATGATCTTGATCGTTGTAATCAGCATTCTCTATAATGCTCCTATTTAGAGAACATGCTTTAGTATTGCCATCTAAAATCTGGAAGAATTACCCATCCAAATTAGTAGCAACTTTGCATTTCCAAAGACTAAGTATAATTCATGCTAAAAATCATTTTGGGGAAAATTACATTGAATGAGTAGAGAATTCTTCCTCAGAAATGAGAAATAAGAAAACATAAAATTTCATATGTCTAAACTATGGCTCCAGGTTTTATTGATAGTAATTTCATATTAAATTCTTTAGCTGTACATCAAGGCAACTGAGAGGACCAAACAGCCATACTTATGAGTATAATGGATTCAAATATAGGAACTCTCTCAGTATGGAAGGAAGCAGGTCTGCTTAGATCCGGTTTCATGTTAAAGACTTTATTTTTCTCTTGTAATATATTCTTGTTAATTCTGTATGAAGCAAGGTGATATTTGCTCTATAGGGGGTTTAGACTAATTCTGTTGTTTTTTTGGTGAAAAGAAAGAATTTTTTTAAATTTGTGGTGGAGGAAGCGATTATATGTGGTCATTCTTTGAAAAGCATGGATAAGAATGAATCATTGATCATTCATTTAATCACTCTGGTGCTGATATAACAAATCCCAGAAAATTGTGTTTTGAAAGAAAAGTGGAATTTTGAGCTAGGTAATTTGGACTAATCTGCTGATTTGCTGGGTAACCTTCAACAAATCACTATACCTCAGTTATAACATGCCTTGAAATCCTGCGATAAAAGACCCCGTGCTTAGAACAGATTCAGACCAGATTCTTATTTTATACAATATGCAGGGACATTTTTGAGAACATTACATAGAATGAGAATTTGGCACAATAACATTGTTATGGATTATGTTATGGATAAGTGAGTATGCTCAGTATACTATATGGTTTTCAACATTGCCATAGCTCTGAATGATGGAAAGCCTTATTGTGCAGACTTTCTTGAGTGCTGGAGAAAATAGGTGCCATAGAGAGAAAAGAACAAGGCTCCTTAGCAGTCTGACAATTAGAGGAGAATCACTTATGTGGTGACTTATCAACTGGTATCCCCAGTGAAGGATTCAGATATAGTAAAAGAAATGAAAATATTGTTTACAATGTCTGCTTTTATGGACGTCCTGCTTCGGACCTTCTAATTTTGGGGGAGGTGGCATGGGTTGGCAATGAGGTGGCACTGGTCTTCACAGTGCTAGACAATCTGGCATGGAGGCCCAGAGTGTGAGGTGGAGGTGCTTGAGGGTTTCATGGAGCCCTTTGGGAAGAGGGTCAGTTTTGAGAGGTGTAAAATCAGTTTTGGGCTATTGTGAATCATTTATCTCTTAGACTCCCAAACCACGGTGTGATGATAGGGTGATTTTGGGTAGGTATCATCTACCCAATTGTTAGAATGGACATTCAGATAGGGCTGTGGTCATAAATGTGTAAATGATAATTCTGAGGCCCAGGCTTGACACTGAACTGCTCATGGAATTAGCTTGGTTGTTCTGGAAGCCCAGATGTAATTTGATTCCAATCGTATGGGGGAAGCTTAGTGAAGGAAACTGAAAACATTTACAGGAAGAGTCATTCCACAAATCTTCACAGTAATTTAGTGTGCACCTACTCTGTGCCAGGCACTTTCTGATTTGGGGGAGATGGCGGTTCAGTAGACAGACGCTTAATGAATGTGCTGCTACAATAGGCAGCTGCTCTTCTGAGGAATCGTTCTTAAAAATGCATTTCACGTGAAATGTACACAGTATATATATTGTGCTTCATTTTGGAATGCTTTACTTCAACAAATATTGCAATCAGAGGTGACCCTAAAAAACCTCCTGAGATCAACTTATTTCATTCGTTCAGTGAGTGTTCATTCAATTAACCTTTATTTTGAGCGCATTTGTAAGTGCTAGGTGCTTTTTCACTGAGTCCAAGTTGAATTTGTCCTTGGATAAGCATCTGTAAGTGCTCTGAATAGTGTTGCTATAGTGAGATTGCTTCTGAAACTTGTCACCGGCATGAAGTATTTGGTTGTACTTGTTCTTGTTGCTTTGTCAACGTTTATGTCGTCCCTGGCATTCAGTAGCTGATTTGGTTCTGTGTATCGTTTGTTATTTTTCCATTTTCTGTCCGACAGACCATCGTGCTGTAGACAAGATGTACACTCTCCAGGCTTTTGTCGTGTACCTGAAATTCGTGGCCCCGGGGAAACCCCGTGCCTACCTTGAAGGTGCCTGAGGTATAGAGAGGGGGCAGATAAGTAAACATTTATGATATATGACACAGCATGATAAATGACACAACAGATGTAAACATGGGCTACTGGGGAAACCCAGCAGAGGAACACCTAACTCAGACTGCAGGGTCATCGTGATGGAAATGATAAAACCCACTTGTATTTAGTTATTTATTCCCATGTAACAAATTGCTATATAATGGCTTGAAACAACAGTAAACATTTTTTTCTCCTTCAGTTTCTCTGGTCAGGGATTTGGGAGCGTTTAGCTGGGCAGGTCCAGCTCAGGTGTCCCTTATGAGGTAGTAATTGAAATGTCAGCCCAGGTTGCTGTCATTTGAAGATTTGACTGGCGCTGGAGGATCTGCTTTCAGGGTGGTTCACTCACATGCCTGATATGCCAGCTTGAGCTATTTGTTGGTGGGGGACCTCGATTCTTTTGTATGGAAGCATTAGCACAGGACTGCTTGAGTGTTTCCATGACACGGGGCCGACTTCCCTCAGAGTGAGTGATCCAAGAGCGACCGAGGCAGAAACACAATGTCTGTCATGACCTCACCTTGGAAGCATAGCACCCATCTTCTCTAGTGTTCTTCTGGTGTCCCAGGTCAGCCATGATGTAGTGTGGGAGGGGACTACACACAGTGTGACTACCAGGAGGGGAGGGGTCCTGGGGCCATGTTGGGGGCTGTGTATGGCCCCAGGCTTTGGGGATGCTTAGCATCTGTGATTTGACGCTAGTCCCTGGAGCATTAACTTTGGACTTGGAACCACCACTGATAATGTGGGGCTTTGCATTTCATACGTTAACAGGTTTCTGTTATTATTACTCTTCCTTGAATCATGTGGTGTCACAAGATGTAAGTAAAGCACTGGATACAGATACTTCTTCATTCACTGCCACTGATGAATTAACCCTGGTTGTGTCGCTGACAATAGGTTTCAGACAACATCACAGAAAAAAACATATTTGCTGTCACACATGGTGATTACAAATTAATTATTTTTTCTGGTAGTGTTGCTGAGAATTATCATGGGGCTCCAAGTGGGAACCTCTTTTCCCAGAGGCTTAGAAGTTAGCCATTGGCATAGATGGATGGGCCTTCATGGTGTGCAGCTGTACTGTGAATTTCAAGCATATCAAGCAATGGGCTATGTAATATTTCAGTAAGTAAGCATCTCTCAGATCCTATCTCAAGAAAGTGATGAAGCCAGTAAGTGTTTGGGACTTGAGGCCTGAAACCTTTCTTTGTTGAGTAGAGAAAATGGATGTTGATGATTAAAAGTTGACACTTACTGATTTACTAGATAATAGTATTTGCTAGTACTGTTTCCACTTACATGGTGTATCACGAGGTCATTTAGAAAGGGGCTTCAACTCTTTGAATTCCACCCCCATAAAAATATCATAAAAATACAATGTACTTGTTATACGAGCTCCACTTGAAGATTCTGGATTCAGTCCTTTAAGCCCCTTGAGTATAAAAATCTTAGGGCTGTCACTATTCCAGTCGAATCACATGCCTATCTGTATTAGCTCAGGCTTATTAGCTGCTTGTTGGCTTTTGGCATCTGCCTTTATCCATGTAGGACCCGGCCCCCGTTTCCCATTTTGTCATTACGGGTGAGCACTGAACTGATTGTGATTATAGAGTATTTCCTGCCTGCGTCTTGCTTGTAGCACACATTGGTTATTAGCCTTCCCATTTAAAGCAAGGCTTCCTGCTTTACAGCCACTCTGACAGGCTGAGAATCCAGCTTCAGTACCAAGTTTGTCAGAGGCCAATGTGCTTATTAGAGTATTTCCATAGTTGTTATTTGATGAAAGCAGAACTGCATTCATGCACAAGGTCCAAGATGCAGAGATTGCTGAGTACATCTGTCTGTCTGTCTGTCTGTCTGTCTGTCTGTCTATCTATCTATCTATCTATCTATCTCTCCTCTAACTCTTCTCGACCCTTAATCTGTGTGGGCACCTCATCACTTACAACCCCTTTGTATGTTCCCATAATGGTCTCCCCTTTATGCCTTTTTACCCTCGGCCTTGGGACATGTATCAACCTAAATCAGTTGTGTGATATGGACACATGTTCAGGTTCATCTCCTCATAGTCCCCCCAATATCTTTCTTCCATTCTTTCCTATCACAGACTGTACTTCCTCCTCCTGGGATGCTCCTTTTTCTCTATTTCATTTTTCTTAACTGCTGTCATATCTGTTAGACTTAAGCAATTTTCAGAAAAGAAGTGGGGCAAGCAAGGGAAAACTAGGGTTTTAGAACTACCCCCAAAACTTCTTCTACTCTGTCCCACCCTTTTGGTGCATATTCCTTCTTTTCCAGGTCCTCTGAATTGCCTTTTACCCTTTACTCATCTGTCCCCATGGCCACACTGCGATCTCTCAACCTTGAAGCAGTCTGACCCTAATAGGTACCTCCCTCAGCCTGTACCAGCCTAGCAGTATGTCAGGAGGCCAAATTCTAACAGATCAGTTACTTAGATCCCTTGGCCACATCCAGCTTCCTTCCTCTGCTGGTTAAAGAGAGAGGAACCATTAGGAATATCGTCTTTTCCTCACTGGGCTATTCACTGTCAGGTGGCTGTGGGGCTCTGGCTCTGTCAGATAGCCCTGAATTACCCAGCCAAGTCCCCGATTTACGTATTGAGTGTTGCTCGAATAATGTTTCATGACTGGGTCACCAGCTCTTCTTTGCCTTCAGCAGGCCCCCTTCCAGCATCCTCTGTCTGTTTCCAGTAGCTTACTTATTTTCAGATTTCATGGAGTTTTTTGGTATTCCACCTTTTCCACTCCTACATCTTAGTTTCTTAATATATCTTGAAATGATAAGGTTTGGAATCGTTACAAATTCCCCTTTTCTCCTTAGCTACATTCCAAACTGCCATGCCTCTGGTCTGACCTCAGAAAACTAGCGGTGCAATCCCAGCTTTCACGAGTCCCCAAAGGTCCCATTTCATCATCACTCCAACCCCATCAGTAATTTCCTCAGAAAATTGTGACAATCAGAGGTTTGCTCTACTGTATTTACTGCTTTATATGTAGAATCACACTTTTACTTGCATCTGTCTTGATGCTTCTTCTCTCCTGTTTTAAAGGAAGGGGCAGTGCAGTGTAGATCATGTGTTTTGACACCATACAGACAAACTTTGAAGCATGGCCCTGCAATTTTCCAGCTGACATACCATTGGTGACTTACTTATAGTCTAAAAATTGTCCTCATGTGCAAATTGAGGATAATACCGATTTGATGGGGATGATTAAATAAGATAATACATTTGTATACTTAACAGAGTGCTTAGAATCCAGCAGAGGGTCCACAAATGTAGGCTTTGTTCCTTGCTCCTTGCCTCTTCCCAGGGGAGGCTCCTGTCTCTTCTGGGGTCTTATTCCATCAGTCTTAGAGCCACCCCTGTTGTTAGGGTCCACCCCTCACCTACATACGCTTTCGCAGTAGAAACTTCTCTCTCTACCCTTGTTTTCCAATCCCTTCTTCTTCATATTCTAGCTCATTGAGAAGATCATCTAAGTTTTATCACGTCCCACTGACTGCTGCATGGCTCAGTGACTGGCTTTCACTTGCATCTCACCGTTGAAATTGCTCACAACCTGGTTTGAGTACCTGCTGAATTGCCAAATACAATGGGCCCACTTTTCAGTCCTTATGTTCCCTGATTGATTTATAGCCTATTACAACATTGATCATTCTTTACCATTCCTCCCTGCATGAGATTCTTCTCTACCTCCCTGAATATTGTTGTATTCTCCTTATAAACTTGATCCTCCTGCGCACCACTTTAGCATTAGTACATCAGTCTTTGCTCTTCTCCCCTTTCTCTCCCTCTTCACCATTCCCCCCCCCCCCTTAATTCATGTCTTCCTGGGGCTTTCTTTCTACCCCAAAACTGCAGAATACTGAGTACATGTGGAATGTCCACTAAGATAGACAAAAAGAACAAACTATGATTACATAAAACCATATGGATGAATCCTAGAAACATTGTTGGAACAGAAGAAGCCAGACACACAAAAGACAAAATACTGTGTGATTCCATCTATATGAAGTTCCTGAGCAGATAGAATTAACCTGTTAGAAATCAGAACAATGGTTGTCATGGGGGCACGGGGATGGACTAGAATGGTTTTTTGGGAACTTTCTGGGGTTGATGGACTTGTTCTATAATTTGATTGGGGTGTTGGTTACATGGGTTTATACATTTTTCAAAATGTATTGAATTATGTATTTGATATCTGGGAATTTCAATGAATGTAATATTTACTTTAAAAAAGGACAGGTGATTGAGAGAGAGAGAGATGGTGGCAGAGAACCAATGTTGCCCTCTCCATATGCTCTGCCATCTCCCATGGCAGTTTCATAGGGTTCTATGGTAAGCAAGGTAGCTCTGCTCCATCAGAGGCTGCTTTTGACCAAGACACAGATTTTGGAGTTTAGAAGGTTCATCATCAGGGTGTGTGTCCCAGGACTGAACAAGTATGAAGGAAAGATAGCTCCACACGGTAGTCCTAAGTTAGGACCGGCACTCACAATATCTGATATTTACTTTCATGAGGGAAGAATATTTTCTAGATTTATATAGTGAAAACACTGAATTAATGGAACTGTGTGCTTGAAGTAGTACTTGGTTTTTATATTCCAGATCTTTTCAGAATGCTAGTGGTAGTAGATGCTTGGAAAGGGAAATATGCCAACTTGCCAGATTCTATAAACACATTTATTTGAGGAAATTCTAGTAAAAATGCACTAGAAGTATGAGTTCATTTACTGACATATTTAATTATGATGCCTGTAGGGTCTGATCCAAACCAGGCAAAGTAAATGCATCCTTACCCAAATGGGAAAAATTCATTTGCATCTTTAAGTTATCTAACCACAATTTCCAAAACTCAAGATGTCTTAAAATGTATGCATTGATTCATTGTACTTAGTTCCAGTCTGAGGTAATGAGACGAAGCATCTTCAGTGTCTCTGATGGCTTCTCTCCCCATAAGGACACACAGACTCATAGCTCTCCACGTGGCCTGCCATACTGTTCAGATCTACTGTATTTTTCCTGGAGAGAGGAGCCTTTGGTTGATACACTTTTTTTTTCCCCACTCAAAAGCAACAAGTGGTTACATATGTATACTTGTATCTTTTTAAAGAGGTAAAAGTATACATTGTGATTCTGAAAAATTCAGCACATTTATGTTTCCTGATAAAAGAAGGTTCATTTTCTTAGCATTTCATAGAGTAGTTGGATTCGTTTATATTTTCTGGAGACACTCTTGGTTATCTCATTAGTTAGAAGAAGTAGGAACCAGATTTTTTTTTTCCTGTCAAGGTACCATAAAGATAGTTCCAGGAAAACAAGGAGCATGAGAAACAATTTTCTGGTTCAATCCTTTTTATTCTTTATTCATAGTATTACCCACTATGCTCTATTTAAGGTGACATTGTCCTTCCAACATTGCCATGGAAATGAATTTCAAAGTCAAAGATTTGGCATACTGGTTACATTTCTTTACCAACAGGGAAGGTGTATGTGCTGAGAAGCTAAGCTTCTACTTAAGCATAAGGTACTTTTTATGCCACGTAACATGTCAATGAGCATAGTTAGTGACCTGTAAATACATGCTGTGTGTCTGTTACGCTCCCAATTTGCCATGACCTTAGACATGTACACGTGAGAATTAATAGTTCATGTACAGTTGTTTGGATGGGTCTCTTCTGTGCATTTTCTCTCAGACTCTGTCTCTGTCTGTCCTTCTCTTCTCTCTCTCTCTCCCTCTCTCTCTCTCTCTCTCTCTCTCTCTCTCTCTCTCTCTCTCTCTCTCACGCTCTCTCTCTGACAATTAAGTTCGCAAACTTGTTGCACTGATG
>NW_017731351.1:3182596-3406494 GCF_001890085.2 Hipposideros armiger
TTTTAGCCAGTAAACAAATAACTGTATTGGAACACCCTCCCTGCTCAGCTGATCTGGCCCCCAATGACTTCTTTCTGTACCCAAAGATACAGGAAATATTGAAAGGAAGACATTTAGATGACATTCAGTATATCAAGGGTAGTAACAACAACAGCTCTGATGGCCATTCCAGAACGAGTTCCAAAATTGCTTTGAGGGGTGGACTAGGCACTGGCATTGGTGCATAGCTTTCCAAGGGGAGTACTTAGAAGGTGACCATAGTGATATTCAGCAATGAGATACGTAGCACTTTTTCTAGGATGAGTTCGTGAACTTAATTGTCTGACCTCGTATATATGTGACCCGAAAAAAATAGATTGATTGCATAATCTCAGTATTTTATTGCCTCCTCCCCTCCTTTCTTTCTCTCTATATCTTCCCACCCTTCTTTCTTTTTTTTCCCCATCCATCCTTCTGGAAGATGGAGTGATTAAGTGTGAGAAATTGATGTGATCATTAGGCTTAATGAGCTTTTGGCTTTGTTCTTCTGCACTGCTGCTTTACACTTCTGCAGAGCTGGTGCTGTGCGTACAGATGGGCACTTGGCTAGCAGAAATGCATTTTCTATGCTGTATTTCACATTTCCATGTATACACATTGCACCAGAGACATGAATAACAATTCTCTGTCATAGGAAATGTCATGCAACATATTAATCATAAACATCCTAAAAATTGGATCTGATCTCTTTAATATCCTATTTACTATTGCAGTGGAAATATTTCCTAATAAAAGTATGCAAGTCTGCCAAACCAATGTAGTGATCTCCAGGGTCGTGTACTGCTTTCCAATACTCTACAGTTTTATGATACTAATGTCATGTCGCCAAACTTGGCCACCAAGCTTGCTCCAAAATGTTGAGCTCCTAGCAAAAATGCTTTTATGATTAACTCCCATTCCCTTGCCTGGGCTGTACTATACTAACTCTGAAATCTATGAAAGTGTCCAAATTCATCATTAATTTTTTGTTGCTTCTCATTGAGTACTCTAATATAGAACTATCCATTTGAAAACTCTTCATCTTTTTAGACTGTTTTGTTTTGATTCATTGTTTTTGTTTATTTCGTTCTATGAAAGTTATTTTGAGGCAAGGGGAAGGACAAATTAAGGATTCATATTTACAACCTTTTTTCTTACCACTGTTGATATTTTCTTAGTGAATCAGTGTTTATGGGGATAGAGGGTTTTTGTTTTTCTGAGTGGGGTTTTTGGTCATGCCAAGTGTAAGACACTGATTTTCGGTGCTGAAGCCCATTATCTTTCCTGTGTTTTTGATGCTCTGAATCCGAATTTAAATATAATTTTCTCCACCTTATTATGAATACAGTTGTAAGTTAAAGCAGCCCAAAACACACAAAATACCTGAAAGCAAAATGATGGTGTTTGTTGTCAGGGGATGTGTGAATTTCTAACTATCTTGGGGATTGAGATGAAAGAAAATTAAAGAATGGAAGGAAGGTAAAAGAGTTAAACTTTTTTTTTTTGTTAGAATTAAAATTTTATCGTTTTGTTTCACTAGTATTGTAAATATGGACAGAGGTATATATTAAAATATGCTGTTTGCCCACTCAAAAGTAGACATTCTGCTTCACCTCTAACTGCAGAACTGAAATTCTGAGCATTAGTATTACTCCATCTAATCTTAGAAAGACTGTGTATACTCTTGGGAAAGACTGTGAACAATTGTTTTGGCCTCGGCCCACATTGGGGTATTGTAGTGTCTCCATGAGAATGTATTTGCTACATTTACTTGAATTATTCACTGGAATAGTTCAGGGACAAGAAGTTGACACACAGGGTTGGCTGGTACAGGTGGGATGTCTATATGGGGATTGGTGGAGGCCCTGACAACTATTGGAGCCATCAAAGATGAGGGACATGGAGAGGGAACAATGACAGACTGCCTTACTCATGATTTTGCCTCAGGCCAATTATTCATTAACTTTCATGGTTTTATGTATTTCGTAGGGTTGGTCCATTAGTGTATGTCACACAGTGTGGCACTGAGTTTTTCTGACATCATATTTTAAACGTTAGAGATACATTGCATACGTCTATAAAATTTTCAGTTTTAAAATGATCATTCATTGATTGATTTAAACCTCCCTTGAAATTAACTGTCTTTTTCGTCTTTACCCACTCCTGTGATGTTTGCCACTTACTGAGTGAAATTTTCTTATTGACCCCCAAATATTTTATTTCTGTGCCAAAGGAACACTCCTTGGATTTAATGTTCAACATGATAGACCTGCATTCAACTTCATTACACTTGTTTGTAATATTAATGATTTGATAGAGTAGTAGGCTTATTGATATGTGGTCAACGAAGAAAACATGGAATCCCTTAGTTTAAGAGGCTACTATGGCAAGTAGGAAGACGGCGTTGTAGGAATAAAATGCTAGCAAGGCATTGTATACCGACAACAAGTGAGAGGTACAGAGAATTACTGCAACAAATTCAGGAAGGGAGAGCTCTTGGTGGATCAGGTAGACAAGGAAGCAGCCATAGGAAAGTCATGCCTGATTTTACCTAAAATGTGCCCCTGACAGCCTCAGAAATGAAGGTTTTTATGTCAGCACAGTGTAAGCCTTCTCTCAAGATGCAGCTAGTTATGTCCCTTCCTTTTGCCCAGATAACTTCCTTCATCCTGAAAGCACATTTAACTTGAATACCTCCTCAGATTTTATCTTTCTGACTTGGAATTCAGATTTCAAGTCTCTTATCAGCCTCTTCATCTCTTCAATCATTGCCTTTAGTTGGACTTTCTCCCTGTTGCTATTTCTTGAAGTACGATGTCAACAGAGGAGCACAGTATTACATGAGTTTTTGTACAGGACAGCATGACGTGCTCTGTTTTATTTCAAATGTTCCTCCTTGATTTTATCATGAACTTTGATGTCCTTTTTTTTTTTTTTTATAAAGAGAAATATTGAGTTTGCTCTCAGGTTCTTTCCTGGGACTGAGAAACTTATCTGGAGTGTGCTTTTAAATATAGTTTGGATTTGGCTTCTTATTTTCCTAAGTTTTAAAGTCACTCAGTGTCATCTGAAGTCTTAGAGATTCCTTTGTGCACACTCTCTTGAGATAATTTATAAAACAAGACCAATTTCAGGATTTATTCTTGCGTACCCTATTGTTTACACTTTTCCCTATCCAAAGAAATATTCATGCCTTTAGCCAAAGCAAGAAAGGTTACCATTTATCTTTTTTGCTAACTTGTCTCTAATCTAGGTCGCTATCCATGACACATTAGTCCTTCTTACCATCCTTCATTTAAAATTCATTTAAAAGTATCTTTGGGTGTGGACCTTGTTCAAAGGCATTTTGGAAATCAGCATCCATTATCGCACATGGTATCTAATAGTAAAGTTAGAGTAAATGTGAATAGTACTTCAGTCTGACTGGAGAGATACCTTTGGAAGTTCTCAAGGTAAAGGGCCCCTTTCACTGGGGTAAGAGCTGGATGGTGCCCAGTAAGTTAGTGTCCTATCCCGATAGTCTGTAAAAGTTGGCTGCTCAAGGCAACTGTATTTGACACTTGCAGTTGGGATAGAAAACAGAAGAAAGCAATGCTGACAAGGTAAACTATCAGCTAAAAAAGGTGGAAAGCTGAGAAACTGATGGGGAAGGGATATAGTATTTTACACACTTATACGTAAACACTGGACTGAAGATACAGATAAAGAGAAGCAAAATTGGTAAATATGTAGTGTTTATCTAATATAAAAACATATTTATGTTTATTCCTGTTGATTATTTAGCCTATCAATTTTGAGGCCTGTCACTATGGGTCTGTTATTTCAAGGGATTAGAATGACAGTTGTACATTCAAGTCACAATGTGAACATATTCTAAATGAACCTATTGGGTGTTCCCTATGTAGTATGGCCAGTAAGAAAATGAGGATTAAATAGGACTGAAAAGGGGAGAGTGGGGTACTGCTAGCTTACTGAGGAACCTGCCTGTCATTGTTACCTACATGCGCTCACCTTGCAATCCTTTCACAGCATCCGTCGCTTTGTCACCATCACTCCTGTGAAAGTACTCTTCACTGTGGTTATGGACAGTCCTCTCTCTGTAACTTGTGTTGGTCCAGTTCAGCTCGACTTGGGAGTGTATAGATATGGGGGTTAGAGTAATGTTGAAGGGACAGTCACAAATGAGTATTTCTGCCCCCTCTCCTGGAGTTCGAGAACATCTGTAATTCTATCAGGATCGTCTTGGGACCCATGCTTCCTGGTGGTCTGTTGGACAGTTCTGGGCCACTGGTGGCATCTGGCATTGCCCTCCTTTCCTGCAACAACTCAGAGACAGGCAGTTATGTCACAGGTGCTGGGAGGACATAACCACCCTTGCTGCCTGTCAAAATAGGCCACTGCCTCAGTCTTCCCTGTTTCCCAACGTCCTGTGGGATTGCACTGTGGTCCCTTCATGCTGGTGACTGCTGTTGCCAAAGCAGTGTCCCTGCGTAAGTCGCTGACTTCTGTGCTATTTAATTAGGTACACTTTCAAATATTTATGCAAATTATCATGAAATTAGGCATGAATCCTTAGGGACTGAATCTGGGAGCAACGTGGAATCATTCATTATTCATTAAAAAAAATAACAGCTTTATTGAGATACAATTCACATACCACACTTCATCCATTTAAAATGAACCTTTCTGTGGTTTTTAATATATTCACAGAGTTGTGCAACCATCCCTAAAATCAGTTTTAGATCATTTCAGCATTCCAAAATGAAACCCTGTACCTACTAGTCATCACTTCCTATTTCTCCTCAACCCCCAACCCCAGACAACCACTAATTTACTGTATATCTCTATAGATTTGCCTGTTTTGGACATTTCATTTAAATGGAATCATACAATATGTGTTCTTTTGTGACTGGCTTTTTTACATTTAGAATAATGGTTCAGGGTTCCCTTGTGTTGTAGCATATATCAGTACTTCATTCCTTTTTATTGCTGAATAATATTCCAATGTATGGCTATATCACATTTCATTTATGCATGAGTTGATGAACATTTTCATTGTTTTCACTTTTTGGTTATTATGAATCATGTTGTTATAAACATTTGTGTACATCTTTTTGTGTGGACACATGCTTTAAATTCCCTTGGTAATATACCTAGAAATGGAATTGCTGAGTCATGTGGTAGCTCTCCATTTAACGTTTTGCGGAACTGCCTGATGGCTTCCAAAGAGGCTGCATTACATTCCCACTAGCAACTATGAAGGTTTCCCTTTCTCCATATCCTCATTAACACTTGTTACTGTCTCTTTTATGATAACCATCTCAGTGGATGTGAAATGGCATCTCACTGTGCTTTTGATTTGCATTTCATTGATGGCTAATGATGAGCATCTTTTCATGTGTTTGTTGGCCATTTCTGTATCTTATTTGGAGAAATATCTATTCAGAACCTTTGCCCATTTCTTAATTGGGTTATCTGTCTTTTAATTCTTGAGTTGTAAGAGTCTTTATATATTATAAAAACGTCCCTTATCAGACACATAGTTAGAAAATATTTTTTTCTGGCTGTGGGTTCCCTTCTCACTTTCTTGATGGTATCTTTTGAAGCACAGATGTTTTTAATTTTTTATGAAGTTCAACTTACATATTTTTTCTTTGTTGCTTCTGGTTTTGGTGTCATATCCAAGAAAGCTTTACTAACCTTAGGTCACAAAGATTTACTTCTATATTTTCTTCTAAGAGTTTTATAATTTTAGTTCTTACATCTAGGTCTGTGATACTCTCTGAGTATAATTTTTGTGTATGGTGTGAGGATGGATTTCAACTTCATTCTTTTGCATACATACTTGTATATCCAGTCTAGTACCATTTATTGAAAAGACTGTTTCTTACCCATTGAAATGTTTCAGCCTCCTTTGAAAAATTACCAATTCATTATTCTTAAGCCAAACACCTGTGTCTCTAGTTTCTTCCATAAAGATGACGGTAGTCCTCCCTACTAACCCCACTCTCCACCAAGGAGGCTCCTCAGCCTCTCTAAATAGATTCCTGATCAATCTCCCCTATAAGTAAGTTCTCCAAATACTCAGATTTCCATATTACCTTGCAGCCAACACTTCCAGACACATCCTTATTAAAAATGCTGTTATTCCTCACCTCCCAGAGCACTGATCTTTTTTTTTCCTTCCTCGTTTTCTAGTCTTTCCTTCTTAGTTTACCTTGGCTCCTTTCTCAGTACACACACAATTTCATTTCACTTCCTGATTTCTGTGCTGGCTCCCAAATCTATAATTTCAGTTCAGACATTTACTCTGAGCTCTAAACCCATATTTCCTGGATGCCCAGGGTTGAAATCAAAGCCAAAACAAATAAACCAGAACTCATTGTTATCTCTTTTCCCCAAAACCTGCTCTATCTCTTGAATTCCCTGCTTTAATTAATGTCACCACTCCTCATGTAGTCCTCAAGTTGGAAAATATGGAGTGATTGTGGTCACCACTCTGTCTCAGCTCCTAGTCACCAAGTTCTGTTCACTCTACGTTGGGACTCTAATATCTCCTCCCTACTGTTCATCATCTGCTTTTGTTATATCTTGATAATTTTCCTTTTCATTTTGCATTGGCCTACCTATCCTTCCTGCTCCCGGTTTTGATTTTTTCAACCTGTTCTTCATGGTGATTCCAGAGTTGTTCTTCACATAAATCTTATGATGTTATCCTTTCCCACAAACACGCCAAACCTTCAGGGGGTCTTATTGCCCAGACAGTAAACTTCACATTTCTTTGCAAAGTGTACAAAGCCCTAAACCATCAGGCCTCTTCTTACCTTTCCAGTTAATTTCCTGCCACGCCCCTCCCTAATCCTCTAGCCTCTAGCCACAGTAAACTTACTATTTACGGAATCGATTCTTCTCTTTTGTGTCTCCATTTTTTTCCCCACATGCTATTCCTGCCATTTAAACTGCTCTGAATCATTAAAGGTGAAGCACCATTTCTTTCTAATGTTTTTCCCAACTTTCCCAGGCAGTTAATTGCTCTCTCTGAGTGTTTTCCCTGAGTGGTCACTAATGTTATGGCACTTATCCCACTGAATACTATTTGTTTGATCATTTCTAAAGGATAGGGTATACATCGGTTTTGGATCAATATTGTTTAAAGTATATGATCAATAATTTAATTATTGAATGAATAATGAATTCTATGTCAGATTGCCTATGATTTAGTTTAGGAGAGAATACTACTTTTATCTCACATTTTATAGAAACACTGAAAATACAAATTCAAGGGAATGATAACTTAATATATAGACTTCTACCCAAAGAAACAGTGTTCAAGTGGGATTTCTTTTCCTTAACTATGTGGAGCTTGGCCTTTTTTAAAATTCTTTTTTTTGTTTTTCATCGTGATGAAATCTGAAGTTTAAAATAAGATACAACCTGACCAGAGAAAATTCTTTTAAATCAATATAAAAATTGACTCATTTTCAGAAGCTCACCATGAGCTGAAATTCTACCTCAGACATTATATATGAGTCGTTTCATGACTTTTCCCTTTGTGCTGTTTAAGTGTCCTATAAAGTGGTTCTTTACTTTCGTTTCTTGATTTAGTACTGACCATGATTTCTGAGTGAGTCCCCTGTGGTTTGATATGGCTGAAGCTGATGGGCACTTGTGGGTCCATGGAAGTCTTGAGTCATCTTCCTTGCATTTAGCATTGGAATGGAAGTAGACTGTAAAGATGGGTCATGGTACTGACCATACCTTAACTCTTCATGTAACTTAACTCTTCATGGCAAGACATATGGAAAGTAATTGAATTTATACTAAATATACCTAGAATTTATCTTAAGATGCTAATTTCTATACTTTGATTAACTGTAGTTTATCTTTTTCTAGGGTTTGAGTTCACAAACACTTTTTCTACTGTTTATACCTGTGGAGAAATAATGATATGATAATTTTATTGCTTGTTTCATGGAATTTTTGACAAATGCCAGACTCAGAATGAGTAATAAAGTTTTTTTGAGGAGGGAGACGATTATTTATTAGGTTGATGCTACAGTAATTGCAGTTTTGCCATTACCGCAATTACTGTTGCACCAACCTAATAGCATCCTGAGTGTTTCGAGGGTAGTTTGATTGGATTAATTTTCTCTTACATGTTGCATAAAATTTGGCTATCAGTTCTGAGCATAGACGAAAATAAAACAAAGTTGATTTTTAGTTTGACATGTGTTGATTATAAAGTTTACTGTGGATCTGACCTCTGCTAAGCATTGTGGTAGGGAACAGTATATGTCCTTAAGGAATTCATATACCAGACAGAAGAGAGTGTTAAGCAAACATAAAGTGGTAAATGCTTTAAAATTATTTTTAAAAAGAGCTTCCAGGGATTGGCACAAAATATTCAAGTGATGAAAAGCAAGGACCTGCAACCAAGGGTACTCTACCCAGCAATACTATCATTTAGAATCCAAGAGCAGATAAAGAGCTTCCCAGGTAAGAAAAAGCTAGAGTTTATTACCACCAAACCAGTAATACAAGAAATGTTGTAAGGGGACTTTTTTAAGAAGAAGGAAAAAAAGATACAAAAATATGAATAATGAAATGGCAATGACTACATATCTATCAACAATTACTTTAAATGTAAGTGGATTAAATGTTTCAATCAAAAGACCTACGTAGGGTGACTGAATGGATAAGAAACAAGGCCCTTACATAAACTGCCTACAAGAGACTCACTTAAGATTGAAAGACACACAGACAGACTGAAAGTAAAGGGGTGGAAACAGATACTTCATGAAAATGGAAATGAAGAAAAAAAAATCTGGAGTAGCAATACTCATACCAGACAAAATAGACTTTAAAACAAAGGCTATAACAAGAGACAAAGAAGGACCTAGTAATCTCACTTCTGGGTATTTTTTCAAAGAAACCCAAAATACTACTTCAAGGGGACATATGCATCCATATGTTCATTGCAGCATTATTTACAATGGCCAAGATGTGGAGGCAACCTTGGTGTCCATCAGTGGATAAATAGATAAAGAAGAGGTGGTACATATATACAGTGGAATATTACTCAACCACAAAAGAATGAAATCTTGCCATCTGCAACAATCTAGATGGATACCTAGAAGGTATTGTGCTGAGTGGAGTAAGTCAGACAGAGAAAGACAAATGTCATATGATTTCACTTACATGTGGAATCTAGACAACAGGATAAATGAACAAACAAAACAGGAACAAGCTCATAGATACAGAAAGCATTTTGATGGTTGCCAGACTGAGAGTGGAGGATGGATGAGGGGGAAGGGGATTAAGAAGTACAAATCGGTAGTTACAAAATAGTTATGAGGATGGAAAGTATAACATGGAGAATATAGCTAGTAGAAGTGTAAAAACTATCTATGGTGTCAGGTGGGTACTGGATTTATCAGGGTGATCACTTTGTAAGTTATATAAATGTCTAATCACTGTGTTGTACACTTGAAACTAATATTGTATGTCAACTGTAATTAAAAAATAAAATAATAATGATAATAATAATAATGAAAAAACAGCTTCCAGGTAGGTGGATAGGACCTTGGGTTAAGGAAGGCTTTACAGAAGAGTTGTCTTTGAACTTGATCTTAAAGGATGAATTAGAGTTTGTCAGTGAAAAAAAGGGGAAGATTATTTCATGCAGAGGGAACAGCATGCTCAAAAGCTTAGATTTATCAAGGGGCAATATTTTCATGAAATAAAGAGATTGTTGTGGAAGAGGCTGCAACATTTTAAGTTGCTACAGTGACTGTTTGTTGGAGCAAATCTAAATATTTCAACAAAGCATTTAAGAATATTCTATTTTATATCCTCAGCAAACGTATGCTCATGATTGAGTCTGCTTGCTTCCGGCTGCAGTGCCTTAGCTTTAATGACATGGTCTCCTGTAAGCATCCCACATGTACCTGAGGACTTTTGTGACAAATCTAACACTATTCTGACTCTTGCATTACTTTGGACCCAGCCCCATCATAGTTTTCTTTTGTTTAAGATATGTGTACTTCACAGTATGAACTTCTGCAGAGCAAAGACTATGTACGAGTATTTTCTATTCCTTTCATTTAGAGTGCTCAGCAAAGAGCCATTAACCATAGGAAATGTGTCAATTCTTGAGAACTGCTGTTATAGCTGTCAATATATTTTTGTAGATTAAAGCTGGTATTAATTTTTATTTAGTGTGCTTTTCAAGGGCATTTGTGTTTTGTGAATACACACAGGGAAGAGTCACGATGCCTACGTTTGAGAACTATCTCTGCTGCTCATTTATTTTATGTAATTAAGTGTAATGGACTGGACTAAGTGATATACAGAATCCCTTCTAGTTTAAAATATTCTTCTGGAATAAGGGAAGGAGATCTGTGGCTTTTTATAAGGGTATATATTTATATTCCCTGCCCCCTACCTCCCATACCCCCCAGATATGATAATTCCTGTATTTACATTTGTGATTGATTTTCCAATATATCTGTAATCGCAGAGTGCTATAAAATTCTTAAATAAAAATTATACTTCATTTAGATCTTTTGGAAAATATTCCCTATAGTGCACTGTATATATGTAAAATCCAGGAAAAAATGATCAAATAGGCAAAGTTATAAGAAGAGTTGGAAAATCAGCATTTCTAGGTGTTGGAGAGCATAAGGCCATTGCCAGTTTGGTTCTGATTCTGGTTATCTATTGTTGCATAACAACCCATCCCAAACTTAGGTACTTTGAAGAGAACAACTATTATTTAGCCTCCGAATTTATAGGGGTCAGTGGGGAAAGCTCGTGTTTTTGCTCCACAGTGTCAGCTGGGATGGCTTGATGTGGGGCTGGAGGATCACTTCCAAGATGACTCACTTATATGGCTTTCACTCAAGTTGGCGGGGAGCTCAGCTGGGGCCGAAGGCCAGGCACCTTGGTTCCTTTCCATGTGGGCCTCTCTGTCGGGTACTTGAACTTCCTCACAGAATAGTGGCGGGGTTCCAAGAGAGAGTGTCCCAAGAGTCAGGAAGTGGAAGCTGCCAATTTTTTTTTTTAAGCCTTGGTGTGGAAACTGGCACTGCATTGATGGTATTCTGATGTGTGCTGTTGGTCCATCAGTCACGGAGTGGAGATTTGACAGAAGGAGACGTTGACCTCACCTCTGATGGGAGACTATCAAAGTAATAGGAAGGAATGTTTTAAAGTTGCCACATGTTTCTTCAATGAAAATAGTATTGTCTTTATTCTGATATTTATTTTCATTGTCAAAAAAAAAAAGTCAAACAATACAGAAAAATTTCAGGGCTTTTTTGATATGAAATTTGGGGAAACTGTAGGTCTGCTTTCATAACATTATTCCCTGTCTAGTCACTTGTCTAGTCATACCTACCTTAGTGCAACCTTGAGTTAGCTAACCACACATTTGTGCTTTATAAACAAATTATTTATATTTGTGATTTAGTACGTTAACTGTTTGTGCTTCCATTCAAGTCTTTTATGTCAAGTTAGGCTTGGAAGTGAGTGTGTGTGTGTGTGTGTGTGTGTGTGTGTGTGTGCGCGCGCGCGCACGCATGTGGTACACTGGTCTTTATGGAACACTTTCACTTTCATTTTCAATTTCCCATGACCTTTCACTATCTTTAAGTCAAGTCCCCTTTTCTACCAGGCTTACAATAGGTGCTACACAGAAATCCCCTTTCAGGTAATATGGTGACACCTCTGAGAGTACAGCATTGCTATTTTAGAATTCACAATCTTAATTTTGAAAAAGTACCTTGAAGCTCTCATACAGTTCAAGTATTCATCAACCAATGTCTTGAATTCCCTCTGTACCATTTCTGCCAAGTAATCCAGCCTACACCAGAATACCTCCATCAGTAGAAGGTCTCCTAGTCTCGTGTGGTAGCCAGTTTCATCTTCAAAATTTTCTGCATTTTAAAATATTTCCTTCTAATTGAGCTAAATTTGTATCCCTGTAACTTCCCAACATACCCAAAATTCTAAACCCTTTTACCCATGAAAAGCTTTCAGAATTGAGAATACTTCTCATGGCTTCTTCTTGCTGTGCTGATTTTTCTCGCTCCAAACTAAATAGTCTTATTTTCTTCAACTGCTCCTCTTGGCATGGTTTCAAATGACTTTGCACATAACCAATTACCTCTGAATATTTTCTAGTTTGTTGATGTTCTTAAATATTGTTTAGTATGTAGGAGGAACATAACACTGCTGTTAATTACTAAACAGCATTTAACCAAACACACATTCCAGGGGCAGCCTGACAGGAAACCCTTCCCTGAATTTCTTTGCTGTTTATTTTCAATTCAGCGCAGATTGCAAAGAACCTGCTTGGAGTCCCAATAGTCTTAGCAAGATGTATACTCACTGTGTTCTTCCTTTCTGTCTTCTTCAAGACTGGGTCTGGGCTGAGGATTTTAAACCTGGAAGAGGAAAATAAGTCTGTGTCATTTATTTCAAATGCAGTAGACACTAAATTCCTTTTTCTTCTAGTCTATTCAGAATTTATCCATCTTGAAAGGTAGTGAAGCATTTAGTAGGCTAAGTGGCTTTCCAACTTGGTCATTCTTTTCTTTGTCAAGTTCTTCAAAAATAATTGTTTTAAGGTATATAGACATAAAAACAAACATTTTAAAAAAACGTAAAGATGAATTACTGAAGGATTTCTTAGGGAACATACATTTTACATATTTTCAGGTGAGCAGATAAATAAAAATACTGCATGAAGACACAGGAAAGGAATGATTATCTGTGTGTTGGGTTCTATGTTTATGTAAATATTGGGTTGTTAGAAAAGTCATGACGTATTTTTTCTATGTTTTTCATTGCAAAAATGCATCATGACTTTTCCGACAACCCAGTACTTGTTAAATGACTGGTTGGTTCCATGCTGGAATATGGAAACTGAATTTTCTTGATGTAAGGCAGGTTGCATAACAGTCATGCATTCAGGCTGCCTTCAGTTCCCCAGGTCAATTAATTTCTAATTGTCTAAGCTAATGAGTTAAACCCCCATGTCAATTGTGGATATGACCCTTCATGAAGATAACATGGAGGCAAATGTTTTCTGAATTTTTGTCATGAGTTTATTTTGCTTTACTTCTTTGTAAAGTTTGACAATCCATGCATGTGATACGGGATGTATTTGATATATGTATAGGTGGAATGTTAAAATTCTCTTTTTTATGTATTTTTTTTTAAAGATTTTTTTATTGGGTAATTGGGGGGATGGGAACAGTACTGGGGAATTAGGGGAAGGGGAACAGACAAGTTGCTGTCGTTTTTGTTCTTCAATCTAGTTGTGGAGGACGCTGCTTCACTGGCCCAAGTTGGCACCATCATTGCGCTCTTCCCTGGCGAGGCAGATCAGTCGCCGGCTTCTGGATGGCCGCTCACTGCGGCTGCTGGCCGCTCACGCTGGCTGCTGGCTACACACGGTAGCCCATGGCAACCCACTGCCACAGGGACTGCAGCCTACGCCGTCGCCAGCGACTCTCGGCAGCCCAGCTCCAGGTTGAGCTGTTGTTCAGCATCTTAGCTGTAGAGGGCAGTGTCACTGGCCCTCATATGTGGGATCCGAACCGGGGCCCTCTGGCATCCCAAGCGAGTTCTTAACCATCGCGCCACTCGGCCGGCCCTTTTTTATGTATTTTTAGTGAACATAGTAAACATAACATTTCTTTCTTAATGGTTAGTCGATTTTGAGGGATATTTTTAGTTATGTAAATGTTAAAATTGGTAAGAAGAGACAAGGAAACAGAATGGTTAGCTTCTGACTGACATATCAGGAATGGCTGCTTAATTCATGTCTCCTTTGCGACAGAATGTGCTCTAGAGGTAACACTGACTCTTTACATAGATCACATCACTAGGGCTTTTTGTGGAATGGATAGAAAAATATTATGACACTGTAACAAGTTAGACTGCTGTTATAAAACCATTTTTTCACTGTGCCTGTACTGCCCACGGAATGCAGAGACTGATGTATATTATTACTTCATCAACCACTGATCTGGAAGCCCCTTCTTAGGAAACCTGCATAAAGCATGTGTCTATCCACCCTTTGTAAATACTGTAAATGCAGAACTAAATATTCCATAATGGAAATGATGGTAGAAAAATTTGCTTCATATTAATAAGGAAACTTTAGCCAATAAACTGTTCCTGTTTTTCTGAGATGAGGCCATCTTGGATTTGCCAACCCAAAGTATAAGTACATCTGCTACTGGTTTGTCCTAGATGGCTTTTTTCCTACTTCAAAACGGTGACTTATTTTGTAAATTATACATGAAAAATTAATTATATTTAACACATAAGGCTTGAATCCAAGGAGTACAGTTCTAGAAAGGAAATCAAAAGGCAAACTGTCTAACATTATGGGGTAACTTTCAGAAGTTCCTTTGTTTCTTTTTATACATGGTTACCCTCTGCATGAAACATATTTTAGTTGTAATAGATACTAAATAGCACTCTTCTGTGAATATGAAGTAGAGTAACTGAAATTTTACTTTTAGGTACATAGAGATATAGAATCTCAAAATTAAATTCTCCAGCTTTTTATGCAAATGTTATTTATGCCTGTTCTTAAACATTTCCAGAGCTGGAAAACTGTCCGCCTACCTGTGTGGCTAGTTCCCTTTTTGGGAAATTGTAGTTGAAAGGCATTTCTCAGATTGAACTAAATATGGCATCCTATAGCATTTACCTTTTACCCTAGATTTTGACCTTCCTACATGATTTTTTTTCCCATATTTGAAGGTGACATCATGCATTCTTAAATTTTCTTTTGCTTAAACAAACAAATTTCCTTCAGTCCTTTTCTTAAGTTTTTGGTCATTGTTCCTCCTAAAGTATTTTATTAATGTTGCTGTTGGACATTTGGGATATTCCCATGAAGAATCAGTGATTTTCCTAACAATCTAAATCTCATTCTAATTAAAATGAAAAACAAAATTCTAATTTCATGGAGCTCAGTGTCTATCTTGCTAAGGTCAGAGGCTAGAGATAGATTAACACCGAAGAGAATTCAGGCTATGTGTAAGGGGGAATTTTAACTGGAAATGAAAGACAAGCTCCATGCTTGTTTCTCCAAAATTTGCCTGCTGCAAAGTTGGCACAGAGAGGAACCCACAGAGAATGATTTTAGGCAGCTGGTAAGGACTGCTCTGCATCCAAACTTCCACCTCCTGGAAGTCTGAATTCCTTTGTTACACTAGAAAGAGTCTCTAGAAAACAGTAAAAATGAAGTTTATTGGGCAACTGTAGATTCAGAACTGAAGGACATGAAAGCGCAGGAGCCAGAGAAGCCCTGGAGATCTAGGGCAGGAAGGCAAGCACATCCATTTTAGGGTGCTCTTCTCTGTGTTGGGATAGAAACCAAAAATTGTCAGCCTTTGAGACAGTCTGGTGAAGGCTTCAAATGCAGGGGAGCCAGAGTGATTGTGTTGGTCCCATCATACCTTTGTTCAAAGAGTGAGGATGACATTCCATGGCAAAATCTGAGGATTGTACAGGGAAAGGCAACAGATGACCACTACCTTCCATTAACTTACTTCTGGATTCTCCTGAGCCTCCAATAGGAACAAAACTTTTAATTTTCTACGTCTGTATTGCATTTGAAAAGAAAATACACGTAAGAAAGGCAGTAGTGACACATTTAATCTGTGTGGTAAGTAAGAGTTAAAAGACCCTCTCTGATGGATTTTATTACTAAGATGGAAGGAGAAACATGAATGCATTGATTGCTTTCCATGAGATGCTGTGACCTCTCTGGAAGGGCTCCTATGCGGAGGTTTGAGAGTTCCAGAACAAAACCCCAGTTCTAAAATTTTGCCCTGGCCAGTCCCTCCCAAAGCAACTCTTGACTACGATATTTGTATTAATTTAAAGGGTGGATATTTAAAGGTACCTCTGAGGGATTTATTGGTGTCATTGTCTTGATAGCAGCTCTAGATTCTACGTCTGCCTGCCAGTTTGTCTGACTCAGGAGTCTGGGTTTACTCTGCAATGAGGATTGTGCTAGATTTGCAACAGGGAGAAGATTATGGGCCAGATGATGGGCCTTGAACTTCTGGTTGGGGAATCGCCATAAGAAGTAATTCAAAAAGACTGTGTAAATCATGAGGATGGGCTGGGAGAATATTTCCAATGTCTCTTGATTAAAATAATTAGGAGACATTAATGATCAAGGTGTACAAAAAAAAGCAGGCAGGCAGAGAGATTTGAATTGATTCTAGTCTGAAATGGGCTACTGTCTTTAAGATAGTGAGGAAAGCTATGGACGGGATAAAAAGCAGTGTTTTAAGTAGACTGAAGGTAAAAAGTAATTTTCTTTTAGCAACTAGTTTTGAAAATTAGGTTAAGTCAAATAATGAAATAAATAGTGATGCATGAATTATAGAAAATAACCATTATCTACTTCCTCTGAATCCAGGGTAAAATTTTACTGCAGGACATGAAGTTCTATATGAGTTTAAGGAACTATAGAGTTAGTCACACAATAAGCTTGTAGCTACACCTGGTAAAGACACAAAAGATAAATGTTCTATGAGTAGGTCAGAAAACTGGAAAAGTGTAACGATTTTTTACTTGCTTAGAAGCAGGTAACTGGCATGGGAACAAATCTGCTATGTTCTATGTTTATTGGTGCATTTCTTCTAGCACATTGGACCCCAGTGGGCCATTTTGCTTTACCATTCTTTGTTCCTGGGGATACAATCAGCTTCACTTTGAGAGAATATATGCATGCAATCTCTGAGTGTGTTCTCTTGAAATAAAAAGGGAAAAGCTTACTTATGAAAATTTTTGACATCTAGTGTTCAGTCACTCTAAGTCACTATCAATTATCACTCCTGCATGCTTTGCTAAGACCTTCATAGATGATGCTCATATTGATGATCAGAGTCAGTATAATATCCCCAAATGTTTTCATAATAATGAAGAATGACTGAATTGTATGCCTCATAGTATTAAAGTCTAATTAACTAGTTATTATGCTCTAATTTCTTGATGATAGTTATGTCATGTGAAAGACAGATGAATAATGTCTATTAAACTGAAAAACTAATTGAAAAAATCTATGTTCCTTGCCTATTTTTGGTAACAGAGCTTACTGGAAGTATGAGAGATCTAACTGAGCAAGCAGCTTCAAGTCCTGGGAGCTGGACTTATCTGAGAATATACATAAATTGTATCTGATATAGATCTACATGTGTTCTCCCATGATACTTATCTCCCACATTATAATATATATCTCTGTTTTGAGGAGAACAAGATGTTTCTCTTTATCCTTACAAGGAGAGGTGCAATTCCAATCAGTATAGCATCTTTAAGGCAATGGCCAGTTGCCATCATCTAAAAACCTTGAGTCAGGATGAGTAGTGAAACACGCTGTCTTCCCGGGCACTTAAGCTGGCCTCAGGGCCATAAATGCCATTCATCATTGTTTCCCCTCATTATCCAGTTCAGATTTCCTTTACCTTTGTCTGAAACTTCAGCCTGGGTCGTTTTCTTGGTAGGGTGACCTAGATCTTCACCCTTAAGTGGCCTAACCCCTTAGTTACTTTGCCTTTCTTGAGTTGTGGTTACTGCAACAGTCACTGAATACAGACATATTAAAAAATACAGTATATACAAAATAAGTACACCTGGCAAAATGGCATCACAGTTGTCAGTCAATGTAGGCAGTAGCAAAGTAATTTGGCTACCTAATTTTGTAGCACAATGCAGTGTGATAGAAATTTAAACGTTTATTTGAATTGCCCTTATGTGCTACATCTTAAATTCAGATTGATTTTGTGTATTTTTTTTTCAGAATAGTGGCCATTCTAGAATTCAAATTGTCTTTGTAAGGAGGAAGGATACTTCTTTGGAAACATACTGTGGAGGAAAGAATAAATCAAGGATGTCGTGGCAGTCTCCTTATTCACATCCTGCCCCAGCTATGCAGGTTAGTGGAATTGACTCTTGGGTTTGCTCAGACTGGCCTATGCCAATCAGCGTAATTCCTCCTCTTTTGCTCCACTGATAGGTTCAGATTCAATTTAATCATCCCCAGGGATTTCCTGACAATTGTTTCCTGGTGGTTTAGCCATCGTTAAGGATTTTTAGGATTTTCTATAATGCTGTAAAGGTTTCTCACTTTCATTGCTGGGATGTGATGAGGAGGCACGTTGCTGGCAGCTGCCTTTCAGTAGAGGTAAGCCAGTTTGAGGATGAAGCTTAAACATGGAAAAGGGCAGAACAGAGAATGTCTAAAGAACTGGAGCTTTTGCTCTGTGCCCAAAGCCTGATTACTTCTAGAATATTCAGTTACATAAACCTATACATTTCCTTTATTGTCTAAGCCAGCTTGGGTTGAGTTTACTTTTACTTGCGACTTCCAGCATTCTCCCTGATACAATGGGTGAAGGTACAGAAGTATTTTGAGCTGGAGAGGAGCCAAGAGTGTAAATAATGACTATCTTTTACCTTATCTTTAAAACTGAAAGAAAGGTAATCTACAGAGATTTAGGGAGCTGTATATAAAATTGCAGATATGAGAAAAGTGGGAAGGAATTGAAGAGCCACGAAAGGGAATGTGTTGGGGAACCACATTTGGACGGATCCCTGCTTCATAACACTTATCATTACTTGACATTGTTATATATTTTTATTTTTTGCATAAATTATAAGATCCACTGTGGCAGGGATTTTGTCTGATTTATTTATTCATCGTACTTCCAGTGCCTAGGATTAGGCTCTGCACATGGTGGGGGGCTGAACAGATATTGATATATATGAGTGAAGGAATGAATTTCCGATCGAACCTAAGAGCTCAGCTAAGACTGGGTAGTATGATTGTTTGGTGGAAAATACTGACCCAGTGTCTTAACTCTTTAGCCTGGGTACATGAGAGGAGAAAAGGGATTATGGAGTTTGTCCATAACTGTGGAATGGCACCTTGCCCAGTGCTGGCACTTAGTGACTGGGAAATACAACTTTAATGCTTCACGATGTGACACAGTGGCTGTGTCAGAGGATGGGTGGTGAGGAAACCCACTGTGCCAGCCAGGGGAGTGCTGACAGGACTAGCCATGTGGTCCAAGCTGGACAGGGAAAGAGTTGATTAAAGTGATTTGAAAGTCACAAGTAAAACTACACCAAACTAATGTGATGCTAAAGGCTTGATTTTGGAGTTTATAGCATATTATTTTTTCATTTTGCTGGAGAAAACATAAGTACCACTCAATAAACTACTTAAATATAGCTTTCTGTAGGTAATGGTAATAATGACATGACAAAGTGAAGTCATAAGGAGATCCCCAGAAAAAGAAGAAAAAAAGGGTAGCCCAGTGACCCTTAGAAACATAGCTGGACATGTGTAAACATTGTGAGTCTTGGTGATGTAGGGACCTGAGAAAATCTGTTATTAGGACTTATTTGAAAGATGGAAAAAAGGAACAGAGAAAGTTCCGATTTTAACCTGCATTAAAAAAACAGAAATAAAGAAGCAGTGGAAAGAATTTATGAAGCTGGCTGTTGTGTTTAAATTTAGTAAGTAGGCTAAAGAAGGTTCAAAACAATGAGCTACACTGTTGTAGCTGCTTATTTTTACTGGGTCTATTGGCAAAAAGTCTCTCGTTTCTTCACACTTACTTTTCAAAGACCCTGGAGTCTCAGGATTCATTTAGCAGAGTAACAGCTTTCAAATAATAATCTGGTGCCTGTCTCAGCCTCTGGTTCTCCCTTTCTCTTTGTACCCTTGCCCTCTTGTTATTTTTCTTAATTTCCTCCCCCAGCTACTCTGCTCCCCCCCCCTTTTTTTTTTTTTTTTTTTTTTACTTTTTCTTTCTTGCATTTCTTCCAGATTACAGAAGACATCAATAAAAAGTGTCTCACGTGTGTGGAACGTGTGATATAAAGTCTGGATGTGTCCCAGGGGACTCTGTTCCAGGGTGGCGATCCCAACCCTGCTGTAGCACATTGATTTTGAGGGTTGGGATCAACTTGAAGGGACTGCATGTAATTTGTCTCTTGGGACCTTTGAAAACTAGTAGCTATCCCATCACTCCGGACAGTGCTGTAGTAGAAAGAAGCCTTTGTGACTAGACAGACCTTGTTCAAATCCTAGTTTCGTTTTTTTATTGGATATATGATATTGGATAAGTAGCCTCGACTCTGTGGGTCTCAGCTTCCTCACCCGTAAGCTGAGAACAGTAATACACACCTCCGAGCAGCGTGGGGAGGGTCGGTGAGTAAAGCCTGGGAGGTGCTGAGCACAGGATACCTGGGGCATGGCAAGTGCTGACTGAGTGGTCGCTGTGCTCACTCTCTTGGGTCAGTTCTAGTTTACCTCTTCTTCTACCAGTGCCCACCTTAGGCCACATGGTGGTACTGCTGTCCTGAAGTCTGAACCAAGACTGAAGAACCCAAAGTGTGTGCTGCTGGGGCTTCTGGGCAGAGGGATGGGCTTTTCTCTTAGATTTTGGCGTCTGAACGAGGGCCCTTTGTGTTGTAGGAGAGGTTTGCTCCCTTCGCATTTAATTCATCTCTGCTCAGTCTGACCCATTTTTGCATGGATTCTTTTCCTCAGTGCACATTTATTGAGCACATACTTGGTGTCAGGACTGGATTCACAGTGGTGAGTAAGACTTCGTTCCTACTCTCACGGGCTAGAGAACTCCCCCTTGGGGTAACATCGGGCTCATGTGTGGCTTCACTGAGTGCGTTGCATCATATAATAGATGCACCCTCACAGCGACACAGTGGCCTTTTCTCGGCAGTGCTGGTGTTAATCAGTTTCTTAAGCTTTGTTCTGGAGCCTGCATCTGAAACTAACATCTTAGTTTCTTTTTCATGCCCCTTGATTACTGTCACTTTTCATTATCAGGTTAAAATCTCTCTGCACTCAGAGGGTTTTACTCCTAATCTTTCACAATTTACACTTTCAAGGAGCACAACTTATAGAGTCAGTATCTCGTCACAGAGTGTAGAACTGTATGTATTTAGTGCAGTATCACGTGCAGAAACCACACCATTGTTCAAGTATCGGAAATGTAAGACCCGTGAGTTCCTTTGTTCCTGTAGTGCGCAGGCTGCATGGCATGAAATTGAAAGGCCATCATAGCAGGTGTAGATACACTTTCTCATTTCAAGGTTTCCCAAGAGATCAGAACTCAAACTGGAAGCTGTACAATGTGGCGCATGGTGCAGTTTGAATTCATAGGACGCTGTAGCGTTTTTCTTTCTTCCATGTTCTCCATGGTGTACTTTTTAGATGAAACAGGGCTGAGATTATTGGTGAGGTGATCTGTCTTAGCCTTGCTGATAGCTAAGTCAATCTTTAGTTTTTTCTGTTTTTCTGTAGGAAACTTCTCACGATATCTGTGACCATATCTGGAGTCCCATTTGAGGCTCAGTTTACCTCCCCAAGTCCTATAGTTCAGATGTCAGTATTGCTGGGGGAGGAGCACAAGGCAAAATCTAGTTCCTTTTATAGATGCAGATGCTATTCTGGTTAGCGTTAAATGGCAGGAGCACTCCAGAATCTTGAAATAATTGGCAATTTATTTGTTTTCAATACTCAACGTTTATTTTTGAAATGGAGTTTCACCCTTGAGTAAATTTTTTGTTTTTTTTGTTTTAGAAATTCATGATTAATGAGAAGTGTGATAATTTGCCTGGCTTCCAAAACTCATATTTTTCTTAACTTGCTACCAGTCTACCTCCCTTCAGTCTTAGGCTTAGCACTCGTTCACATTCTAGGTACAATTCTTGTATACGTCAGAGGAGCTTAATAAAGCTCCAAAAATAGCTCAGTGACTAAGGTTTGAATAAATATTGTCCTTTGCTTTTGGCAGCCTGGTGTCCAAATGATTTGGTTTTGTTTTTAAAATTTCATCCTGAAATATTTGGCTCCTGTCGTGTATTCTGTACCCTCCAAGGGATGGGCTTCTTAGTAGGTCCTGTAGCTCTGTAGTGTGACGTTCATACCTTATGCATAAGTGAGTGACTTTCTTACCTTGAACCTGAGTCTCCTAGAGACTTAGTTCTGGATGTCTGTTATTGGCCGTCACCAGTGCCAACTTCCTTTCCTGTTTGAGTCTCTGCTCTCTATCACCTTTTGTGTGAGCTCTCACTGCCTCATCCACCGTGGTTTGGATAAGATGAATATTTTGCTTAGCGGTATTTATATCCCATCTGTTCCTTTTTCTCTTTGAATTGGTGCCCAGAGCTTTGCCTTGCCATGTGGGCCTGGCCTGGTGTTCTCCTATATGAAATAAAAATATCCCCCCAGAGGCCAGCCTCAGCATTTTGTTGCATTGCCAAAAACTTCCATCAAAACAAATCAACAAATCCAATAAGCAACATTTCCCTCAAGCCCTGCCACAAAGCCAACTCTACAAGTATTGTCAAGTGCTGTAGCATTTACTGAAATTCTCATGAGATGACAGAAGAGCAGTTCAATCGCATACCACAACACAAAATTTCTTAAAATACTCTAATCATCTTTATTCTCTCTCCTTTGTTTCTCCTGCTATCTGTCCCATCCCTCTTTCTTTCTCCACAAGCTACACCCCTAACCTCCCCCATGGAGTCCTTCTCTTGCCCTAAGCATTGTGACTCTTCCCCTCAGTTGGAGTACTTCACTCAGCAAAACAAGAACCAGCAACATAGAACTTTTCTAGCATGTTCCTTGGGAACTTTAGTATGTCCTACTTTAAAGAAAAGCCCAAATAAAACTGCAGAGATGCCAATGATGCAGAGGTAGGTGGCTTTTGCAAAAGTGTATATTATTCAGTCTTTATGAGTGTGTGTCTGCATGTTTGGGTATGAATGTACATTTATGTGTGTATTTAAAAATTTAAGATTATACCACATATACTGTTTTATAATCTACCTTTCTACTTAACAAACTATCATAGACTTATTCTCATTCTTCAGTAGTCTTCTATTACATATTTTTAATGGTTTGAAGAATTGCACTGTATGGATGGTTCATGGTTTAATTAATATGCCATCCTGTTGGCTTGTTTAGGCTATCTACAATGTTTTCATGTTACAAATTATTCTGCAGTGAATCTGTGCTGTGTTATTTCCTTAAGATAAATTACTATAAGTAGAATTCCTAGGTGGAAATGTATGAGCATTGATAAGTTTGATCCATACCGTGAAATTGACTCCCAGCCTGATTATGCCAGTGACTGCCCTCCCAGCATGTGGGAGAGCCCGTCCTCTGCACCCTCACCCCTGATATGTGCACTTCTTTTCTCATCATTGTATCAGATGGGGATGAGTGAGCTATAATTAGTGCTTACATGGTCATCGATTCGATTACTACTGAGGTCAGATATGTTACAGGGAGTGTCAAGCAGTGCAGTCCCACAGAACCAGCTCGTACACGCCTTTGCTCCCTGGCCAGCTTGCCTCTGCTGGGACTGTCCTCCTTGTGCTTGCTTCTCCGGCGTCTTCCAGGCGACCTGTCATCTGATTCTATACCAGTCTTGGCTTTTGCTTTCCTTGCTTAGTTTCAGAGATCTTTTCATACTCAGCTTATTGCTCTTTGCGACTTTACTAGTCGACTACATCACCTAAAGCTTAAAGCACATCCCAAAGATAAATGTGAGTAAAATGTATTTGCTTTTGTCCTCAGACCAAATTCATATCAAAACCACCCATTTAAGATTCTAAGTCAGTGGGTGGACTGAGGATAACTGGGCTTTCCTGGAAAACTGGAGGCAGAGATGATCAAGGACCCCTGAGTAATGACTCTGCTTTCTTCCCCAGATAAGGATGTGGTCTGATGCTGTTTAACGCAAGAGCCACAAGATCCTATTATTTGTTTTTGTTCTTTTGAAACAAATAGGAGTAAGAGATGTTAATTAAAGTTTCTTCAGTGTGCTAGCACAGTGATGGTGTAGCTAGCATTCAGTTTCTCAGAATCCATGCCTATACTGTTGCTGACAGCTGCTGTTGTGTCCCTCAGCCCACCCCCAGGGAAGGTGAACTTTGAACTCTGCTGTGCTGCTTTGGGTCCTGCTCTCTGTGGCCATCTTTCTTCCAATAAGATCTTAGGTCTCTGGCTGATTAGTCATGAATAACCACATGTGGTGATTACATGTTGCTTTTTTCTACCAATCCACAGCTTATTAGGGTGAATCATTGCACAGCAGAAAATTCATTTTAATGCAGATGAGAGTAACTGATAAAATGGTAATATTTGGGTAAAGTTTAATGTACAATGTGCTGATTACTCTGTTTTCCATTTTATAGATGGGTTCATGTTTGTTTCATATAACAATCAGGCTATGCTTTTTTTGACATTTTAACTTCAATTCATAATTTACTTACACATATTATTTATGTCTTTATATATTAGAGAAACTAGTTATGCTCAATTTTCAATGAACTTCCAAATTACATGGCATAATACAACACAAATTTATTTCTCACTTAACGTTACATGTTCCAAGTGGTTGTCTTTTTAAAGAAATGCAATATTATAGGTGCAGGTAAAGACATTTTTCTACCCTTTTCTCCTCTATCCATTTCTAGAGGTGACCAGATACAACTGAAGTTGGTAAAATTTATGAAAAACTTTGAATTTCTATAAAATTTGGGATTTTGATTAGAACTCCATTAATTCATAGGTGAATTAGGGGATAATTGCTACCTTTACAGTATTGATTCTTTCCATTCCTGAGTATATCTCTCTGTGTATTTAAGTCTTCTTTTATGTCTTTGAGTAAGTTATTATTTTCTCCATTAAGTTCTTATATGTCTTTTATTAAATTTTATTCCTAGGTACCTTATAGGTTTTTGATGGGTTTTTAAGAAGAATCTGTTGCAGACTTTATGCATTGGCTAATCTAGTTGCAATTCTTAACCTCCTCTGCAGCATGAGGTGGCCATATGATCTATTGGGTTGTCGGAAAAGTCATGATGCATTTTTGAAACGAAAAACAGAAAAAAAAATACGTCATGACTTTTCCGACAACCCAATAGTTCTAGCCAGTGACACTTATAAAATCTTAAGGGGTGATTATTAGGAAGATTTAATTTTTTTCTGGGAAAAGACAGGTAAATTACTGGCGATGTGCTTTGCCTGTTCTTCCTGCTTGCAAGGCAGGTGTGAAGACATGGTGCTTAGAGCTACTTCAACTATTCTGTGAATGAGAAATGACAAAACCTAAGTAAAAAACATGGCAGGCAGATGGATGGAAATAGCCCTCAAGTATGGCTGATGTAGAGTAGTTGAATCAAGTGACTACTTACCTCCACTTTTCTTGCCATGTGAGAAAAACAAACCTTTATTAATTTAACTCCCTGAAATTTTTTTTGTTACTTTCAGACCAAACTGGTTCTGACATAGTAGCTATTTTGATACTAAATGTTTTGTTTGTTTGTTATGGTTAGGAATAAAGCTAATTACTGTTTTCTGATGTTGGACCCAGCGATACTCTTAAATTTATCATTATTTCTAACAGGATTTCTGTCAATTCTCCTGAATTTTTAATGTACCGAAACATAAAATATGGGGTGTTTCTGGGAATAAACAGACAGGAAACCAGGAAGTAGGAACTGAAAGTTGTTTTCTATTTCTTTGGATTGATCACGTTAAAGCCATCTGACTTTTGTTTAACTGTAATCATTGTAATGCAAGATTATCACATTTTTTTTTGGTTTGTCATTATTGCCGTGTAACACACAACAGATTCCAGTGGTGAGAACAGTTCTATAATTTAAAAATTTTGTGACATCCATTAATAGTTTATCACTTAAAAATATGCCTTTAAGTAAAAAAAAATCAGTACACTCATTAACAATTGTGCATGAGTTTTAAAAGGAATATTCCCCAAACACCTGAACACATGATTTGGGGACACATTTTTCAGATTCTTAAAAACCAGGTAGGCTTGGAGTATGGGTTTGCCAATAATAGTAAAGGAAAGGTGGTGAAGAAAACAGTATGAGGTATGGAATTGTGGATACTAGTTACCAAAAGAATTCTTCCTGTTTACTTCCTGTTACTCAACATGCTCGATTTAATAGACCATAGAGAGGTCTAAATAGATTTATAGAATTAAATTTATTCGAAATAATTTACAAATGGTTAAAGGACAAATGTGAAGTCTACTTTTTGTATACCCTATTATTTTGATCTTAAAATTTAGAGACTATGTGTAGTTCTGTTTTAATTATAACTTTACTTTCATGTCTGTAACCTTTTGAAACCCAAGCTAAGATTAGGATCAGAAATTTTGTGTATTATACTAAGTAATGATGTTTTAAGGGTAGATATGTTTTGTGGAAATGTGAATGTCAAGGCCCTTAAAGATTATCTTTTTATGGCACTTTACTGGTAACCCCTTTTCCTAATTTAGATATTCTACTGGTAGATAAAGGTCTGTATATTTGAAGCTCTCTGTACCTGGTTAGAAATTGTTATTCTTTCACACTTGGTTGCCAGTGGAGCACTTCAGAGACCTTTGAGTCAATTTCTTATGGCCTGATTGTTTTCTGTTTGATAGTTAAACATTTCTACTGTTAATCTGACTCTGTCCACCTTGAGTATTATGACAATGTCATTTTCTCAGTTCTTATTTTTTAAAGTTCTGCAGAAGTTTATAATACTGAAACTCCAGGTATCATCCCTGAATCACTCTTGCACTAGCTTTTATGACTTTAAGATACTCTGTATTCCTTTTATCTCTTGAACTATTCCTTCATTTCTGTTGCTTTTTATACTTTATCCTCACCTTCTCTACCAATGAGTTAAAAAAAAAATAAAGGTCTAGTACCTTGGCCTACTGTGCTTTCCTC
Source organism: Hipposideros armiger (assembly GCF_001890085.2). NCBI lineage: Eukaryota > Metazoa > Chordata > Mammalia > Chiroptera > Hipposideridae > Hipposideros > Hipposideros armiger. The sequence goes on from NW_017731351.1 coordinate 3,209,441, forward strand.
AGTAACTAATTTTTATTTATTTATAGAGAATTGATCATTTATTTTTTTTGGTTCAATTGTGCTAATTGTGAGTAAATATAAAAGTCTCTAGGGTTGACATTATTTATCTAGATGCTTACACTTGTATAGTCTCCTATAATCAGTCTAACATTAATTTCATTGCTCTCCTTACCTAAGCTGTAATTCTCCTATATGATACTATCATTTTCCTGGTTGCCATGACTTGAAACAATTTCATCTTGATTTGTCCCTCTTCCTGGTATCTTTATATACTCTACTAAATTTTGTAAATTTCCCTTTGAAATATCTACTTTATGCTTCTCTTTCAATTCCAGATACTACTCCCAATATACCCTTTGATATCTGTGTATTGATCTCTTGCTCTTTCTTGAGTTATTCTTTCATAAAAATGCTTTGTATTTTGGGTATGTTAATTATTTACAGAAATGCTTTTTCAGTATTACTTCCCTACTCAATTTAATTTATTTACAAAATAAATTCCATTATCTGACCTTAGCAATAAAGATCAATGAATTTGAATATATGACAATTGAAATGACCCAAAATGAAGACCAGGGAAATATCATGTACTGAGCTACAGTGATCTGTGGACAATGCCAAACAATTTCACATTAGTTATTCATTTTTCTCTTTTCCTGGTTTATTTTGAATAAATTTTTTTTTAGGATTCCATTTTATCTTCATTGTTGGCTAATTAGCTATATATATTCCTTTTTGGTTTGTTCTTATTAAACAGGTAGTAACAGCTGCTTCTGCTACAAGAAAAAAGACATCAACCTAAAATTCTATACCCAGTTAAAAATATCTTTCAAATATGGAAGTGAAATAAAAACTTTTATAGACAAATAAAGGTTGAGAGAATTTTTTTAGTATTCTTGCCCTATGTAACTGTTAAGAGGAGTTTATAAGGCAGAAAGCAACTTATGTTACATGGAAACTTATCTGTATATAAAGGAATGGAGAGCACCAAAATGGATAAAAAGTAAGTTAGTATAAAAATATGTTTTCTGATGTTTAAATCTTTTTCAAAGATAATTGATTATTTAAAGCAAAAGTAATGACAATGTATATGGGGATTATAACTTCTTTAGGAATAAAATTTGTGACAAAACAGTAGCAAAAAGAAAGGAGAAAGAAATAGGTGGAAAACTATTGTAAGGTTCTTATACTTTAAATGAAACTTGTTATTTAAATAATTCCAATATTATTTAAAGGTGGATTATGATACAAAAAGTATTTTTAAACCCTAGAACAACAACTAAACATAGCAACAAATCAAAGAGGTACAATTAGCCATGAGTAAAGAAATGGAATCCTAAAAAATACTCATTTTATTCAAAATAAAGCAGGGAAAGCTTAAAAGATAACACAAGACACACAGAAAACATATAGCAAGATGGTAGCTTTTAGTCCAATCATATTGATAATTACATTAAATGTAAATGGTCTAAACACTACAGTTAAAGGGCAGAGATTACCAGAATGGATAAAAAAGTAATACCCAACTATTTTCTATCCATAGGAAGCTCACTTTAGATATAAAGACACAGGTATATTAAAAATAAAATAATGGGAAAAGATCATGGAAACAGTGGAGTGGCCGTATTAATATTAAAATAGACTCAGAGTAAGGAATATTACCAGGGATAATATAAAACATTCCCTAGTGAAAAACAAAACAAAACAAAACAAAACATTCCCTAATAACAAAAGGATTAACTCATCAAGGGGTCAATACAATTCAAAATAAATGTTTATGTACTTAATAGAGCATGAAAATATGTAAAGAAAAAAATGACCAATAAAGGATTTAAAAAGGAAATGGACAAATCCATAACTATAGCCAAACATGTTTACAATTCTCAGTAATGCATAGAACAAGTAGACATAAAATCAGTAAGGGTACAGAAAACTTGAAAAATATTAATAACCAACTTGACTTAATTGACATTGTAAAACATCTCATCTAATGACAACGGAATACTTACTCTTTTGAATGTATACAGAACATTTGCGAAGATTGACCATATTTTGGGCTATAAAGTAAGTCTCAATAAGTTTTATGTACTCTCACCATAACAGAATTAATTTAGAAATGAATACCAGAAAGATATCTGGAATATCTCCAAATATTTACCAGTCAAATAACACAGAGCTAAATAACTTATGAGCCTGGAAGAAAGGACATGCTATATTAGAAAATACTTTGAAATGAATCACAATTTACCAAAATTTGTGGGAAGCAGTTTTAGCATTGATTTAAGGGAAATTTATACTTTTAAATACTTGTATTAGAAAGGAGAGGTCCTCAAATCAATGATCTAAACTTACATATTAAATAAAAAACTGGGAAAACAAGAACACGTTTAAATGCAAAACGAGTGAAATAATTATGAAAAAGAGCAAATAGAAATATTCAGTGAAATATAAAACTGTAGGGACTGTTAATAAAACCAAATGCTTTTATTTATTTATTTGTAAAATGTTAATAAAATTGATAATCCTCTACTCAGATTGATTAGTTAAAAAAAAAAGACACAAATCACCAATATCAGGAATGTAAGAAGAGAGGCATCCTTACCAATGTTACATGTATTAAATGGATAATAAGGTAATACTCTGAAGAACCAACTATCTGCTATGCATTCTGCAACTTACAGATGAAACAAGAAATTTTTTTGAAAGATATAAACTACCAATTATTTTATAAAAAGGCCTTTCAAACTAATACATGTGCCCAAAATGATTACAAGTTAAAATGACAATATAAGAAAATCAGTTGTATTTTTATATTACCAAAGAACAATTATAAATAGAAATTAAACAACACAGTACCATTTATGATAGCATAAAAACATGAAATAATTAGGAATAAGTGTATAAAGGTACTTGCAGTTTTTGTATACCAAAAATTGCAAAATATTCCTGAGGCCAATTAAAGAACATCAAATATATACTCTGCTCATGTATCAGAAGGTAATATAAAGTGTCATTTATTCTGTATTATTCTTTATTAATACATTGAATAAATAATGCATTTATTCAAATGTATTCAATGCAATTCTAATAAAAATTCTATAAGATTAATTTTTTATATAGAATCTGGCAACCTGATTCTAAAATGTATATGGAAAGACAAAGGAACTTGAGTAGCCAAAACAATATGGAAAAGAAGATAAAAGAGGACTTATACTACCTAACTTAAAGCCTTACTATACAGCTGTAGTAATTAAAACTGTGTTATTGGTGTAAGGATAGATCTGTGGATAAATAAAACAAAGTTCAGAAATAGACCCATATAAACATGGCCAATTGATTTTCAACAAAAATGCCAGAGTAATTTAATGGGGTAAAAATATGCTATATCCAACTGTTAGGGAGTGGAAGAACTCCCCTGGCTATTCTTCTTTAGTTTTATGGCTCGACAAGTTATAAAATAATAAAATTGACACAAAACTAGATTAACAGGAGAATAAAACCAATTTAATGCTTATGCATGTGCATGGGAAAATCACAGTATGATGCTCAGATCACAAAATGAGGCTCAAAAAATGATCAAATTAGGCACCTTTTTATACTTTTTAAACAAAGAAACATTTTTTGAGAGATTGAGAGAACAAAGCAAGTGTTCATTAGAAAGGAATCTAAACAAGGTTTATGCTTATGTAGTAAATTGGTAAAGGTTTGTTTATACACATTTTTTGGACTCTGGAGTTTATAACTCGTGATAAGGTTATCTCTCAGCTCTGAGGAGTGGAGAGGGCACCCATCATGGAGATTTATTTTCTGCTTTTAGGGGGACAGAGGAGAGTCAGAGCTCTTTCAGCTCCTGCTGCTTCTCAGATAATTTTAATTTGAAATAATCAATATGCTCTTGTGAGGTATCTTGGAGCAGCCTGCCCTTAGCGCCATTAACAAATGATGCTAAAATAATTTGATGTGTATTTGCAGAAACAAACCTTTGTGTGACCCTTCCCTCAAACCGTATAAAATTTTTTTCTTCAAACTGGATCATATGTCTAAATACAAGAGCTAAAAATATAAACTTTCTAGAAGAAAATATAGGAAAAAGTCTTCGTGACCTAGTGTTAGGCAGAAAAAAAAATTTTTTTAAAGGACAGAAAATGCAAGAATCATAAAAGAAAACTTTGGTAAATTGGACTTAATTAAAAGTAAAAATATTTGTTTATTTAAGAGACACTTAAGAAAATGAAAAGAAAATCCATAAACTTGAGAGAAAATATTCACAATACATACATCTAAGAAAGGATTTGAAATATAAAATCTTTTACAATTCAAGAAGACAAAAACTTGGATAAATAAGTGGGCAAATATTTGGACAGACACTTTACCATAGAGCTGTATCAGTGGCAATTAAGCCATGGAAATCTGACTAAAATAAATAGTTGTAAGAGAAATATGAAACCAGAATTAAATACCATTACCCACTCACTAGAATGACTAAGTTTAAAATGGGTGCAATTACCTTATGACTTGCTAAAATTCCTTTCCTAGATATTTACCCAAGAGAAATGAAAATATATGTCAATGCAAAAACTCTTTTGTGAATGTTTATAGCTATTTTATTTATAACAGCTCCAAGCTGGAAATAATCCAAATGCCAATCAACTTGTCAATGGATGTGCAAATTGTGGCATGTCTATACAATGGAATACTACTCAACAATAAAATGGAAAATATCAATGGTGCACACGATAACATAAACCTCAAAAAATTCTTGTATGTGAAAGAAGACAGGTACAAAAGACTAGGGAATATGTAATTTTATTTACATGACATTTCAGAAAGGCAAAACAGTGATATAATGAAGATTGGGGATTGCTAGGCAATGAACCTGTGATCTGACTGCAACAAGGCATGAGGGAATGCTTTTAAGATGATGAAAATGTTATATATCTTGATTTTGTTGGCTACTACAGACTATACATTTGTTAAAACATCAAATTACACCTTTAAAGTTGGTGAATTTTATTGTCTGTAAATTATACTTCAATAAGGTTGATAAAAATATTGAGAGGAAGGTATATCCATATAGTATGTTTCTTTGAGACACTATTCTTGAAAGCATGTTAAAGAGCATTAAAATGCCTGCATATGTAAAGGTTGGAATCTTACTATCCTGATGTAAGGAGTATATTTGGTTTGAAACCAGTGATATGGTTTCTATAAACACTGTATGACTATGATACTTTAATTAACTAGATTCTTAGGCAGCACAAAGTCACAGGCCAGAGAAAACATGAAGAGAAAAGTGATTAAAATGAAGACAATTTATGAATCAGCTCAAATGAGAGGTAGTAGGTCACTATTTAGATATGAGTACTAGAAAAAATAATTCTTGTATAAACAATTGGAAACACATTTTGAAATATATGTGCTAAAACTCCAATGAAATATTAGTAGAGACAAGCACGACTTGGATCATTGAGCCTCTACACGACGTGAAACCCCAATATGGGTAGGTCATCTAGTCTTAGGAGGAAATTCTTGAGATGGTTTGCCAAGGATGGCTTGACAAGCTTCAGTTTGAACTCTTGGTGAGGAAGCTGGAGAGAAGGCTGCCATGACAAAGGGAACTGTCATCTTTCTTTATTTCACACCACCAGCTGTATCCAACTTTCCAGCCACACTCTCTTGGGCTTCAGCCCAATTGCTGGCAACACCATTTTCCTTTGCTGATGTATAATCACTTCAAGTTATTTGTGTGGATATTATTTTCTTTTTCCTTTGGCATTTCTGAATTTTAGATGATTAGATTCTATTCTCAATGTGAGCTGCTTAGTGGTTTATTGGTTTATTAGGGACAAGTATGGCCACTGCCTCTGGAAGATACCAGAGTATATGTAGACCATGATGAGCTTTTAGCCGAGGATGGATGGTATGTTAGCTTTGGCCTTGAGTTCTTCAGTGATCATGATTAAAAGTTGTTCAGGGAGACATATTACTCTTTTTAGGTTGCCAGTTTTGTGGCTTTCCTGTGGAGTTGGGCTAGTTTTCATTAACAGCTGTGGTTAATTTGCAGAAGCCAGGAGTAGCCATTTCGGGGGTGAATCTTTCCCTTTCTTTGAATGGTGAATGAAGTTTTTGACTCTGGTTGCTTTGGTGTGTGCTTTTTTTACTTCTTTAATTGAGGGCTGATTAGAAGTGATAGGCTAGGATTTTGTGTAAACTAAGCAGAGGACTGGGGATGTTTGCTGACTCTTCGTGTAACTGATGAGGATTCTCACATTAATGGTTGGGAAGAGGTCATTTGGATGAGACGCAGAGACAAGAATGGGTAACTTTTGATTGATGTTTAGTATTTGTCCATTGCTGCCATTTGCCATAGATCTGGATGTGGGTTTTAGAGTGTATATGACACAATTCCTTATATATGAGGAATAAAGTGGCTGGTTAGGTTTTTTCATTTATTTTAGGTACAATTTAATACAGTGGAATTCACAGAATTCACCCTGTTTAGTGAGTGCACATTTTACAAACACATACAGTCATGTAAGCACACCAACATAATGAAGATACAAAACCATTCCATTACCTCCCCAAATTCTTCTGTTCCCCTTTATAGTTAACTCTTCTTCAGGTGTTTTTGTTATGCGTCCCTCTAGTTTGGCCTTTTTCAGAATGTCATATAGATTCAATCACATAGTATATAGATTTTTGAGTTGGCTTCTTTCACGTAGCATATGCAATTTGAAGTTCATTTATGTTGTTGCATATACCAGTAATTCATTTATGTTGGTAAATGGTATTCCATTATATAGATGTTCCATAGTTCATTCACCAGTTGAAGGATATTTAGGTTATTTCTAGATTTTGGAGATTATGAATAATGTTGTTATAAATGCTCATATGGTTGTTAATTTTAGGTGTTAACTTGGCTGGGCCACGAAATGCCCAGATATTTGGTCAAACATTATTCTGGATGTTTTTATGAGGGTGATTTTGATGAGATTAACATTTAAAATAGGTGGTCTCTCTCTCTCTCTCTCTCTCTCTCTCTCTCTCTCTCTCTCTCTCTCTCTCTCTCCCTCTCTCTCTCTCTCTCTCTACCTACCTACCTACACACACACACACACACACACACACACACACACACTCACACACACTCTATTGGTTTTGTTTCTCTGGAGAACCTGAATACAACCCACATATTAGTTTTCATGTGAACATAAATTTTTGTTTCACTTGGGTAAGCACCTAGGAGCACATTGCTGGGCCATATGGTAATGCATGTTTAACTTCATAAGAAACTACCAGGCTGTTTTCATAAGTGGCTATATTATTTTGCATTCTCACCAGCAGTATATGAGAATTACCATTGATCTGTATCCTTTCAAACATTTGGTATTATCAACATTTCATTTTTAAAAATGTTTAGTCATTTTAAATTTGGGTGTAGTAGTATCTTATTGTGGTTTTGATTGAGGGTATGTTGAGCTTGCAGCTGATCTGGGAGAGCTCTATCTTTATTTGCTGTGTGATCTTAACATATGGGACTGACCCTTGGTCAAGATCAGGGTGAAATCACTAAATAATGATTTATGAGTTGCTGTCTTAAACCTAATACTCCCCTGGAGTGGTTTTTTTTTTATTTTACATTTTTTTAATCTTCTAATATATCTAGCTTTTTTTTTGTCTTTTTTTTTAATTTTTTTATTGTTAGTTTCATGTGTACAGAACAATGCAATAGTTACCCTTTTCACCCTCACAAAGTAACAACCCCCCTCCCCCCATCCACTGCCCTCCCACCCCCGATATCATGCTTATCTATTACAATTCCATTGAATCCGTTCCCGCACTCTACTCCATGTCCCGAGGTTATATATGTATATATAATTATCGTTGACATACAGTATTATTCAACATCAGTTTCAGGAATACAATGCAGTCGTCAGGCCTCTACATCAACTATGAAGTGGACTCTCCAAAAGGACATGGTTCCATCTGGCCCCCTAAGAAATGCTTACAACATTATTGATTGTATTCCTCGAACTGTCTTTTTCTATCCCTGCGGCCAAATTACAATTACCCAATTGTATTGTCTCATCCCTTGGAGTGGTTTTAAAGTGTATTCACAAGTTATTTTACATGCCTCTCTTCAAGAGATAATGCTTAATTCTTCCCCCAACCCCCAAAAATAGGCTGACCTTAGTGATTCACTTAATGAACAATATATAATAGACTTGATGGTGTGCAACTTTAAAGACTAAAAGGCGTGTGGCTTCCCCCTTGCTTCAGTTTCTCTGGGATTACTCCCTCTGGGGAAAGCCAGTCAGCTGTCATGCTGTGAAGACACTCAAGAAGCCCTATGGGGAGACCCTTTAGGGAGGAACTGAGGCCTGTTTCTGAGAACCAGGAAGGAACTGAAGCCTCCTAATGAGAGGCATGTGAAGGAGCCATTTTAGAAGTGGAGCCTCCAGCCCCAGTTAAGCCTTCAGGTTACTGCATCCCCAGCCAGCATCTGAGTGCAGCCTCATGAGAGACCCTGAGGCAGCTCTACCAGGTGAGCTGCTCCTGAATAACTGATCCATAGAGACTATGACGTAATACATGTTTGCTTTTTAAAACATTTTATTTGTTTATTTTATTTTTCTAGCTGAGCCATCCTGCCGCCTGTTGGCAGCTCAGCGGCAACTCAGCTTGGGCCGGGAATCGAACCAGTGACCCTGTTGTTCAGAGCTCGCACTCTTGAGTGAGCTCTTAACCAATTGAGCCACTCAGCTGGCCCATATGTTTGCTTTTTAATATGCAAAGTAGTGGGGCAATTTGCTACACAGCAGTGGATACTAATACAGATTTTGGTACTGGATTTGGGGGTGCTATTATAACAAATACCTAACAATCTGGATGTGGCTTTGGAATTAGGCAGTGAGTAGAAGTTGGATGGACTTCATTATTAATTATTCTGGCAGAATCCAGGGTACTCCCCAAATTATTGTTCTTGCTTTTAGCTACGGTGTAAATATCAGGCTCTACCTGATTTTACTTCCTTATAAATAGATTTTACAATGGCTGACTCAAATTATATACAGAGACAACTGTTTGTTTTAGGACTTTAAAAATGTCATATACTTACCAAGTAAAATTATAAATCATGAAACACCCTTATCCAATTTCTTAAATATCTCCCTTTTCAGTGATTACCATAACAGTAGGAAGTCCTTGTCTCAATTTTTGTTTTAAATTTTAATCTCAGTTTGAGGTTTTAAAGTAAAAAAGTTTGGATGGAAATAACTGATTATCTGATTCCAAAGGATATTCCCAAAAGAGATCTCTTGGGCATAAGCCAATGCACCCAAGTTCTTACAGAGTAGGAAATTTACCACTTAAGGAGTTTAGTATCATTGCTGGATATTTTACATGTACATTCTTTAAGCTTCACATTTAATTTCCTTGGCAATCCAAGCTATTCTTTGTATGGGAGAAGCCAGGTTCTCCTTCAATATGGAGACCCTAGGCTATACTAATATATCATACCAACCTTCCATCAATTCCATAGTGCTACATAAATTGTTGAGTTCTGCTTTTTGGCTTTTTCCTAGCCAAGGTGTGAAGAGGCCCAGGAGAGAGAGGAAAGTAAATCAGAACGTGTATTCTCTCTTTTCTTCGCAATAGCCATGTCTGACTTAATCCTTGGCAGAGCCGAGTCACCCTTTTTCCCTTGGTTGAGTCTTATTTCTTTCTGTTCTGGAGGTCATGATACATATATTTAAACATATTGAATCATTACTATCCAAAATTGACAAGGAAAGGGAGAAAAGTCCTGTGGAGCGGCTACCATATATCATTTGTGTTGCACAATAGCGTAGTGTGTATCAGGTGGGCTGGCACAGTTTGGCTAAACTTGTGTTAACTATTGATCAGGAGCTTGGTCAGTTCAGCTATAACTCCCAGCATTTCTCAACTCGGAAGAAATTATTGAAGGTTATTCCCATGGAATATATGAAACTGATCCTTCGTACTTGGATAGAAAATCTGGCTTGTTTCCTGCAAATCTTCTGGCAGGAGATGGTATACAATACTCAATACAGTTTGAGTATGAGCTCTGGACCCCTGGCAATCTATTGAAGTAGGCATCCAAGGCCTATTTGCTAGACCAGAACTCGGCTTTTGTGGGATGTCAGTAACGTTGTTCCTTTAGTGTCATGAACTCACTGTCCTTAATGCCTTTTTCCAGTGGTAGGTTCAGTAAGTGGTGAGAAAACCTGGCATAAATTAAGCCAGTATGCACAACTGTGGACTGTTCTGTCTTAGTTGTGCTATTCTATAGTGTGCCTCTTTGGTTTGCCAGGAAGTATGCTTTAAGATGGAGTTAGGGGCGCAGAATGTTTATTTGGGTCTAACACTCATGAAAGGAAAAGGAAGGAAGGCGAACTGGGCAGGGTGAGTCATCAGACTGTGAAATGGACCTGTTAAAGTTTCTGACAGCCCACGGGGGAGCTCTTCCACGGGAGCCATCTGCATTAGGCTGAAATGCCTTGGCCCTTGCACCTCAGCCTCGATCAGTCATCAGTTACATGCCCCATGGAGGAGAATGTGACCTTGGTTCTAAGGCTGGGGCAGACCCTGAAGAGCTAACTGGTGACGGCTGCCAGGCAACAGCTTGTTTTGCCCCTGAGCACTGAGTCCTTTTTTGAAGAGGATTCTGAGCAGCCCAGCTCCACGTCTGCTATAATGGCGAAAGGCAAGGCTTGTTTTGGCTGTTTGCTGTGCCACCCTCACCTCAGGTCTCAGAGATTTATCTAGAAATATATATAGAGATACAGATTTGGAGGTACACTTAAGCCTTCTTTTCTGAAATAGTTTATCAATAAAAGTCAAATCAAAGTAGAAAATGATAAAATGTTTAAAATAATGCACATCTATTTTAAACATTTCATTTTTACTTAATATTATTTGATCTGCCAAACTTTTATGTGGGGATAAATCTTTTTCTTTGAATATGAGTGTTCTGATTAGAATTCCACTTTATTTTTTATGCACAGGGAATACCAATAAAACATGATCTAGAATTTGCAGTTGTGTTTTCTTAAAGCAGAGTACAATTTTACACACGGTGAAGCAATCTGTGGACAGATTCCTTAGATGTTCATGCTTTCCTAATATTTCATAGTTGTTTTTTTCCATAGTTCTTATACCAGTTTAATCCAATAATGTTTTAAAACCATTTGCCTTTATTTATATTAATGTTTATTGAAACAGCTTCTCTTTTTGCACTCATTTTTATTCAGTTTAGATTATATTTAATAAAAGTCATTGGCTAAGGTATAAATAGGTTGGAGAACAGGCACATTGCACTTTGCTATGTGTGACTGAACAGGTGGGAGTGGAAGTGTTCTGGCTCCTAGAGCAGGGTGGAGGGGCACTGAGCCTTCCGTTAACGGTGACTGTTGGCCAGTGTCTTTGTCATGGGGAACGAGTGTCCATTAACCAGGGGAATCCAAAGAGCTTTTACAGATGTATCCACAGAGGGCGCCGAAACAATGGACACATTTTTTTTTGTGTGTGTGTTTTTTTTGTTTTTAGCTGAGCCATCCTGCTACCTGTTGGCAGCTCAGCGGCTGCTCAGCTCGGGCTGGACTCGAACTGCTGTTGCTCAGAGCTCAAACTCTTGAGCGAGCTCTTAACCAACTGAGCCACTCGGCCGGCCCAATGGACACATTTTAAGAAAGAAAAAGACTGTATTAAAATTATGCTGATGGTAACCACTTTGAGCACCTCTTGGAATTGCAGAAGTTAAACTTGACTTGTATTCATCTTTTGTTACTGGTATATATCGAGTATTACAATTTTAATACCTTTATTTCCTTTCTTAAAATGTGTAACATTCTTTGGCATCTTCTGTATTGCTGTATCTCCAACTACATGTATAATTATAGCTGTATTTGTTAAATGACATTCCAGAACAATAAACATTCCGTTACCAGAGCAGGATATGGCCCAACTTACTGCCTGGTGTCTTGCTTTGGTGAAGTGTGTTGGGTTGTGAGAACCTCAGGATGCCTAATGACCTGTTAGCATAAAGCCTGGAGTACATAGCTGTGATCAGGCTACACGATGTTTTCCCCCCAGGCCCTAAGCTCGTCTCCATAAGCGTCTTTCTGGTTGGCCATCCAAGGTCCTCTCTCTAAGTGGGAGTCTTCCCTGGGCTTCTTTTGCAGTGCCAACTGCCCAAGATGAAGTGAGCCAAGAGGGAACATTAGAAAAGATGTATGAGCTCAACAAGAATGGATCTTGAGTGAAATAAGTCAGACAGAAAAAGTCGAGAACTATATGACTTTACGCATATGTGGGATGTAAAACTGAAAGCGACGAACAAGCAAACAAGCAAAAACTCATAGACACAGACAACAGTTTAGTGTTTACCAGAGGGTAAGGGGGGCGGGGCTTGGGAGAAGAGAGAAAAGGGGATCAAATATATGGTGATGGAAGGAGAACTGACTCTGGGTGGTGAGCACATAATAGACTATGTATTACATAATTGTACACTTGAAACCTATGTAATTTTACTAACCAGTGTCACTGCAATAAATTTAATAAAAATGAATAATAAAGAAAACAAAGAGAAGAAAGCCTTTCTCCCAGATCAGTTCTATCTATAATCACTTTATTCTCCTACTTAAAAGCCCCATCCTCAACTTTTTTCCATCAGTTTTTGTCATTGGCTTGAATCTGGGTTCTTTGCATAATGTTTATATGAACATCTGGCTGGAACATTTCATCAACATGGAATAACCATACCTACCATGCTGTGTTCATATTTAGAGGAAAGAACTGTGGAAAGCAGGTAGCTGATAATATCATTCAAGATTTCTAAATAGGTAAGCTGAAAACCCTAATAAGAGTCTGTAAAGTCCTGCTTCAGTTACAGATGAACAGACATAAAAGCTACCATGGCCTGATGCCCTTTATCTGTCCCAGAAGTGATTTCTGGAAGAAATTTATTCTGAGTGCCAAGATTTCATAGCCTCCATTGTTCCTCCTCACATAGTGATCACTGCAATTCACATTTTCCCCTGAATTTACAAATATGTGAGTATGTGATGGGTGGCTATTGGTATCAAAAAGAATGATGCAGCAGGAAAAGGAGATTAATATATATTTTTATAAGGAAAATGGAAATTTTCCTCCCTGATGTCCTCATTCTTAACCTTGAAATGATGTTTAGGTAAAGCATGACAATTGTGATGGTTAGGTGGAAAGGTTTTATATTAATAGTATCACATTGGTCAAAATGATCACCTGTTGTGCAAAGTTCTTGGAGTTATGTTTAGCCACGAGGGTTTCAAGACCTTTAAGTAAGAAAACAGTTGTAGAGTCAGTGTAATTTTGTGGGCCCACCTGTGTGTGCGTGATGGCAGGAGTTCTTTGAGTAGGGAAGAGAAGAAGGGAGTTTATCGAGGTGGCTCTTGTGTTGCTATCATGGTTGTTGCTGTAGTTTCTTTTGAAAGGGGTTTAGAAAACCAGCCAGCATTTTTAACCAATCCACAGCTTGGGGCTTTTGAATAAGAGTTACTCTTTAGAGAGAAATAATTTTTCTTCAGTGCCTTAAAAGGTAAGTGTTTCATAAACCACTGTTTATCAGTAGATCTTTTTTGTTTTGTCAGGGGTAAGGGACTTAGGGGTAAAGGACTTTTGCAAAGTTACCAAAGAAAGGAAAAGCTTGTGTTTGGAGGAAAAGGCCAGGAGCCATGGCCTGGTATGGGGACTTCTGTATCTAAGTGGCAGCTGGACCCCGCTCCTCACAAGAGCTGCCATCTTTTTGGAGGTTTCCAAATGTCTTTGGAAGGCCTTTTAGTCCTTACTTAGGTCTGAAGGCAAGATGGCACTTTCAGTGGACTTCTTTCTTCTTCCTGTAAAATCTTTTTAATTTTCTGCCTCATTTTATTTTTAGTCAGTAATTCCTTTTTACTGTGGGTTGCAGCATTAATTACTTACATGTACCTACTGAGGGATAGGTACATACTAAGGTTTAGAAGCCGAGTGCAGTTAAAGTGAAATAATCTTTATGTCTTATGAAAATACACAAGTGAGTCATTCTTTATTGGAACTGAAGGCTCAAGTTAAATTTTTTTTCCCTATAATCTTTTAAACATATGTTCAGCAGAGAGAAAAAAAATCTATTCAGGCTGGAATCCTCTACTAAGTTAATAAAATGTTAATATTTTCCCATGTTATGAGTTCAGCCTTTCTAGGATCCTAAAGTCACAGTGGTTAAAACCCTAATGAGATGACACTTGCAGTGGAGTGGGGATTGTGGAAAGAGGAGAGGCACTCCAAGATCCCTTTCTATCTCCAGTCTCAGATTCTCACCTCGCATTGGGCAGGGCAGCTTCAGTGCGTAGCTAGCGTCTCCTCTCCAGAGTGTGTGCTTTACTCATTACACAGAAGACTGAACAAACTGGTGTGTGGTGTGGGGAAATGTGCGTGCATGCGTGTGTGTGTGTGTCAAAGGAGCTCACAGACTTGGCAGTAAGAGCAAGTTGATTCTATATTTATTTTCTAGGAGTGCATAAGACTACAGTGATGCCCCCAGAGTTAAAATCCTCTAAGTTTCAGAAGAAGTAAAAATTTGGAATTTAAAAGAAAAATGGTAACCTGTCATTTCTTATGTTTTCTTTCTTTGTTGGACAGCAAAGCTTTTTTTAAAAAAATGCAACACATTTTTTTATGCTAGTGGTGGAATTTTTTTTCTCCCTCTCTTTAAATGTGAGCCATTTTGGTCCTTATTGGTAGCTGAGAACATCCATCTTTCATCCCACATAGACATAATCGACACATTTGAAGCCGCAGGCACACATAAACCCCCAAATCTGTACAAATAGCTTTTGGGGCATTCTGTCATCGGGACACCTTCTTTCAAGAGAAATGGATGAGATAATGTCTGTAAGAAACTGAGGAGGTTAAGCACCAAAACCAAAATATTTTTTACGAGTTATTACTTTGGATCCATGAGACCTAAAGTGTAATGAGAAGCCGAGTGAGAAGAACACAGAATTGCTGTGCCAATGAAAAGCAGCCCCGTGACCATGATGGGTGCTGGGACCTGAGGATTGAAAAGGTGGCATTGAAGGCACAGAAAGAGACAGAACAAAAGAAGATCGAGGACTAGATGAAATGGCCAAGTGGAGACCAAAAAAGCCTGGGAGTTAAGAGACCCCAGGGATAACAAAGTAGGGCTGAGCGGCTTCTTAGCTCATTGTGAGCTCCTGATGCCACCAAAAATATTGTAGTTTATCTTATGGATTGTCCCCAAACATATAAGTTTTCAACTGATTTTCCTAACCAAAGTCACTTCTGTTCTGTCTTGGTTAGTTTTTGCTGCATGACAAATCACCTCCAAACTGAGTGGCTTAAAACAAAAACCATTTTATTCAGTTCAGTATTCTGTTGATAGGCTGGATTGTTTTAAGTCTGGGCTGGCTTGGATAACCTCTACTGGACACTCACGTGTCTGTGGTCAGATGGGGGTTGAGTGGTGGCTGAATAATCTAGGATGGCTTCATTCATTTGTCGAGTGGGTAGATTCGCTGGTGTTTTAGGGTGAGTGGGACTCAGCTAGAACAGCTTGAATATTTTCCACTCACCCTGTCGTCCTATAGGTAGCTAGCCTATGGCGGTCTCAGATTTCCAAAAAATCACAATGCATGAGTGACTTTTTAATATTCTGCATGTGTCACATTTGCTAATGCCTCATTGGTCAAACTGTTCACATGGTCAAGGCCAAAGCCAATGTGGGCAGGGACAACTTCAAGAGCATGAGACAGTGAGGGAAACTATTGTAGTCATTTTTGCAAGCACTTGACCATACCTTCCAAAGAGAAAATTTAATGTCGGCTGTTAAATGCATGTATTTTAAACCTTGATCCTTACTTTACCTAAAGACTCAATTTTTCATTAGATCAGGGAAGTATTTTCTAATTCTTTTGTTTCTCTTTTGAAACAATAACAAAAACAAAAAACCAAAAATGTAGTGGGAATGGGCTTTGGGACATATAAGGGAACTTTTTCTGTGAATGCAGTGACTGGAGGTGCTAATGGCATTTAATGGGCAGGGACCATGAATGCTGAACATTCTTCAATATGGGGACAGTTTGACACCCACCACACATTTGCAGCTTGGCTTGCCCCTTCTGAGAAACACTGAGCTACATGTACCAAGGGGTATTTTTCTTCTTGAATGAGTTTTCTTCCTCCTTCACTGCCCAGGGACATAATTTTATGGTGAAGGAACAGGGACACTAGACTGAGTGCGAGGAAACTGAGTTTCTAATCCCATCTGTGCCTCACTCTGACTGCATGACCTGGAGCACATCACTTGTGTATTCTGGATCTCAGTCCCCCACCTTGAAGTTACAGGGTGATGAGATGATGTACACAGTACACTGATGCACTCATTCCCCTCATCATTCCACAAAGAATCTGAGATGGCGTGCAAAATGCATTAAACACTAAATATTTGAGAAAATCTGTAGAACAGGAAAACAAGGAGAGAATAGATAAGGAAGACTGGTTCACACAAAACATACCTCGAGAGCCTATAGAACTTCTAGAAACAGGCCTCAAGATTGGCTTTAAGCTTCCTGGTAACCAAAGCACAGAGAGAAACATGATCGTCACACTAGTCACCAACACTGTAAAATGAACAGAGAAGTTGTTCAAGTGGATGAAACTATTTTGTTACTGAGACCTGAGAGAATGGTGCCCCTTAGGATATCATAATGATGAGTGGAAAACCATATTCTTGAAAGTCTACAATAGATATGTTAAACAATTTCACACACTGCACTTATTTCCTTCATTCCCTGCTGTGATTTATCATATCTCTTAGTGCAAATTGATGCCACAGTTCTAAAGGGACCAAAGCAATGATTCTAAATGTGCACCTCTGTTGACTTGTCTGAACAGTAATACAGAGACTATTTTCTAGAAGAATATTCCTGATAGAGATCTTTGAGGACGCCCTCCGTGAATATTATTTTTCATAGCTGAATTTCATTGATCTCAAGAGTCTTTCTACCTCTGTGATGACAACATGTTTTGGGAAAATAAAAAGACTTCAGGTCGGTATTACTAGACTAGAGCTGCCATAATGAAATACCACACTGGGTGGCTTAACAGAAATTATTTTCTCACTGTTCTGGAGTCTACAAATCCAAGATCAAGGTGCCCTCCGGGTTGGCTTCTCCTGAGGGCTCTCTCCTTGGCTTACAGATGGCTGCCCTCTCATTGTGTTCTTGCATGGCTTTTCCTCTGTGTGTATGTAGAGAGAGAAAGCTCTCTGGGCTCTCTC
Organism: Hipposideros armiger; assembly: GCF_001890085.2. Taxonomy (NCBI): domain Eukaryota; kingdom Metazoa; phylum Chordata; class Mammalia; order Chiroptera; family Hipposideridae; genus Hipposideros; species Hipposideros armiger. The sequence goes on from NW_017731351.1 coordinate 3,226,776, forward strand.
CCTCTTCTAATAAGGACACCTGTCCTATCAGATTAGGTCCCACTTAGGACCTTAGTTAACACTAATTGCCTCCTTAAGGGCCCCATCTCCAAATATGGTCATATTAGGGGTTAGGGCTTCAGCATGTAAATTTTGGAAGATATAGTTCTGTTCCTAACATGGTTTCTTAATAACCAATTGGCTGACTTACTAGGGCTAAGGATGCACTTACTGTAGATTTCACTTTATTTCTTTGGGTTTTTTTTGAATTTCCAGTTTGAAGCTAACTCAATCCTTTTCATTTTTTTTCCACTAACATGCTCTATTTTGTGTACACATGAAAGAACTCCAGAGATTCGACATCTATATTTAAAATAATAAATTCAAATTATTGTAATCTGATGCACCTCACCTCTGGGAATGTCTGTTGAGGTGGTTTCAGCAATTATAGATGAAAGTAGCCCTGTGGCCTGTCTGGAGAGGGCTTCTTGGCATTATATGACTTGGGGAACACTTGGGAGAGATTCATATCTTGGGAAGCATATATGCGTGTATGCGTGTGTATATAATTATGTTTAGACACTAATGCTAAAAATATGAAGTGAAATAAGCAGACATAAATAGCGTGTTGTTTACTGAGGTTTGACGTGCACCTTCTGCAATACTGTTTGGCAAAGGGCAGGATCTAGTTCATGGTGTCATCTTTATTTAATAACAAAATATTTTAACATGCTCTAACATGCTCTCCAGTTTATCCCAGTGGCAACCTCATACTCTAGTCCTCCCACAACAGCTGTATCAAATGAAACCTAAGTAGAGAAGAAGAGAAAGAGGGGAAGAGTTAGGATGGGGCTGGAGGTGGGAGTAGCAGTGAAGAGAGAGAGCAGAGTTGCGAAGAAAATTGACTTAGGGTGGTATTTTCCTGAATCTTTATTATATTTATGTTAGGTTACGTTTTATTGGCTCATAAATTTCAGTCACACGAATAGATTCAAAAGTAAGGCAGCAAGCCTCAGTCTATTTGTTATCATTCTAATCGTGTGAAAACCATTTCCATCGCAGGTGTTTCAAAGACCCATAGGGGTTACATGACTTAAACATTAACATATTATTATACTAACATGAAGCTGCTACCCTTTGACCTGTAAGCTTTTGACTTTAATAATTTCCAGGTTATCCCTTAGCCCAAATATGTTTTCCCTTCAATTTTCACACTGGTGCACTTTCTTTAATATGAAGTACTGATATAATAAATAAATTATATCCAGATGAAAGCCTGTCATCTGATACCTCATCCCAGCCCAGTGCCTGCAAATGCTAAAGTGAGTGTTTCCCAACAACGCGCTGCCTGTGTCAGGGACAGAGAGACCTGGGAGTTGGGCTGAGAGGTATTTGGTAAGAGGAAGAGTGAAACAAATGGAGAAGGTCAGGGAAAGATCACCTTGGACAAAGTCTCAGGGGTTAATACTAGATTTTTTGTTCCTCCATAAAATGGGGGAGAGGTTGGGATGAAGAGAAAGAAAGAGTGCATCACAGATTGAAAACCTTTTTGTCAGCTGTGGAAAAAAGCCCACCAAAGTGAAGTCTCCATAGTGGAATGCACCATGCACACTGGAGAATGCACGGGCATCTGGGAGTGATCCATGGTCCTGTGGCTTAGCTTCCTATGTGCTAGATGGGTGGGTGCAGTCAGGTATTCTGTTTTCTTCACCAGGGAGCCAGTGATTTCTTCAAGTTGTTATTCTTTCAGAGGGAGGTCATCCCTGAAAGCACCATGCATATCTAACGAGCTGGTAATTACTTGGGTTTAGCAACCTTGCAGTCAGTGATTTTTCAGACAGAATGGTGACATGTGTCTGAACGTTACATAATAATACTCTGAATGCATATCCTGCCCATATCTAGTAGTTAATATATGTTTTCTTTTTTTTTCTAGTGAGACAACCAGACTCTTTGCTCTCTTCCTTTCTTCATTCCCTCCCTTCCTTCCTTCCTTCTTTCCTTCCTTTCTTTCTTCCTTCCTTAGTTTTTTCCTTCCTTCCTCCCTTCATCTCCCTTCCCTCTACTTTTTAATTTCATTTTGGTCAGATAGCAAACATGGGAGCTAAAGGAAGAATATAAGTTACATCCGTGGATAGTGAGGAGAGTGATAGAGGGAAATAAAGATAGTCCTTTGGTGGGAGTATCTTTTGAGTGGGTTAGGCTTTCTACACACACACTCACACACACACTCACGCATGCACGCCCCCCCCCCCCACCTGTGATGCTGATGTAGGAATATGCATTGTCAGGGAAAGAGAAGAAAAGTAAAACCATTAGCAGTTACTGGACTTCTTCTGTGGACCAGGCTCTATTAGACTGTTTCATTTAATCCTCATAGCAACACTAACACTAAGAAATTCTGAGGAGAAAAGTGAACCTCAGAAAGTAAAATGTCTCTGATATCTGGTGTCAGTATCTTTTAGTTATCAACATTTTGAGAGTACCTTAGTTGTCTATAAAATACATATTATTTTCATTACACCAAACTTCTCCACGTATAATTAAAAAATATGTACAAACAAGAATATATTGGTACCAGGAATTCACTGTTCAGTAACTCATTTATTAAGAAAATATTTGTAGGTTACTTACTGTCCAGGTGATGTTTTAGGCATTAGAAATACTATGGTGAAAGGATAGTCAAAGTTACTAAATGAGTATTTATTTGTGGGTGTGCACGTGTGCATGCATTTATTTGGCTTATGAATACTATGAAATGAAAATGGAATCATGTAATAAATAACATTAATCGGGCATTCTATATGTCAGGAGCTCTAGTTGGCTGAATGGTGACTGCATATTAGATTCCATAGAAGTGGGAATTTCTATGTAATTTTTCATTTCATTTTTTTATTTTTAAATGATTTTTATTAAAAATGTAACTAAGATATAATACTATATTAGTTTCAGGGTTACACCATAGTTATTCAACATTTATATGTAGGCAGCATATGTAAGGGTTTTGTTTTATTATCTGTTCAGCCCTCTTGTGTCATTTGATTGGAGCATTTAATCCATTTACATTGAAAGTAAATGTTGACAGATATGTAGCTGTTGCCATTTTATTATTCATAATTTTGAATTTTTTTCCTGTGTTAAAGAAGTCCCTCTAATATTCTTTGTAATGCTGGTTTGGTGATGATGAACTCCTTTAGCTTTTTCTTGTCTGGGAAGCTCTTTATCCTTCAATTTTAAGTGACAGCTTTGCTGAGTAATGTATCCTTGGTTGTGGGTCCTTGGTTGTAGGTCTTGGCTTTTCATCACATTGAATATTTCCTGCCAATCCCTTCTGACCTTCAAAGTTTCTGTAGAAAAGTCAACTGATAGTCTTATGGGAGCTCCCTTGTAAGTTACTAGCTGCCTTTCTCTTGCTGCTTTTATGATTCTCTCTTTGTCTTTAACCTTTGCCATTCTAATTATAATGTGTTTTGGTGTGGGCCTGTTTGGGTTCATCTTGTTTGGAACGCTCTGTGCTCCTGGACTTGTATGTCCATTTCCTTCACCAGGTTAGAAACGTTTTCAGTCATTATTTCTTTAAATAGTTTCTCAATCCCTTGCTTTATCTCTTTTCCTTCAGGTACCCCTATGATGTGAATATTGTTACACTTAATGTTGTCCCAGAGGTCTTATCCTCATTTTCTTAAAATTCTTTTTTCTTTTTTGCTGTTCTGATTGGGTGTATTCTGCTGCCTTGTCTTCGAAATTGCTGATTCGATCCTCTGCTTCTTCCAGACTGCTGGTGATACTTTCTAGTGCATTCCTCATTTCAGTTATTGTATTCTTTACTTCTGACTGGTTATTTTTTATGGTTTCTATGTCCTTTTCTGTGCTTGCTATCTCTCTGTTGAAGTCCTCACTAAGTTCCTTGAGCAACCTTACAACCATTCTTTTGAACTCTCTCTGGTAGGTTGCTTGTCTCCATTTTTTTTAGTTCTATTTCTGGAGTTTTCTCCTGTTCTTTCATTTGGGAGGCATTTCTTTGTTTCCTCATTTTGGTTGCCTCTCTGTGTTTGTTTCTATGTATTAGGTAGATCTGCTATGTCTCCCAGTCTTGGCCAGATGGCCTTATGTAGTAGGTGCTCTGTGGGGCCCTGGCACAGTCTGCCTGGTCACCTGTTTCAGGTGTTCCAGGAGTGTCCCTTGTGTGGTTTGTGTGTGCCCTCCTGTTATAGTTGAGCCTTGGTTGCTATTGGAATGTCAGTGGGTGGGATTGACCCTCAGGCTGACCGGCTGTGGTGTTTGGCCATGTTTACAGCTTATGGGCTGATGTATGGAGGGCTTACCCCACTGAGTCGGATTTGCCCCAGTGGGCTCTGGTGCCTGTTGGGACTACCCTTTGTATGTAGTGCTTGTAGAGCTAATTGGGTGGTGCTCTGCTGTGGTCTGAAGCCCACCTCCAAGTATGTTGGTTCTGGGGCCCCTTGGGAGGGGGTCCAGTGCAGGCCCAGGTCACCCACTGCCTGTGACTGGCCAGGGACTGACTACCTGGTAGGTGCTATATAGCAATCTGTTGTTTTTTGCTTTCTGTTCTAAAGTTGGAGAGGACACACTGTGAACCAAGGGTAGCTGCCACCAGTACTGGGCCTGGGGTAGCTCTGCAAAAATCCAGGACACCCCGAGACCTGCTGCCACCCGCCGGCTCTCTTAAAGTTCAGTCACTAATAAAGCCTCATGTGTATGTAAGTTGGGTCTCAGGGAGTCACTACAGTGGGAAGTGCTGTGGTCACCAGGTTAATGTAGACTCTGGTTTGGTGCCAGTGCTGAGCCTGGAGCTACTCAGGAAGTGTCTCAGAGCACACAGGTGCCAGTCACTGCCCACCTGGGGCTCTTCCAAGAAAGAGTGCAATGTGGGCGGCACTGACTTCTTGGGGGAAGGTGCCTCTGGCAATGAGGGAGTTGAGTAGGATGGGTTCCTAGTGAGTCAGCAAGGTAGAGCAGTGGAGCTCACCAGACCAATCAGATTCAGAGTTGGCCATGTGGGGGTGGGCTCAACATAGAAAAGGTGGTGCCCACCTGCTGGCTGCACAGGAGAAGGACCCCCACAGAGGGAAACTGACAACTGTCCTCAAGCCCTGCCCAGAAGCCCCACACCTCAGTCTGCCTGCCGTATGCCACCTATGCCTCCCAAGTCACTGTCCATCCACCAGAGCCCAGGGTGAGTGCCTGGGAGTGAGTGAGTCTGTGTGCCGGCCGTTTAAGAGGACTCTGGGTTTCTTGCAGCCTTCTGTCTCACCTGAATGGTCAGAATCCCCACTGTTTTTCACAGCCAGATATTGTGGGGGCTCCTCTTCCAGGCACCAGTGCTCCGGGCTGTGGAGTGTAGTGCGGGGAAGCTGGGGCCCCTCACTGCTCCGGGGGAACCTCCATGGCTAGGGTATTGCTTCTGATTCTCAACTGCTGCACGGAGGTTTGGGGCCTGTTTTGTGTCTCTGTCCCTCCTACCAGTCTTCACGTGGCCTCTTCTTTATATCTTTAGTTATAAAACGTCTATTCATCCAGACTTCAGATGGTTCTCGAGGTTGATTGTTTTATAATTTAGTTGTAATTTTAATGTGTTTATGGAAGAAAGCAGGCACAGTGTTTCTTTATTCAGCCATTTTGGATCTCTCCTGTAATTCTTCATTTTAATTAATTAAATAACTAAGCATATACTACCTTATTCCAAAGGCAACTTAAAAAGATTCAAATAATGTGACAAAAGAAAAATAATTAAAAGTAAAGAAGAAATATGAATAAATGGAAAAATAAGGTGAAGAAAGTATATAGGGCCAGGAGTGAAGCTGTGAAACAAATTACAGGCCACAAATTTCTATGTACTTTTCACCAGGTACTGGGGAAACATGGTAGCAGGGCTTGATTCTGAGGTAAAAATAAACTAGTTGGTGAGGAAAAACATAATTTTTGATTCTGAGACTGAGATAAATTTTTGTTGTCGGCCCTCACGCATGATGCCACATAACGAACTATATACTTACTAGGAACACAGTTCATCTTTCATTATTGGCTGATGGCTTCAGTATATTTAATTCAAGAGCCATTCAGTAAATGCAGTTCTAAGGACAGAGGGAGGGGTTGAATGTAGTTGAAAGGGTGGACCATATAATGTCCAGTTATGAAGTTTTCTGACTTTTCTGGCTTAATCCAAGGAAAGATTATATCAGAGGAATGTATAGTCTGCATACTCTCGTGTGACCCTTTATAAAAATTAAATCTCTCACCTAGCTTTTAAAAGGCATCCACAGTGAGTTCAAGATTAATTCCAGTGTCAAATATTTGGAATGCAGATATTCTGGATTAGCTCAGCCTTATATTTTAAGGATTAGTCAAACTGGGGGTAGAACTAACATTCTACTAGAGGGAATTATTTATGAATTCCAAAAGGTCTACGCTATAATGTCTTAATTCTTGTGACAGTACACATCAAATTGTTTATGTACTTTAACATCTGAATTTGTGTCTGTGTTGTGTGAGCCTCTCATCCCTTTGAAGTCACGTATCCTTTACTTTAGTGATTCTAGTCATGAATCTTGAAAAGACAGTACTCTTTTATCAGATGTATTATCAATATATTTTTCTATTAGTGAATCAACACACTTTACATTTAGAAGACAAAGACTAATTCAGTCATTGTCATGTAAAGTTAACATTTAGATGACCATCTTTCTGTAGATTTCTAGGAATAAGTTTAAAAGTAACTCTTGTGTATGATTCTGTTTCTTACATTGTTTTACTTAGCATATCCAGTCTTTTCCCCTTGTACAGTCTGGCGTTTGCAACAGTCTTTTAAGGTTGTATAATATTCTATCCAGTTGATGCATTATAGTTTACTTAACTATCTAGTTTACTTAACCAGTTCTAGGTGTTGTGGTGTTAGGGAGAGAAGAGAAAGAAAAGAAAGGGAGCAGAGGAAGAGCAAAGGTGGGTTTTTGCAGTTATTCCAATAAATGCCCAGAGACTTCTCTGCCTTTTAAGAGGTCACAAACACAGAGTGTCACAAAGAGCTTTGAATGATAATAAACAAAATTAGGTACAAAAATGGGAAAACATTTCTCGTTCAGTATCCTACCTTTTTTCATGTTTTCTGCTTTACCAGTAGACATGATAGAAATATGTAAAAAATGGAAAGTGAGCATGAAAAAGGTGACACAAAATTGAACCACTTGTGTGATCTCATGTAATCTGCAATAAAGTCCTAATCTCTTTCTCTGTCTGATTTATTTCACTTAACATAATACCCTCTAGGTCCAACTACATGGTCACAAAATGGCAAGATTTCATTATTTTTTTGGCTAATATTATTTAAAAAAATTATCTATCATCTATCTGTCTGTCTGTCTATCTATCTATATCTCATAGCTTCTTTATCCATTCATCTATCGATGGACACCTAGGTAGCAAATGAACAAACAAAACAAAACAGGAATAGACTCATAGCTACAGAGAACAAATTGATGGTTCCTGGGGGGAAGGGGGAAAGGAGGGATGGCAAAAAGGGTGAAGGGGATTGAAAGGTATAAACTTTTAGTTATAAAATAAATCAGGGGGATGTAAAACATAGGAAATATAGTCAGTAATATTATAATAACTTTGAATGGTGGCAGATGGTTACTAGACTTATTGTGGTGATCACTTTGTAATGTGTAGTTGACCCTTGAATGACTCAGGTTTCAACTGTGTGGGTCCATTTATATGCGGATTTTTTTCGATAAATACTGTAAATGTATTTTCCTTATGATTTTCTTAATAACATTTTCTTTTCTCTATAGTTGACTTTATTGTAAGGATGCAGTATATAATATATAGAACATACAAAATATGTGTTAATTGACTGTGTATGTTATCAGTAAGGCTTCAGGTCAGCTGGAGGCTACTAGTAGTTAAGTTTTGGGGGAGTCTAAAGTTATATGAAGTTTTCGGCTGTGTGTGCATTTGCACCCATAACCTCCACATTTTTCGGGTGCCAACTGTATATAAATGTTGAATCACTATGTTGTACACCTGAAACTATTGTAATATTGTATGTCAACTCTAAGTAAAAATTAAATACATTAATTTAAAAAATCCTAAACTCATACCTAATATAATCCAACACAGTAAGATCTGGATTTGTTTTTAGTGTAGTTGGAAATTTTTACAAAATTTCTAAATGTAGCTTTATTTAAAACAATTACATTTATTAGTATTTGCAAAGAGCCACTGTCTTGGAGGATATGTGTTAAATGTTATTGTTATTAATAGAGCTGAGCTTACAAGGTCCTTGAAGAAATTGTACTGAAATGTCAATCCAGAGGCTTGGAGAGGGGTTGCCTGGTCAGCCACATTTCTTTATGATCTCTCTTGTCTAATAGATTTATAGCAGAATAAAATAACTATTAGATCTGAAATGTTATCAGATCTCAGTTTTCTCTCGGCTGCAGTGAACCCTTGAAGGTCTGGGATGGAACAACACATTTTTCTCTCATAACTGCTTAAGCTTCATCCCACAGATTCTGACATGTCGTCAAGGTTACAGTTAGGGTTAGAGTTAGGTTTAGAGGGTCAAACGACCTGAGTTATGTTTCAGAATGATATTCTGGCTCCAGTGGAAAGGCAAAGCCTTGGCAGGAAAACTGTTTGTGGTAGCTCATTCAAATAAGTGATGATAAAGACCTGAGTTCAAGGCATTGGAAGAAGTGATGGAGAGGAAGAAATAGTGTTAATATTTTAGCGGTAGACTTTATCGGATGCAGTTACTAATGAGATGAGAGGACAAAAGGAATAAAAAATAATTTTTATATGATTCCGATTTCATTTCCAATATGTGGAGGTTTCCCACACTACCAAACAATTATTCTGTACCATCTAGGTTTCCTACAGTTCAGCTCAATTCTCACATTATGTTCCTGAAGATAGCCTCAAATTCCACAGGTTCAGGGTTTGGTCCTACAAGACTACCTCCCCTCCCTGTATCACAAGTCCAGGTTGTCACCTATGCTTCTGATGGGATATAGATTGGAAGTTCCCTCTCCTTGGGATTGATTAATTTGCTAGAGCAGTTTACAGAGCTCAGAGAAACATTTTACTTACTAGGTGACTGGTTTATTAATAGCCAAAGAGAAGAGATGCACACAGCTTCCATGCTGTCTCCAAGTGCACCCCTCTCCCCAAGTCTCCACGTGTTCACCAACCTGCAAGCTCTCTGAATCTCCTCCTTGTGAGATTTTATGGAGGCTTAATTACATAGTCATTATTAATTAACTCATTGGCCATTGGTGATTGATTCCACCTCCAGCCCCTCTCGGCTCTCTGATTGTCAGGAGTTGGGATTAAAAGTTCCCCTCTCATCACATGGATCACATGGCTGGTTCTCCTGGCAGCCAGACTTCATCCTTAGGTGTGGTCCAAAAGTTGCCTCATTCACATGACAAAAGACACCTTTGTTGCTCTCATCACTTAGGAAATTCCAAGGGCTTTAGGAGGCCTGTGCCAGGAACAGTGGACAAAGACCAGATATATATTTTTTTATTATAAATCACAGTATCACATCTTATGATTCTGGATTTGAGGTCTGTTATCCAACTTGGGGAATTCAGCAAGAAGCAAGTTTGAGGGTCAAGAAGTGATGGGTGGGAAACAGTAGGTTTGGTTTTGAGCATGTTGAATTTGAAATGCCTGTGGAACATCTAGCTGGAAACCTTATTCTACAGCCCAGGAGATAGGTGTGAACTGGATGTGTGGTTTTGGACAGAATAGCTGCAGCTCTGCATGCTCATGAGACCTTCCATGTCTGTGTATGGTGAGAAGCAGGCTGTGGTTGGAAACAGGGCTCCCAGCCCAAATGTGAATATTTCTGCAGAATGTCCCTGTCAGGATCACAGGCCCCGAGAACACAAAGACGAATGCCGTCATCACTGCATCTTCTGAGAGAAGGCGATCTGTTTAGTATCTAAGGCAGAAGAGCTTACTTTGAATGCACTAATTAAGTTAGGAAATGTAAATAAGATTTAATTGGTCGAACCTCAGAGGAAGCTTTATCCTAAATAAATCTTGATTTCTTGATGACTAGGCTTGGTGGGATAAAAAGGGAAGAGTAAATAGGATTTAGGTTCAGATTTCTCTGGGTTAGTTCTGCTGGGATGTAATACTTATTCAAATGCGAAAGTTGAGAGAGAGTGTCACTAAGAGAGAATATGGTTTGGGGACTGAGAACATTTGGGAGGGTTTAGCGGTGGTGGTGAATGAACATCTAATAAATACATCCCTTATTATTTGGAGCTTTCGTTGGACATGTTTTGATTTGGGATTAAATTCCAAAAGGTCATGGCCAGTTAATGACTGGGTATCTGGTCTGCACTGCCTCCTCTGATGCCACGAAGGTCAAGGGATGGGGACACAGCTGGGCAGCCTTGTGGCTGCAGCCAGGCTCTCGTGTCATGGAGTGAGGGGAACTGGGAGGCATGCTTTCACTATGGCGCAAAGTAGGGACCTCTCTAAATACCCATGGTGGTGATTGTTGTGGTTAGCATTCTCAAATGTTCTCCTCTCTCAGCATTTCTTATCCTGTTGCTCTTTTCTTCTTTCATCTCGTAGCCACGAGAAACTGATTTTCGCAAACTTTGGTCTTTTTAAATCTTTGGCCCATGAGTTAATTAACACATTTGTGTGCTTACTGTTCCATTCCCCATCTAATTTCATCTTCACACTCGCCCCGTGAGGAGGAATTATCAGTCTCATTTAACATTGAGGAGCCAAGGCGGTTTCATGACTGCAGTTAGCTCTCGTGGTGAGTCAGGCAGAGCTGGACCCTGCATTCCCAGCTTCTGATTTGAAGATGGCCCTCTGTTTCTGAATGTATCTACCTTTATATATCACGGGAGAAAAGGTAAAGAAGATAGTGGAAGCGTTTTATCACGGGAGAAAAGGTAAAGAAGATAGTGGAAGGGAAACGCATTACTCCAAAGGAGTTTTTAAGAGTCCGAAAATAATTCCTGGACTGCCAGAAACTACCATTAGTTTTTTGTTTTTTTTTGTTTTTTTAGAAGAACAAAAATAATCATGTGATTTCTAGGGCTTTGTTATTCAGGGAAATCACATTATAATGTTCTGTTACAATGTAAAATCCTTAATAATCGAAAATAAAGGGATGCTCTTAGGGGTAGGATCAATGAATTCCTTTTCACTTTTTATATCCCCTTAAAGGGGCCATAGCTAAAAGTACAGAGGTGAGGGAGCCATAAATCATGGATGTTGAAATACTGAAAGCTGTGAACATAAATGTTTCGATAAATACCAAGTGGTATCAAATTCTGCTGTGAAATTCCAAAGTGTAATATAATCCTTGAGTGTTGAGGAAAGAAGTCTCCGAGTGAACAAGTTGAAGGTGGTCGGCTCAGCTTCTATATTTTGAAGAGGGAGGAAAGCCTTAAGACTGCTGTGTGTCTGTCAGCCCAGAAACAGCGAGGGAATGGCTGCTTCATGCCGATGGGTGGTTTGTCCTTTTCCCACTTTATGCCTTTTTTGGAGGTCCAGTATATATATACACACTATATACCTATTACATATACAGAGGCCTTTTTGACATCAAAGATTCTGGTTCTGCAGCTTGGATAATCTTTAAGATTATACCGACCATAACATAGCAGGCACATGCCAGACACTTGACCCCTAAAAGGGAGTCACAGGCCATGGCATATTTAAACACAGTGCAAAGTGAAGTTAACAGCCAGCATACTCGTGAACAAATGTGCATTGTTGTTACAATTGAAACCACATGCTGAGTAATATAACATAGGTGCAGCCTAACTGAGAATGTGTGGACAGTTGGAACCATGAAGGTATTATTATTATTTTTTATTTATATTATGTCTGTGAGTCTTGGGGCCCCTCGCTCTGTTTTCTTAGGGGAAGTCAGCAACACAAGCCAGCTGCACGGATGGAGCTGGGCTCTGAAGGACGGGGTCCTCTCTAGCTGTTGGGACCCTGGAAAGATTTCAGTCGCGGCAACAAGAGTTTAAGGGCCTGATCTTTCTGAACCACGTCAAACCTGAACTTACCTAAGGGGCTACATACCAGCCTGCTGAGCCAGACATTTCTGCACACATGACTATTTCAGTGGCTGTTTACGGCTTGATGGAAAATTCAGCCATAGACACTTGTAGGAAGAGATATTCTCCCAACTAAATGTCTCAACCTTCATTGCATTTGAAATAACACATGTTTTTTCCTCTGAGCTCCAATGTTTAGCTCAAGTGCATCCATTTTTTTGTTTATTAGCAACCTAAATTAAGCCAGGTTAGAGATGTTGAATTTTCTCTCCAGGCAGATGAGAATGACGAAATAATGATTTATTTGTGTGTTCTTTGTGCAGTAACAGAGTGGTCTGGAAATCCCATTGGTAATTTCTTTTTGCTTCTGTTCTATGTCTTTACTTGTAGTTAGCAATAGAAAGCTTGAGGGGAAAGAGGAAGAGAGAACATAGGGAGTGTCTTCTATTTATTGGCAGTGTTCTCCTCCTCTTGGAAGGAGGATGGGCTCTGTGGGAAGAGCATAAACTCCTGCATGGGAAAGGAACCAGTTACCACTTGCTCCCATTCAGTCTACTTTCTGTTCACACATGTCTGGGATTACTGTTTTCTCCAGGTAAGAGCAAAGGCTGAAATTAAGTAACCAGTCTCCCCGGTAATAAAGCACTCTGACTCGATTTCACACCCACAGATAATACTTACAGTTCATTTTCAATCTTCTAGCTGGGCCTTTCCCTGCTTTCTAAGTGCTTATTTATTTGTTCAACACATATTTTAGGATCTACATTGTTTGCAGTAGTCCTTTTAGGGCTGGGGCAGGAGATAAGGAATTATATATTACATACAGTACTTCTATTCATGTATCTTTTAACTTAGAGGTGAAAAAAACAAAAATAAAAAAAAACAGCCCAAACACCTGTAAGGATAAACTACACGCCAAAAAATGAGTTCACAAAACAGCATTAGATGAATGCATAGAAAATAAGTTATGTGAATTCAGAGACAAAAGAGAGTCAGCGTTTCACCATAGACAGGGATGATTCTTGGAGCAAGAGGGGCCTGGTGCTGAGTCTCACGGCTCGGTAGGGGTTGGATGGGAAGAGGAGACAAAGTCCTTTCCAGGAATGCAGCAGAGGGAAAATGAGGACGGCACAGTCAGGGAAGTGGGAGTAGATGAGTGTGGCTGCATTGGAAGTTTCACCAGTAGAATACTTACTTATTCTCCAATTTCAACAATTATTTATTGAGTTCCTACTACTCTTTGCCAGGTGCTTTGGATGTAAAGATGAAAAAGACACATGGTTTCAGTCATCAAAGAGGTACAGTCCAGTAGATAATGTGGACGATAAATATGGGAACAAATATGTTTATGAAATAATGATAGGTATGAATTAGGTAAGAATTAGAGGAAGCATGTAAGGCTCTATGAGTGAAAACAGGAAAACAACTGGAAAATAGAAATCTAATGAAATAATATGTACAAAATAGCATGTAGCTTTCGGCACATAGGAGATAGTAAGCATTAATGCCCCAAACACCAGAGAAGTAAAGAAATGCTGTATATTCTTTTAGAAAAAGGCTCTGGCATCTTTATAATGAATATGAGTTGACATGGTTAGTTAGGGAGTCACAGATCAGGCCTCCTTATCACTGATTACTCCTGTTGGGATGGTGGTGGCTTGGCTAATAGACAAGTCCTAGGCAACAGCTTTAGAATCTGAACACTTTTCTGAGACGCCATACACATGCTTGTGGGTTTGTCTTCTCTACTATTATTTTGGTTGTGAGAAGTACACACTTTTTTTTAATGGGTGGATATAAGACATTTTTGTTTAATGACTGGAAAGTGGCAATGGATACAGCAGGTACAATTTTCCTTTTGATCAAAACGATAACAGTGTACAAAACCCGCATCCTACCCACAGAAGTCCTTTCTCTGTTTCAGGAGTGTGGAATCAAGTCCAAGTGATATTAGGACGCTGAAGTGTCCTTTCTTTTTTCATTAAAATGGGGGCTCTAAAATGGGGTGGAAAACTTCATCTCCTTGTCCAACCTGACCTGTTGTGTTCTACTAGGCTATTGATGCCAGCAGGATACTCAGGGTGATGGGTAGTAACTATTAGGAACAGGATGTGGTTTCTGATGTACTTGGAGCCATAACTACCCATGAAGGCAAAACTCATATTTTCCTATGTGAATATTCATGGTCCATTATTTTTCTTCGGTGGTATCTGACAGGAAGTTACTGTGTCTTGGCAAACATTGTTCTGTTGTTGTTGGAGGTACCAAGTAATTGGAGAGGCGATTTCACGAAACAGTGGGGAATTTAAAGAGCAATTGACCTTCCAGAATCTCTGAACTCACAAATCTGAGAGATGGTATTATGGCTTCCAACTGCTCTGGACTAGAGTTCTCAAACTGAATGTCAAAAATCAAAATACTAAATCAACAGAAGATCAGGTCAGAGCCGTTTTTTTGTTAAAAGAAACCTTCATTTGTCCTTCACACAGTAAGATTTTAGCCTTTGTTGATGGCAGCTCTTCTGTTTTGATTTAGTTCGTACATGGGCATGACACCTCCTCGTTCCAGAAAAGATTTAAGTTAGACAGTGGACATAGGTTTTTTAAGGCTCTAAACCCAGGAAAGGACAACTCAGAACTTCCAAAATATTTTGTGACACTGGATATCAAGCCTTAATCATATCTTACTTTTATTCCTCATGGTTTTATTTCTATAGCTTTTTTCAATGGTTTCCAGCTGTTTCTTGTGCCTTTGGCTGCTTCTCTAGCCCTTTCCATTCCATGTGGTCACTAACCACGATCCCTGGGCTCAGTGAAGGCTTTGTTCTGAGGAAATGAGAAGTGCTCTGAAGTGGACATTGACACTAGACTGAAATGGAAATGAGCAGGCTGCCATTCCTGCTTAAACCAAGAGAAGTAAAACCAGCAAAATAAATGGCAAAAAATAAACATACATGAAACATTCCACTTCTAAAAGTTTATACTTAATCTGACCAATAATGTCTATAATAATTATAGTACTGAAATCCAAATCCAACAGCAAAATATGCTCTAAACTGTAGTCGCCAGGAAATAGATATTATTTACCATCAGTAAATTAAAGTGCTGCACCAGGGCTCAGTCCTGAATTAAGGCACATGTTGATTTTCACTGACTGACTGCCATGAAATGCGTCAGTTCAAGATGGCAGATGACGCCCATTCGTTTAAACACATCTCCCTCCCATGCAAATGTTAAAATGAAAATTATGCAATGATAAGAAGTAAACACATCAAGAGAAGAATAGGAAGGGGTTCCCCGAACAAACAAAATATTTTAACAAGTACCTAGAAGGCAGAAAGCAGATGGAAGAGTGATGACGAGGGAAACGGAATGGAAGACGGGGCTGCAGCTTACCTCTGCGTTTCCAAGCAGTGCTTTCCTGGCATCTGGAAGTCTTCCTTGATGCCTTCTTTATCTCCCCACAGTCAATAAAGAACCCATGCTTACTAATTTAGCTCCTAAGCATCAACCAGGTTCTGTCCTCAATCATCTCCTGAATTCCTTTCCCTCCTCAAACTTGTGTTGTCTCTAGTTTTCACTATTGTGGCAGCTTCTGTCTGGTCCCCCATCTCCAGACTTGGCTTATACTGAACTTTCACAGTGCAAATCTCACCAATTAAGCCACCATCTGATTAAAGTAATACCTCCCTGTGGTTTTCAGGAGCAGCACCTTAGCAGAGACAGCATGCCATTATAGTCTTTAGCTTTAGTTTCATTAACTCCAAGTTTCATCTCCCCCATCACGACTACTGCCCATGCTCCAGCAGTGCTGAACTTGCCCTTCCTTAAGTACTAGGCAGCATCCCAGCTCAGGCTTTTGTTGATGCCACTTATTTTGATTGGAATGTCCTTTTTTGGGCCATTCACCCATCTGTGTGACTTCTTTTCCTGCCAAATTTCAGTTTACCGTATTTGCCGGCGTATAAGACGATTTTTTGGCCCTGAAAAATATGCCTCCAAGTGGGGGGTCGTCTTATACGCCAGGTACACTTCAGATAGACTGCCCATAGTGCTTGCCCCGTGCCATAGTGGCCTCCCGATGCCCGCCCACTTCATTCCACATACCGTTCAGGCATCAGCAGTGCTGCTGGGTGTATGCTCGGCTGATACGCGATTTTGCTGTTATGTGATTTTACCACACTCGCAAAATCGCACACAGCCGACCATACACCCAGTATGATAGCGCAAAATCGCGAATCGCGATACCATACTGGGTGTATGGTCGGCTGTGTGCGATTTTGCGAGTGTGGTAAATTCGGGTTACCGTATATTTCTTTACATATGCATTGAAGATTCGCGATTTTGCGCTATCACGGTGCCTGTTAGAATGTTGAAGAGCTCGCACTTGCGCACTAGTGAGGTCCCAGGGAGATGCTGATGCAAGGGTGGACCAGACTGCTATAGTGACAGGGCGGGCAAACAGGGAGCAGGGACCAATCAAATCAGGCTTTGTATACAGCCAACAGCCAACCACAATACTGCACCATTGTACAGTACAGCATAGAAAATGTCGACCAGTCAAACCCCTATCATCCCTATCATGGCACCAGCCAAAAGAAAGAAGTATGATGCAAATTTTAAACTGAAAGTTATAAACTTTGCTAAGGAAAATAATAATTGTGCTGCTGCAAGACAATATGGAGTAACAGAAAAGATGGTTCAGGACTGGAAATCAAATGAGAAAGCATTAAAGAGTATGCCAAGGGGTAAGTGTGCATTAAGAAGAGGCACCCCACACTGGCCAGAACTCGAAAAACATGTAGCAGACATGGTGGCTCAACATTGCCAAAACGGTTATGTGGTGACACGAAATACAATACGCTTGTTTGCACTTCAGTGGGCCAAATCAAATCTGATATTGTTTTACCTTTTATTTGGTGTGTGGAAGGTGTGCGGAAGAGGGGGTAGTCTTATACGGCGAGTATATAGCAAACTCTGTATTTTGAGTGGAAATGTTAGGGGGTCGTCTTATACGCCCAGTCGTCTTATACGCCGGCAAATATGGTATCTTTAAAAATTCTGTTTATCAGTCACCTTTTCTGTGACATCTCAATTCCTTGTACATATTTTTGTTATTGCTGATTACACATTTTATTTTGCTTATTTGTTTTAAGTAAATACTTCTCTGATTAGACTGCAAGCTCTTAGAGCAGGACTGTCATTACAGCTCCAAGGCTTTACGTGTTTTTTTCCTTCAAAATTGAGAGAAATTTAAAGTTGTTTCTTTAAATATTTTTTTCTATTCTCTCCCTTTACAGAGACTCTAGTTAAACCTATATTAGGTCACCTGAAGCTGTCCTCAGCGCACCGATGTTGTATTTCATTTATTTACTTGACTCTTCTTCCTGTTCCATTTCACATAGCTTCTATTGCTGTGTATTGAAGCTCACTATTTTTTTTTGCTATTGAAACATATAATATTTAATTAACCCCATTCAGTGTATTTTCATCTCAGACATCATGGTTGTCTTCTCTAGAGGTTTAATTTGCATCGTTTTACTTCCATGTCTGCACTGAACTTTCTGAACACATGGAATGATAAAACCGTATTAATGTTATTATCTGTAATTCCAATATCTGTGTCAGTCGTGTTTTGGTTTCAGTTGATTGTTTTTTCCCCTTATTTTGGGTTATATTTTTCTGCTTTTTTGCATGCTTGTTAATTTTTTATTGGATGTTCAAATTTATTAAAAAGCATTGTGAATTTTTATGTTATTGAGTGCTAGATGCATTTCTTTTCTTTCTTAAACCTAACTTTATTGAAGTACAGTTGATATACAAAAAAACTGTACATATTTAATGTATACAATTTGTGGAGCTTGGACACGTGTATACTCATGATACCATCACCACAATCAAGGTAATAAACATATCTATTGCCTCCAAAGTTTTTCTTCTTTCTTTCAGCACTCTGCCAGTGTCACCCCACTTTCTTCTGGCCTGCAAAGTTTCTGTTGGAAAATCTGACTGTGGGGTTCCCCTGTACATAACAGGCTGTTTTTATCTTGCTGCTTTTAAGACTCTCTCTCTGTATCATTAACATTTAGCATTTTTAATTATATTGGGTCTTGGTGTGACCCAATCATGTTGGGTCTCTGTATTTTCCACTCAGTTTTACCTTGAACCTGAAGCTGGTTTGAAAAATTAAGTCCATTTAAAAATTAATCCAAGGCCATCGAGCAAAGAAACTTTGAACAATTTTAGGGAACCATTATTCCTATTTGATGTTATGATTTAAAAAAATATCAATCTCCTATTCCATCCTTGTCAAAACTGTCCACCACTTCCCTTTCCCAAACCTATTACTACAAGAAATGTTTTCTTTCTTTTGTCTGTATCAGCACACAAAAAAGTACAGAATATTTTTCATTTATGCTGAAATCTGATGAAAGGGATCAATGATTGGTTTTGCCTGTTTCTCATCTTATCCTTTGTCATAGGGTTTAGAGGGTGTGGCAGTTTTTATGAATAATATTTAATAGACGTTCTAAGGTGAAAGTGTAGTTGAACATTCCAGAAAGCGCACTGATGTATATAGTGTGTGAATACTAGTTGTGTGGTGCGGAGGCAGCTTAGTTGTGAACCACCTGCCTTTGCATGATGGATATTGTACAGTGGAGTTGAGGGAGTTTTTTGGTTCAGCTTCAGCTCAGTAGCTTGGCCCAGTTTTATGTATGGATGTGACAGCTGGGTTTCTTTCTAGATACAAGATCAGAGTTCTGCCTTGCCTCTATTTGGTTTTCTTTTAACAACTAAAGACAAAGAAGTGGCTGTGAGTGAAAGGAGAAAATAAATACAGGCATCCCGTATTTTATAGCATTTCACTTAGTGCGCTTTGCAGATATTATGGTTTTTAACTATTGAAGGTAAGACCCTCCTCCAGCAAAAAATTATGACTCACTGAAGTTTCAGATGATGGTTAACATTTTTTAGCAGTAAAGTATTTTGAAATTAAGGTACATACATTGTTTTTTTAGACATAATGCTATTGAACACTTAATAGATTATAGTACAGTGTAAGCATAACTTCTATATGTACTGGGAAACCAAAAAATCGGTGTAACTGGCTTTATTGTGATATTTGCTTTATTGTAGTGGTCTGGACCTGAACCTACAATATCTCTCAGTAGCTGTGAAGAGAAGTAAATGTTTTAGCCAGTAAATCAATTTAAAAAATGTCTTCGTGCTGACAGCCAGCTCCCACGTGCTCTTCTAAGGAGATGCCTCATCCTCCCTATTCAGAATTAACTATCTTCCTCCAAATCTATAGTTCTTGTGACCTATGAGAACATTTAGGCTGTGTTAAAAATAGCCACTTAGTTTCATTTTGATTTTTTAAGGAATACCTGTGATTCGGTTGGTAGTTTTTCCGATCTGGTTATGTTGCTAGAGAACTATTTCTGCATGTGTAACGTCAGGTGACTTTCTGAGTTTGCAAGTTTCTGAAATAGGTTTTAGACCACTACTGAAATGACTGTAATTTATGACATTATGTGATCTTACTTACTCTGTTCCTGAATTCTTATAAAAAAGCCCCTAAAATTTGTGAAAAGTGATGATTGTTGGAATCTATAACCAGACTAACACAGGAAGATAATTTATGCATTACTTTGTAGAAGTGTTAAAATTTTATGATGCTGATCACCAATTACTCCACAGAATACTGGATGACATGGATATAAACTAAATTTCTTATTGATTAATTTAATTAGGGTTCTAGATTATATAGAGTTTAGTCTGTTTTATACTTGACTTTACATTACTAAAATTCATTTCATGGTCTATAACTTTTCTAATGCAAATGAATCATGAATCTAATGCAAATGGATCTCTAAAATAATAGGTTTTTTTTCAGACCCTAAATCGCTGTTATATAATATATGCATTCTGGGCACCAGAGTATTTCTAGCAATTTCAAGTATGGACTGTAAAATAGAGGATATTAATTCAGAACTTCAGAAATGTGTCTGACTCTCTTTTGAAAGACAACAGAAAAGATCAATGAAACTAAGAGCTGCTTGTTTGAAAAGATAAATAAAATTGACAAACTGTTAGCTAGATTCACCATTAAAAAAGACTCAAATAAAATCAGCAATGAAAGAGGTATTGTTACATCTGATACCACATAAAATAGAGGATCATGAGACTACTATGAACAATTAAATGCCAACAAATTGGACAACCTTAGAAGAAACGGATAAGCTCTTAGAAACATACATCCTACCAAGAATGAATCATGCATATTGTATCTTCCACAATATCACTGACATTAACATTTAATCACCATACCTTAACTTTTTGGCCTCATACGTGTATAGATGAACAGTTAATGATGATTTCAGAAGTCATTGATTACATTTCTGGGACATTATGGAATTAAAATAATCATCTATAAATAAAGTTCAGGGGCTTTTATGAGGTAAGCTAATTTCACAACACTTATTTCCCATTTTACAGTTATTTTATTGTTAGATATATTTTTTTCAACTGATATTCAAAGGACTGTGGCAAATCTCCCTATTCAGATACGAGTTCAGGAAGTACTACTCAGGCTTAAGGCTTAGTACCTGAATACCTGCGTAGAAATAGTTTGGCATAAAGCGGACTATACTTCCTGTACAGTACAAATCAATGCACCTGAGAAAACAACTTTGGGTTCTATATTTTGGAAACTGAGATGTAATAAACAATGACTGGAATCAGTGGCTTAGGTAAATGGAGTGAATCACCTGGCACTTGAGAAGGAACAATGGGGAAGTTATATTGACTTATTATTATTAGTTTCAGGTTTAGTCATATTGACTTTTAATATAGGAAGGTGGAGGTTCGGAAAGCTGTTTGCACATTAAGACAGTATTATAGGTAATGTATTTAAAAATTTTTATTAATTTCACAAGTTAGAACTTTTTGATGCTGTTTTCATTTTGTAGTATCTCAGGACCATTGGTGACTCTGTGTGTGTGTGTGTGTGTGTGTGTGTGTGTGTGTGTGTGTGTGTGTGAGAGAGAGAGAGAGAGAGAGAGAGAGAGAGAGAGAGAGAGAGAGGAGAAGGAGAGGAGGGAGAGGAAAAAGAGGGAGAGGGAGAGTACACATAAGAGCTTCCTTGTAGAGAGGAAAGGTTTAGATATGTGACTGGCTACAGGCTGGAGTGAAAGGAAATGTGGAGAGAAGGAGGAGAGTAAGGAATTAGAAACAAACAAAGTGGAGAGATGAAAAAGAAAAAAATAATTTGCTTTGCTGTATACCAAGATTTAGATCAACTGGCTCTTGTTAAGTTATTTGAAGTTTCAGTTGTGTAGAAACTTCTCAAAGGGGTGTTGGAGGGTGAGCTATATGGCAAAGTTCCACTGGAATGACACAGCCATGTAATCTGCAGGGTGGTCTTGTCTTGTTAAGGTCCTTTCCCATTTGCAGTAGAAACATCCAAATGATTTAAGAGGTACAACGTCATATGTTCCCATGAAAGTGTAAAGTTTATTTATTCTTTGTCATCCATGATGATGGTGGTGGTGCTGGTGGTGTGTGTGTGTGGTGGAGAGGACAAGGGAAAAATAGTATGAGAGAATGTGGCAGGACAATTGGTTGTTTGAGTGCTATTGTATCTTGGTTGTATCACTTGCGATTCAGAGTTTTGGCCTCCAGATTTTCAGGCTCAAATCTCAAGGCCAACGTTAATTGATGTTTGCTAATTGTAAATGAATTGTAAATTTATTTTGGAGTACAGCACTTCTCAGTGACTAAAATTGGGAATTACTTTGAATTCCAGAAAGCTATCATGTGCCTTATGTAAATAACAACTATTAAATATTTTTACTGTAGGTTAGTGGAATAATGAGAATATCTTAGTTATTTCTTTAAAATCAAGTATAGCCATTGGTTTAACAAACTTTTGGCTATATTGGCCATGCAGAGTACTTGCTTATTTTATTCAGAATGAAAATGTTATTTTGTTACATGAGGTTAAATTCAGTCCTTCTAAAACTTCCAGCATCCATCAGGAGCTATTTTCTTAGGTTTCAGTGAAGATGAGTATATATATATAAATGAATTTATTTTTTTAATGTTAGATATATTTGACAATTTTTGTTCAGTCACTGTGTTTATCCTTGGGGTAGCAATCACAGAGTTAGTAATAACCTTATGCTCCATTTCATGGAGGAATCATAACAACTCTTTAAAGAGCTAAAATCTTTAGGAATTAAACTGAACGAGTGTTAAAGAGCTCAAACTCATACTCTTTCCTTCTTTCTATGGACTGGTATTCTTTCATTTGAAGCCTGAGCATCTGTTGTCTTTGTTACTAATAAATGCTAAGGATGGCCTTTTTGATATTTTCACTTGGAGTTTTTGGAGTAAATTTCTCAGAATTTAAAATAAGCTGGAATTGATGTGCTTATTTATGTGCTTATTTAATTTCTGCATATTATGAAATCTTTAAATTTCTATTCTAAATATCCTAAGGTTGAGAGTATATTAATAAACAATAACAAGGATGGAAATTGAAAAAGGTTGGCATAAGTAATGACCAAAATTGACAGTGGCCTCCTGGAGAGTAAGGCATATGATACTGTTGACAGGGAAATGGGAATAAAATTGTGCTTTAGAATGGTGCTTTCAGACTTCCTTGTAATTAAAAAAAATGTTTTTTGTTGTTGTTGTTGTTTTTGTAAGAACAGCCCATGCTCATTGTAAACAGTTGGGAAAATATAGAAAAGTGTAAGGATGAAGGGAAATATTTATAACTCTATTATTTAGATAACTATTGCTAGTATTGTCATATATTTTGTTTTCTGTTTATTTTTATAAGCATATGGCTAAATTGTATCATATTGTATCATCATTTGATACCTAGCTTTTAAATTTTATTATAGCATTGTGAGCCTCTATTTTCATGTCATTAAAAATTATTCAAAAAAACAGTTTTTAGTGATTACATAATATTCCATCAAATTACTCATGACTCTTCCATAGTTTGTTTCTTGATGGTCATTTCCAATTTTTTATTTTTTTGCTGTGATATATATGATGAACATTTTTGTAGAAGATTTATTGGTTAGTTCCTCTCATTTTCTTAATGGATAAAAGTTATGAAGTCAATTTCCATATCAACATACATGTATTTCAATATGGCCTTTGATATATTTTTAAAAAGGGTTTGAAGAAAAAGTTGTTCTGAAGCATGAACCTCTGTCCCCCGACCTTGTTCTCACAAACATGGGAAGGGCATCTCATCTTGTTCTTGTCAGCACTTTTGAAAAAAACCTATTATTATTTTATTTCATTTATTTAAATGTCTTTGAGCATATTTTTGTTAGTAATATTCAGTTGTATGACTTTGAAAATAATTTTGAAGACCACTATTAATCAAACGAGCTATGCCTTGTTTTCCCTAACAAAAAAAATTTAATTCAGAAATATGAGATCTTAAAGAGTTTCAGGTAAGATTGTAAGTTTCAGGTCAGATCTGTATCCAGGAACTAGTTCTAGGTAATAGTTCTGGTTTTCTGAGTATGACTAGTCTTAATACATTAAGGAAGTTACTCATCTTCTTTAGGCTTTGCTTTCGTTTTTCATCTGTAATATGAGAAATGTGACTAGATCATTTAAAGATATATTTTAGCTCTATAATTGTATGACTGTAAGATCTTCAGGGAGTGACTTCAAAGTAATCATGATTAAATTTTTATTGGGTAGTAAATTCTCATGTTTCTTATTTTGGCAAGAATCTTTATGGGAGTCTTGTGGAGCGTGTGGGTTGGGGGCTTCACAAGGGGTTCGGGTTCACTGAAATGGCCCTATCTGCCATTAGAACAGACCATTGTTAGACTAGAATGCTGTGGGCTGGTTTGGTTGCTGACTATCCAAAGCTACTCACTGTTTCTAGGAATGACTGGATCCCTGGAATAAAGTAGATTGACTCTATACCCGGATATGCCAGAATAGGGAATAAGGAAAATTGGGTCTCTGGCATAAATTTATATAAGATGCATACACAATTTTGGATCTCATGGGTATGGTTTAGAAGAAATAGACTAAAAGTCAAGAAAACAGACAATGGTTGTAGAGTCTGCCTTAAGATAGTAATAAAAAAAGGAATTGTGGAAATAAAAACATTAAGAAAAGCATTAAATAAAAGTGGTATTATTGGGTCTTAAATCCTAAATTGATGAAAAAAATCATTAAAATATTTGTGCACTGGCTGTTTTGTGCATTAGGAAATAATTACCCTATTATTGAAGTTAAGTAAGTTCATCTCTTTAAAAACAGCAATAAAGATTGACATAAATCTTGGGTTTTAAGATTTAAATTGGGCATTGTCTCATAGAATGTCAGACTGAGAACCACATTTTGGAGAAATGATTAATAAGAGTTTATGAAATTTGCTAGTAGCTGCCATGAAGCCAGAAATCTGTTCCTTAAACAATTTTTCTGAAGTCCTGAGTAATGCTAGATGTGTTTTATTTACCCTTTTAGGCTGAATCACATAAGGAGGGTTATTTTAGGAAAATTAAAAATTTTAATTTACCATTTCCATATGTTTATATATGAAATGTAGGCGATTATAGCTCAACTAATTGGGGTTTGGAAAAAAGCCATAATATGTGTATAGAGAGATTGTTCAACTTATTAAAATTTAATTTTTATCTTTTTTTTCTACTTGCTAAAAATAAGCCTCATCTCTATAAGACCAGAATTAACTGTTACTGATCAGGATTGTCTAAAATCATGTAAATGAACAAGATATTTTCAAATTGGAAATGGAGGAACAGAGATGAGGTGGACCAAGAAAAGGCATGAAAGAAGAATTTATAATCACTCAGGAGTGAGAAGGTAGACAAAAAGATATCTTTAAGTCATTTGGCCATGACCAAGAACCACACAGTAGGAAGAAAAACCAGGAGTCACAGAATAATTGGGGAAAAACAAAGGAGGAGTGGAGCTGTGGGCACAAAGCAAATAGGGGAGTGGGATATGGAATGATTACCGCTGGGGTTCGCCAGCTGATACCTCCTGACTTGGTTCTTTGACAGCAGAGATGAAGAAGTCCATGTAAAAAGCATATCGATCGTGGTGGAGCTTATTCAATGTTTCTAATTTATATAAAATAAGAAAATCACATGGCACCCATTAAAAAATCTTAACATATAAGCCAATAATAATAAACAAAAGAACAGATCTATGGGTTAACATGAAAGTTAGAATGACAATAAAATGTTAAGACAAAAAGGGTATGTTTAAATGCAAATATGGACTCCATATGACTCTAGTACTTTCACAAGGAAAAAAAATAGAATGTTTTTATGAGTATTTTTTTTTTCTCTAAAATATATGACAGGAAGAGAAGAGACTTAAAATTCTGATTCTAGACCAGAGCTCAGTGGAGTAGTTAACAGGACTCGCAAAAATGAAAAGCTTTGTTTCTTCAAGCAGCCATTGTTTCTGGTTCATTGACTAGAGAGAAATTTTTTTCAGACAACTGAAAATTTATTTTATTTATTCAGACGCATCTGTGAAATCACTTTTCTCTTGAAAGACTTTCCAGGATAGTGTGTAGAAGAGAGTTCCTTTAAATGTAGTACAGAGTTTACTATTCTACATGTGCTTTCATGTCGATTTTAAAGCATGAGAAATCAATAGAATGTATGCGTGCTGTTTATTAAGTGTTAAAAAAGGAACTTTTATCTCTTGCTGATTTTCAATGATGAAGAACAGATCTGTAGATGAAGTGGTAGATTCTAGGGCTTGGATCTGGTTAACTTGAGCATGGTAAAGCGCAAGTACTCTTAGCTTTGTTAATGGTAAGAATTCTACCTGAAAGGAGGTCAGAGAGCTGCCAGAATGTGCCTGGTATTATAATTTTATAATGCCTTCATACTTTCAACATTTTTGGGGTGGGTGGTGTGGGTTAAACATAAAATTTAAGTCATTCTAAATATTGCAGATGTAAATTGCCTTTGGTTGAAGCCCTACACATTTATGAATGAGAGAACAATTTAAAAGCAGGTGTCTATAGTCCTTGATTTCAGAATGACAGCATGCACACAAACACTATTTAAATCCCTTCTGTTAGATGAAGTCCAAATATCTTAAATCCAGGAGATTGAAGAAAAAAGACTTCCTATTTTAAACCCAATAATTTTGACAAATTGGCTGAGCCTTGTTTTCCAGGGAAATGATACATTTATCTACGATCCAAAAGGAAATCTGTTCCTTTCATTTTTCAATGTGTGGTACAAATGTGTTTAGAGTATGCATTATGTATTTATTTTGGGGAATACTTATTACTGTGCCAATGGGCATGCCTTATATCAAAGATGGGTGTGTCAGCAGCAGATGTTTAAATTATACTTTCGCTCTGTAGCAAGTAAAATCATTTGTGAGTGTCAAGATAAATAAATACAATAGTTTGATATTTCCCAACTAGAATCTAACCTGAAGAACTTTAACATGAGACAAAAAAAAACTTAACATGTTTTTTGGCAAGTATTGTAGGCAGAAATTGCCTAATACACATAAAGGATGGCCTTAGTCAGCCTGGGTAGGATGGAGGCACGTGACCTCAAGGGCATTTGGTGAGTGATAATCTGAAGTTGGAGGGAAATATGTTGAACAAGATGAGGGTAGGACACTAGAGATAGATTTGGAAAAAACATTGGAATCATTTTTATGGAATGGTCACTGTTTTTGTTGTATCCAACATGTAGGTTTCCCAGTGCTAGTGGGTACTATGTACAAGGATTATTAAGCTGGATAAAGAAGTCATGTCTCCATTATCAGCACAGTTAGCTCTCTATTGTTCATCTGTGGATTATCCACGTTGGTATTACTTGTGACCATTTTTTACTTCGGGATATTATTGGTTCCAGTGCTTAGTATGCCCCTGGCCACACTCACCTGCTCAGATTATATCATATACTATATTGGATCAACTGTTTTCTGCCAGTACTTTATCCTGTGTTCCCTTCCAGACTGTGCAAGTTGAAGGCTATTGCAATATGAGTGCTTTTTCCTGGGACCATCAACACTTATATTTAGAATTGTCAGAAAATCGACTTCAGCAAATTCTTTCAATTTAATTCATTTATGGTTGCCCATGAGTCAGGTAGGCTTGGATTTGGTTATTAAAAGAAAAAGCCAGAGAAACCTAACTGAGCTTTGCTCCCATCCTGGCATACCCAGGAGGGAACTGGAGCATTATGGATATAGGATAGAAAAAGAGGGAGTGTGGGGGGTGGGGTGTGGTAAGATTCAGGGCTTAATTGTACCTCTCCAGCAAAAAGGTCCCATTTCTCTCTGATCGCAGATCATTGCTAATGATTTTATAAGAAAATCATATGATGAATGCAAATTTACAGGAGAAAAAAATACTACTTTCTAAAGACAATGTAGAAGTGATGTGAGGGTTCTTTTCTCTTTTGACTGAGGCTAGATATCAGAGACATGCAAACTAAGGAATTGTTCTCAAAGATTATTAAATGGTAATCCATAGTGGTAGTAGTTGAAGTACAATTCAGGATGTTTGCTGATGACATACTTCCAGTGCCCATGATAAGCTGTAATTGTGTAAATATATGTGTATATGTATGGGTATGTGTGTATATTTAGTCATTTAATGGAATGGAAATCAAGAGAATGCATCTAGAAGATGTTGGAGAGGGATCATATTATAAATATTGCTGATGTCTAAACTCAGGAGATCTGATAATCTTGAATAAGTTAGGTCCTGAAGATTCTGGGTAAATGATCTGTATAGTAGTTGAATCTAGAGTGTCAAGTGGATAGCGTTCAGTTGGTGTTAGTCACTCTGGATTCTAGCCTCAGATTCATATCTCCTCTATTAAGAGCATTGAATCTCCTTTGGTGACAAGGTTATGCATAGTTGCCTTGATATTTCTCTGTTTCTGCATATTCTGTCTTTCAGGGAGTTTGCCCCATGCACATGGCTCTCAGTCACCCATCCCAAGCCTTTGCTTCTTACTTTGAATTGTAGAGTGATTAAAAAGTTTTAATACTCTTGTGATACACTGAAATTTTCCCAACAAGAAGGACATTGCCCACTATATATTTGGAAAAAATGTTTTGAGGTTAGGTAAATGTAGAGGCAGTAAAATATATTCTGTCCTTTACTTATAATTGTGATAATTTAAAATTGGGAACATTTTGCCTTGTGAATGTAATTCATTCAATATCAGTGATTAGTAGCTATGTGCTGCAGGCTGATGGTTGCTTGTTAGGATATAAGGTTAAATCTTATTCCATGGGAGTAGTTACAACCCTCATTTAACTAGCCATCTTCTAGTGTTCCTATGAGAGACCATGAGAGAAGGTGCAGGGACCGCAAGTCAATCTGTAATTACTGCTATAGAAACAACAGTGCAATGCAGTGAGAAGGAAGATTGGATAAGGACAACCTGGAGACCTGTATTTGATTTCTAATTTTGGCTTTAGCCAGGGCAAGTCACTTAACCTCTCTTTTTTTTTCTCATGTGTGCAATGAAGGGGTTGAGTTTAGATAACCTCAAAATGCCTTCTATTTTTAATAGTCCATTATTCTGTGTTATTAAATACCACACTGTCATTTAATTGGCCTCTTGCCATCTGCCAGTTATTTAAATACCAAGATTTTTATGCAAGCAAATTAATATTCTAGTATATTGTCTGATTGCTTACTCAAGAAGTCAGCTATGGAATTTTTCAGAATTCTCTTTTGGGACTTGTATAGTCAGAGTTCTCTAGAGAAAACAGAACCAACAGGAGATATCTATATATGTATATCTATATCTGTATCTGTATCTATATCACCATATATATGTGTGTGTATATATATATATACACACATACACATATACATGAAGTGAGCCAAGTCTTTATTATGTAGGAGTTGGCTCACAGGATTATGGAAGCTGACTGAGTAGCCCAGACCCAGGAGAGCTGATGATATAGTTCCAGTCAAGTCCGAAGGACAGAGAACCAGGAGAGTTGATGGTGTAAGTTCTAGTCAGAACCTGAGTTCAAAGGCAAGACAAGGCTAATATCCCAGCTCAGAGACACTCAGGCAGAGAGATCCTTTCTTACTCAGCCTATTATTCTGTTCAAACCTTTAATGAATTGGATGAGGGCAACATTGGAGAGGGCAACCTGCTTTTCTCAGTCCACTGATGCAAATGTTAATCTTATCCAGAAACACCCTCATAGACACACCCAGAAAAAATGTTTAAACATTTGGGCATTCTGTAGTCCAGTCAAATTGACACAAAAAATTACTATCACAGGACTGGAAGTTTCAATTATATCAGAAACATTGTCTTTAGAATAACTTCATGAGATGATTGCAACTGGTGTTTTTTTACAACCTGAATTATTAGAAATGGTACTAAAAGCTATACTGAAATAAATATTGGGATGCTATCAGATGAGAGAAACAGTATGGCACAGGGGAAAAGCAGCTGATAAAATGAATACAGGGGGTGCCAAAAAATGTATATACATGACTTGTATTCATCTTTTTGTTATCAGTATATATTGAGTATTATAATTTTAATACAGTTTTTTTTTCTGAAAATGTGTGTACATTTTTTGGCACTTTCTGTATTTATGGAAATAAGATGATTAAATAAACATTAGAGAGGGATATGGGTGAGATATAAATTTTTGGTAAGTATAAATATCAAGTAAATAGAAAAAAAATTGTGTAAAGATTAAAATAACTGTAGTTAAGCAAAGGCTTTTGGAAAATGATGAACCTGAGGGATGGAGCTAGAAATACTTGAAGATGGAGACTCTGGTCTCTTCAGTCATGCTTGTTCAGACCCATAGCCACCATCTTTTACTATTCTTGGACTAAGGAGGAGAAATGCATATTCATCTATTGTCACAGCTTCGTATTGTGGGAAGAGCCCTGGGAGAGAAGTCAAAATACTCTCATGCAAGGCCTGATGTTTCCACTCAAAATTTTCATTTAGTTGCCCTCAAAAACTCTTTTAACTTCTATGTATCTCAAATCCTCATCTATAAAATGGCAATAAATGAATAACTGACCACCTGACAAGCCATACAAACATAAGGTATTAGTGTTCTTTATTTTCTTAATTATAGACTGTTTTTCTTGTTGGTTTACCTTCAACTTTTTTTTTCAGTTTTATACTCCCTTTATTTATTTACCTATATATGATAATTTTTGAAAAATTTCCAATTACAGTTGACATACAGCATTATATTAGTTTCAGGTACTCGGGTTTCTCTTCAGATCGTATGCATATTTCGCCTTTTATCTTAAACTTTGTATAGTGAGAACAAGAGTCAGTGGAGTGATGTTGATGTGCTCCTGACTGTATTTACTCTATGTTGGCATGATAATTTAATTAGAAACATAATGGAATTTAAAATAAATTTAATTCTGCATTTAAAACTGAATAAGAGGAAAGGAAATATGGCTATTTTCATATATTTTCTTTTGGAAATAAGTAATTATGAAAAAAGTAGTTATGTTTGAGCTACATTCAGTATTAATTACCATCTGAAGAATCTCTTTATAACTTTTAGAAACTTAAACCTTAATGCTGAAAGGCCTTTCGGTTCTACTTTAGGAGGAAATTATATGTTAATAAGTTTAAGACCAAAAGAGGGAGGGAGGAATGGATGGGTGAACACAGTGGAAGTACAGTGAAATAATTGATACAGAAAGTACGGCGCTGGTCCATCTTTCCCACTCTTTGAAGCTGGGCTTGGTCGTGTGACTTGCTTTGTCCAAAAAAATTCAGTTGAGTGACTACTGGCCAGTTACAAGCCT
This sequence comes from Hipposideros armiger, assembly GCF_001890085.2. NCBI lineage: Eukaryota > Metazoa > Chordata > Mammalia > Chiroptera > Hipposideridae > Hipposideros > Hipposideros armiger. The sequence goes on from NW_017731351.1 coordinate 3,257,651, forward strand.
AGGCTTTAAGATGCCTCATGTGTTTCTGCTTTTTCTCAGCATCTCTGCCATCACCAGGAACAGGACATGCCTAGGCTCGCCCTGAAATCACTGGGGAGCAGAGCAGATTCTCCCCAGAGGTGCAGCTTTAATCTGCAATATTCAGCTGAACTCAGATAAAGGAGATAAATGAGAAATTGTTCTTTAAACCCACTGAGTTTTAAGGTGGCTGCTTAGGGGGTGAAAGCTCTGTGGTATAAGGGTGTAAGTTCCTTCCAAACAAGGAGCCTGTCTTACTCATATTTAGGTTGTCAGGTGCCCAGGCACTCACATAGCATACTTTTTGAAAAATTTGATAACTACAAAATAATATAACACCATGTAGAATTAACAAGCATTGTTTTCATTTTTTTCTTCCACTTTTATTATTTTATTAAAATAATTCCCATTTGTTTTTCTCCCCAGAGTCAACTACTATCATGCATTTAGAATGGATCCTTATGATTCATGTTTTTATACTTTTACTCTTTTAATGCATCTGTAAATAGCAGAGTTAGAGATCATTCATTTTTTTGGTTATATAGTATTCATTTGTATAACTAATTTATCCATTCCCCTATTGATGAATGTTTAGGATGTTTCTAGAATTTGGTAAAAACAAACAAGGCTGCAGTAAATGTTCTTTACTTGTCTGGAAAAGACGGTTGTCTGGGACACATGTGTAGGAGCTTCTCTAGTGTATGTATCTGATTAGAATTGCTGGGCCATAGGGTATTTTTGTTGTCAAGTCTATTATACATTATAAGACTGTTCTCCAAAGTGATTTTACACTCTTACCAGAATATGTGAGATATTCTGTGGCTTCCCCATCCTCACCAAATATTGATAGCCTTTATAATTTTGCTAATATAATGGGTATGAAATAATGTTTTATTTTATTTCACATTATTTCTGATTATTAATAAGGTCAGGCAACTTTCCAGATAAATATTTGCCAGATATTCTATTAGTTTGCTGATTTCTCATTTGGGTGGTTTACCTTCTTCTTTTTGCTTTCTTGGCATTCTTTATGTGTTCCGGATTCTGTTTCTTTGTTTGCTATGTGGATTGCATATCTTTTCTCCTTGTCAATGTCTTCTCTTTTAATTTTGTAATGGTGTCTTTGGTACACAGCCTCTGAGATGACCAGTGATCCCTACCTCCTGGTATTTGTGACCTTGTTCCCCTTGAGTGTGGGCTGGAGTTAATGGATCACTTCTAACAAATAGACCATGGAAAGAAAAAGTGATGGGATGTCGCTTTGAGAGTAGGTTATGACTACTGTGCCTTCCATCTTGGGTTCTCTCACTCTATCTTGTGCATGCATATTTTACTTGTTCTGGTGGAAATCATGTCATGAATAGTCCTATGCAGGGACCCCTGTGGTGAGGAACTGAAGCCTTTTGCCAAACCCCCATGGGAGTGAACCTGGAAGCAGATCCTCTAGCTCCAGTTGAGTTTTCAGAGACCACATATAGCCTGCCTATCCCTTTGACTGCAAACTTATGAAAAGCCCTGAGCTGGCATCAGAGAGCTAAGCCATCCCAGATCCCTGATCCTCAGAAACTGTGTGAGATGATAAATGTGTGTGGTTTAACCCTCAAAGTTTTGGGGGTTAAATGGCAGTGGATAACTAATACAGTGTTTTTTATTGTCATAGGAATTTTAAAGTTTGGTGTAATGAAAGAAATCAATATTTATAATTTTTTGTCAGATAAATAAGATCTAGCATTAAATATATGATAATATTTGTGTTTTCTTTGAAAGTTTTTTTTTCTCATGGATTTCTTTGTTGTGTTGCATTTTCAAATTGATTATGGTATAACAAGGTTTTATATTGTTGTCAGATAATCTTGTTGAATTGTCAACAAGGATGTTGACATTTTTTAAATTTTTAATACCATCTTGATAGTTTCTCTTGGGGTTTCTATATAAACAAGCGTGTAATCAGCACATAATGACTATTTGAAATCCATTCTGATATATTTTAAAGATCAGCTTTATTGAGATATGATTTATATTATAAATTAGTCATTTTTAAAGTTTTGATGAGTTTGGACATATGTGCACCGTATGTGCTCATTACTGTAACCGTGATATGGGACATTTCCATACCCCCCAAAAGGTCTGTCATCCCCCTTTGCAGTTAATCGCCTCCCCCTGCTCTTGGCTCCTGGCAACCACTGATTTACATTGAACACTATAGATTTAAGTTTTCTAAAATTTCATAAAAATGAACATACAACACATGGTCTTTGGTGTCTGACTTATTTCACTTAGCATAATATTTTGAGATTCCCATGTAAGTTGAATTTATGAGTAGACGGTTTCTTTTTATTGCTGATTAATATTCCATTTATTGGGCGTACTACAGTCTGTTTATCCACATAAGACTGACATTTCAGTTTCCAGTTGGTGGTCTTATGAATAAATCACTGATGATGATTCAAAGTCAAGTCTTTACGTGGACATATATTTTTCTGTCTCTTGAGTCAATACCTAGGAATAGAATTACTGGGTCAAATGGTAAGTGTATGTTTAGCTATATAAGATTCTGCCACACTGTTTTCCAAAATGGGTGTATATTTTGCATCTCCACTGGCACTTTGAACTCCAGGTGTCCCACATCCTTGCCAAAATATGGTTTTGTCAGTTGTTTGAGTTTTATCCACTCTAATGGGTGTATAGTGGTATCTTTTTGTGGTTTTATTTGTATTTCCCTAATGACTAACGATGTTGAGTGTCTTTTCATGGTTTATTTGCCACGTATATATTTTCTTTGGTGCATTGCCTATTTAAATCTATTGCTCATTAAAAAATTGTGTTATCTATTTATATTATTGAGTTTTCAGAGGTTTTTATATTTCAGATTTACAAGTCTTTTGTCGAATGTATGCTTTGCAGATATTTTCTCCCAGCCTGTGGCTTGCTTTTTAATTTTCTTAACAGTGTCTTAATACTGTCTGTAAAAGAGCAAGACATTTGATTTTGGTATAGTCCACTTTATCAGCCTGACATGTTTGTGCTTTTTGTGTTCTATATAAGAAGTCTTTGACTCACCCAGAGTTACTAAGATTTCCCCTATGTCTCCTGGAAGTTTTATAATTTCAGTTATACTTAAGTTATATCTATTTCAAACTAATTTTTGTAAATGGTGGGTACTATGAATTGAAGTATGTTTTCTGCATATAGAATCTTGTGCCAGTACTATTTGTTGAAAAGACTCATTTCTCCTTTGCATTTCCTTGGCACTTGGCAAAAATAAATGGGCCATAGAAGTGAGGCTCTATTGCAGAGCTCCCTATTCTGCTCCATGGATATGGGGACAAATATATATTTTTAAACTGTCAATGTGTAAGAAGATTATAGAAGTCCCTTTAAGTCTCTACTCTCCTACTTACAAAAAAAAATCTTTGTAATCTTTCTGGAAATCATAGTTGTCTATAATGTGATGTGAGACTCTAAAATATTATTTCTTCTAAATGTATATGCAATTTGCACTTACCACTTATTGACTACTTTCAACTCTGATTTCAAGTGTCACCCTAACCAAACAAACATTTATAACTATATCTATCACACATCACACACACACACACACACACACACACACACACACACACACACACACACAGAGTACACGTATTTCTGTTCCTAGGCCATCAGATTTGTTCTGTTGCTCTAGTTTTGTATTTCTGTCCCAATATCATGCTGTTTTCATGGACATTACTCTAGTTCTGATTTATGGCAGAGCAAATCTTCTTTATTCCTCTTTTTCAAAAAAGTTTTGGCTATTACTTCACATTTACTCTTGCAGCTGATCTTTCTACATCTTGAAAAAATATTTCGCTCCATGACTTTGTTCCTCAGTAGAGAATTGCTAACACTTTTCCTTTTGAGAAAGTGTATGACTGATTTTTTTCAGCTTATGCACATCGAGAGGGAGCAACTCCACAGGCTATAAAGGAATCAGGCAGAACAGGTTTGGGCATGCCTTCAGCGTGTAAACAAATCCGTCTACAGATGTGGTTCTGAAATAATGCGTTTAGTAATAATACACTGTAATGTGGTGTCCTATGGCCCCTAGGCATCCAAGGAACCGTAACTCAAAGTGGGTTTTTCAAAGCAAAGGGCAGAGGGTTTAATACAGACCAGAACTGTAGAACAGCTTGATTTCCTACATCTACCACACGATTCAGAAATATTGTTTAAAGTATGCGAAACTAGAAGGTATTTCATATCTATTCAGACTTTCCTGATCGTCTTTTGAATGTAGGAGCTTCAGTGTCAATAGCTGCAAACTGATTTTCATTCGTGCTTTTTCCTCATTCTCCAGTGCTAGGTCTGCAGACTGATAGGAATTCTGATTTGTGCACTGAGTCTTTGACACTGCGCTGCCCCTGATAACAGTGGTTTTTCTGACTTGAGACTCCAGGGTATTAAATATGCATATACATCTTTTGTCAGGACGAATGTCCACCATTGTACACTGATCACCACAATGCGTCTGCTGAGGTTGTCCACCGATAGGGAGAAAGACAGCTATGCTGCACTAGCTCTGTAAGGCTGCAGTGCTTCTGGGGCCTGCTGAAGTCGGAGGGGGACTTTGTGGGGGAGTGACAATGGGTGGGCCTCACAAAGCCGTGGATTCAGAGGTCGTGACAGAGTAATTCACAAACTACAAATAGAGTCTGGATCCAGGAGGGGATTTTTTTTTCTGCTTAATACATCATTAACACGTCTTTTCATTTTACAACATTACCTACATAAGTATATTTGAAATATCAAAATAGTACTCTATTTTGTACATATATCATAACAGATCATTAACAAATACATATCAGTTTCTTATTTAAATATTTCTAATATTTCTTTTTAAAAAACCTAATGAGTATATTCAAACATATTACTAAATTGCTTACCAAAGTGTTTTACAGTTTTCAATCCCACCAGCAAATAATGTATGAGACTATCAGTTTTAATATGTCTCTCTCATCAGCATTAGATTTTGAGTATTTCAATTTAATGAATAATAATTCTTTGATTTCACTTTATTCTACATTTCTATTACAAGGAAGTTCAAGCACATTCATATATGTTTATCATTTGTATGTCTTCTACTGTTTAGGATATCACAAAAGAAGTACTATGTAATCCAGATTTAGAAGGATGGTTGAGAGTTTGCAAGATAAAGAAGGGAGAACGGATATTTTTGGTATAGAGTTAAGCACTTGAAAAGTTCATAAAAATGTGTAGAATATAGGGAAAAGTGTCAGTGAATACAGTATTTTAGGATTTATTCTGGTCTTCATATTTTTCTTATTGATTTGTAGGCACTCGATATAACAAGTATATTAGATACTTTATATTTTAGCTGCTGTACAGTTTTCCCATTTTTTTTCTTTTTTATGTTTTTGAAAAGATTTATGTACAAAACACAATAATTTGTGAAATAGAATTCATTTTATTTATTTTACAATAGTTTTTGACGATGTACTATTTCTGGACAATATTATCATCTGGGAGGTTACAGCCATAAACAAAATGAACAAAACCCCTGGCTCCGAAGAGCATACATTCCTGCTGAGAGGGAGAGCAAAAGCCACAAGTAAATATATATGTCACATGGTGATAACTGTTATAAAGGAAATTAATCAGGATATGGGCCATCTGGCTAGAATCCATACAGTGAGTGGAGAATAGAAAGTGGTGAGGTGGAAGAGGAACAGGAGGCCAAGCTTAATGAATTAGAACCGATGGGCAAGAATTGGTTAGAACTAAGAGTTGAAGCTAAAGGAGGGTTCTGAGCAGAGGAGTCATGTGATCCACCTTATATGATTAAAGGGTCCCGCTGGCTGCTGTGTGGAGAAAAGTCTTCAGAGGAATCAAGAGTAGAAGTAGTTAAAGTAGGGCTGGCTCAGTGGCTCAGTTGGTTAAGAGCACGAGCTCTGAGCAGTAGGGTTCCTGGTTTGATTCCCACATGGGCCAGTGAGCTGCACCCGAGCTGAGCTGCCCCTGAGCTGCCAACAGGTAGCAGGACAGCTCAGCTGGTGAGAGCATGTGCTCCTAAGAACAAGGTTGCTGGTTTGACTCCCACACTGGATGATGGGCTGCGCCTGCCCACAACTAAGATTGAACACCTTGAGCTGAGTGGCAGTGAGCTGCTGAGGCGCGCCCAGATGGCCCCTGGACTTGGAGCTGAGCTTGCTGTGCCCTCTACAACTAAGATTGAAGGACAACAACTTGGCCGCTCCCCTTCTCCAATTCTACAATAAAATCTTAAAAAAAAAAGAAAAGAAAGTAGTTAAATTAGTAGGAGGCTATTTTAATATCCTAGAACTCTAGGCAAGGAGGTGCTACTGTGGTCCAGGGTAGTAGGTGTGGGGGTGGTAAGAAGTGGTATGATTTTGTATGTATTTCAAAGAAGGAGCTAAAAGAGTTTGTTTGGATGCGGGTATAAGATGAAAAGGAGTGTCAGGAATACGGGGGAAGGTGTTAATTACTTTAAATAATGGACTTGCCATATTTATTGGGATGAAGCCAACATTCACACCACTATATGTGTGGTGTTAGGGAAGGAAAGTGAAAGTTTGGTTTTGAATATGCACATTATACTTTAGATGCTTATTAGATATCACAGGTGATATTAAATAGAAAATGGGATGAGTCTGGAGGTCAGGGGAGATGTCTGGACTGGAGACTGTTGATATATATGCAGCGTATAGAGGCATCCCAGACATGGCAGCAACTCAGTCATCTTCCTAATTTCAAATATACTTTATACCTATCATAGAAAATGTGTTTCGTTCACTGTTAGAAAGAGAAACCAAGGCATGTAATAGATATCAGTGTGTAGTTATATTTCACATGGATAAAAAGTGCAGCATACGTCATAAAAATCTACATAAAAAAGGATAGATCTTTGGACAACAAGATGTACTGAGGAAAATTAACTCTTCAAACTTACTGAAGAATATTAAAATATTTTCTTATTGCTTATTCTGCTCTTCTGTAAGGAGGAGAGACCATATCTCTCTCCTCATATTTCTCTACAAGGACTTTCTTTCCACCCTCAAAGAAGGAGCAGTATTGGTGTAAACCTCCAGCGTCCACTCTGTTCATTCGTTTCTCTGGGCAAAGCCCAGTGCCCATGGTCCCTCTATTGGCTGGGTTGATGGTGCTTGAAGATGCAAGCATTGCCTTTCTCTCTCTCCAGGTGACGACCAAATGGTTCCAAGGTCACGATTTGGGGGATCATGATGGGAGAACCGAGCATACTGGAAGTCATGTATTGGGGTGAGTGATCTTTTACCCCTTTCATGTTCTTCGTCCATCTCACAAATGGGGTAGAATCCCTAGGGTAAGAGTTGTGATTAATTATACCCCACACTTCTGACATCTCACATTATCCATTTATGTACTAAATATGATACTTTTCTTGGAAATTCTATAAGTGTGATATTACTATTTAGTGGCTGGGCCAGAAGACCCAGGCAAATCATCCTCTTGTGAGTCCTGGAGGAAAGGATGAAGCCATATGGAACAGCCAGAGTTTGCAGAAAATCATGACCAAAAATTTCTTCTTAATGAATATTATAAATTTACTGAACACATTCTTTATACTAACGTTGACTTTCTTGATTTCTGAGTGAAATATAAAAAATATAATTTTAGGAACTTAGAATATTTGGAGGGGCAGGAGAGCAGAGGGGACAGAATATTTGGTGATATTCATGGCAACATCTAGAAGCAAATTTAAATAAAATGAATAAAAAATAGAAATACTTCCTACAACCCTTACAGAGACGCAACGTTTCAAAATGCTTCTAGTTGAGAAAAATATTACTTTTTTGGGCTTGATAGAAGGAAAAATTGCCAAAAATGTACTTTATAGATAGCTCTAGTGGTTTTGAGTTTGAGGACACAAAAAGATTTTGAATATTTTCTTGAGTTAGAAAATTATCTTTCCCGTTTTGCATTTTTATTACTTGAAAATGTCAACTATAGGGCCAACACTATACTGTTTTGTGGTACCGTGAGGACAGGAGCAGTTTGCCTAGGAGTGAGGAAGTTATTATTTTACTTTATGACTCCCTAATTATAAAAATATCAAGGGCATTATTGTATGGCATGTAGGCTTTGAGTTGAGAAACCTCAAAGAGATTTTTGAGTTTACCGCTTTTGTTGAATTCAAAGGGCTGTGCCTTAGAGGTGCTGAGCAGGCAGTCAGAGGTCTGGAGCTTTAATATATTGTTATGTCTGTAATGCAGCTGCATTCTCTTTTTGTGGGAACAACCACTATGCAGCTTTTCTCCAAAGTGACTATGTAACCCACAGTGATGCATCACGGATGATGTAGTATAGCAAACTATTGTTAAAAGTCTTAGCATGTTGAGAAGAGCTTGAGAGTATACATGCAGGCATTTCCTCTGGAAACACAGAAAGCTTAATTTGTGTGAGTTAGTGCTTTTACTGGTGGGAGCACAGGGGGAAGAAATCAGCACACAGGAAAGGATTTGCCTTTTATGGGGAAGCAAAACTATAAAAAATGCAACATTGCATATTTCTATCTTGGAAGACATTTCTTAGTATTGGTGTTATTGGCTACTAGATAATGATGGCTAGTATAAATGACATATTAGTAGGTGCAAGGCATCCAGAAAGGGGGGAGGGGAAAGCCTGGGTGAAGAAAAAGTTATATCCAGCAAATGAATTAAAAATGAAAACCTAATAAACAGGGTTCTTTTCTGGCTTGGATAATAGGAAAAATGAAACATGAATCTGGATTTTTATAATAATGTAATAGCGATTAGTTATGCTTTATAGGTGGTTTCTATTGCTGAGTCTTCAGTCTACTGTTGCTTTGAATTTGACAAATGGAAACTGAGTTTAGACATTTATTTTAGAATAAATATTTGCTTTTGTTATTTTTAAGTTTCATGTGATGAACTTATATATAATTTAAAAATAAATTGTATGAATGAATGATGTTGTGAAATCTCCTTGCATTCCTTGGAATAAAACTGCATTATGAAGATAAGATTATAGAAGTTGTTATCTGGATATTTATTTAGTTATAATTGAAAAATTATTGGACTCATGATTGATGTGTAGTCTTGTGTTAGGACTCAAAATGAAGTAAACATTATTTTAAAAGTTTGAAGACATTTATTTGGTTTTGAGATATGTGAATTTGGAAAGATTACATATTTTCCATTTTAAAGTAATCACATATATTTTTTTCTTTTGCTCTTTTATACACTATACCAAAAAACCCCTCAATTTTAGGATTTAGAGCTTTCTGGGGGCTTGGCTCTCATCAAGGGAAATTTTTTTCTGGGTAAGTTCAGGGATAATAATGTTATAAGAGAACAAAAATTGATTTCACTTTTAATAAAATACATAACATAATTTCACATGACTAGACTTCCATACCTTTTAATAACTGTAGTGTTAAAAAAAAAGGCAGCATTACTTGATATTTGTGACTTCATGCTACATTTTCCCGCGGAAGTGGATAACTCTGTACTCTTTTTTTTGGGAATTGTTTTTTCCCTCATCTATTTTTCATTAAAAAAATACCACCTTTCTAAATTAGCTGGAGCAAATGCTATCATTGCTCTAGGAAAATGACATATATTATCACTCCAAAGCCATGAAACACTGTAGATAAGGGTTTTCTGAGGAGGACACATCCTGACAAAATCTGTGTAACTTAAACAATTATTATAATATAGTTCTCAGACTTAACCTAAAATGTCAGGCATTTTGCAGAAGCAGCTTTAAAATGTACTCACTAACAGAGTAGATCCAATCATTAAGAGTGATTAATTATTGTCTCATCAATTAATTGATCATTGCACCATCTCATTTTCATTCAGTGGCTACTTACTGAGTCCTGACTGCTTAGTTAGCACTGTGCCAGGAGCTGAGTACGTAGTGGGAAACAAAACATACTCTCTGTTCTCATTAGAATTAGAAGAGTTTCAGATAAAAATTCATTCCCCCAGGTTTCATATCGACTGTTCCCAGTTGTTCGTTTAGCACAGTAGAGTGAATGGCAACAGGAAATAGTCACAAAGAGAAATGACTCTCCAATGAGCAGATGCGGGTCTGAGTGCTAGCTGTATCAGTTACCACCTTTCTGATATGAGCGAATCACTTAATCTCTTGGAGTCTCCATCTTGTTATTGCAGTGCCCAATGGCAGCCCAAGAATTTATATAGGAAGAAACCAGAGATCAGAATTTGGTTGGAAGAGGGGCCTGTAGGGCTTATCTTGGGACTGCATTGACAGAACAAGCACACTTATTTTTACATAGGTTATGTGTTTGTTTGGGATGGACTGATGAAGGTTACAGGGTACCTAATCTCTCTTAACTGACCCCTGGGCACAGCCACCATTAAGACCTGGCCCAACGTGCAGAGCCCTGGCTAACTCACGAGTGGTGTGTCCAGGATCACATGAGCTGTGCATGGGAAATGCCTGGAATATTCCATTACTGCTTTTCTATTATTCTATTATTCCTTTTTTTTGGAAACCACAGTCTAGGACAATTCAGTTGAGAGTGTGGAGGAAGGTTATCCTCCTGAGCCTAAACACTATATAGTTTTCTAGGAATCAGGTTTGTGTATCCATAAGCCTCAGTTTCTTCCCTAATGGGGAGTAGCTGTGTGACTCCAGAGACAAGCTCTGAGCATATCGTGCCTGGCTCCTGCTCCCCTCTCTCGTAGGGGGAGAGATTTGTAAGAGATTTCACACAAGGCAGTTCATTGTTCAAACAAGCCACTCAGGAAATCATTTTTGCAGATCTGGTATCTCATTTTTCGTCGAATCCTCTTTCTGTATCACTCTACCATGTCTTTCCTGTGTGTCACTAAAAGAGAGCATATAATGGTTTAATTAGCCATAACTTGGAATAACAGATTTAAAATACATAAATTATAACTCAGATGTGCAGAGATAAAACTTCATTTTTCCGTAGCTGAGTCCAGGGCAGTCTTTGTGATGAAGGCAGAAAATGCTTCATCTTGGGCACTTCTTCTTTGGTATCAGAGAATGTAAAGAAGCTCAGAACATAATCACGTGGCCAGCTATGGCACTGAGCTCCTCAAGGGCAGGCAAATGTGTTGGGTCCGTATCTCTAGCACAGAGGAAATTTTCTGAGGAAAGGAAGCTTTTCGGTAAATGTTCATTATTCTTCAATTTTAAGGTTTTGAGATAGTCAGTATGTACCCTAATTCACTATTAGGAGAATTTGCTAGAGAAAGAGGCAGAGTTTTCTGCCTGAGATGTAAATGTTAGTGTCTCCCAGGGCTGGGTTTCTAGGTGTTCTTCCCTTCATTACCTTTCAGATTCCACCAATGTCTAAACGCGTATCTCCAGGCCAGCTCTCTCTTTTGAGTTGCAGACTAATATATTCAGTATCTACAGTTTTTTTCCTGAATGAGACAGGCATGTCAAACTCCCTGTGTCCCAAACTGAATCCATGGTATTAACCTCTAAACCTGCTTCTTCTCCAGGGTTTCGCAGGTCAGTAAAAGCACAACACTTTGATGCATTTGCACACCTGCTCAGTCAGCAAATATCTATAGTGTGTCTTCCATGTGTCAGGAACCGTGCTGGACGTCAAGGGTGCAACAATGAATAAAAGGTCATAGGCGCTGTCCTCACTGTTCTTTCAAACCTGTTTCTCATCTTTTACCCCTTCCATCCACTCTATTACTGTGTCCTGTCATTCTGCTAGGAAACACACTTCCCTCCGCCTCCACGACCACCACCCAAGTCCAAATTACCATTATCTTCTGGCTGAGTTTGTACAGCATTCCCATAAAGGTTTTTGTTGTACCCATTCTTAACTCCTTTTCTGTTTGTTTTCCCCACTGCAGTCGTGGTACCATGCTTGAAATGCATATCTTGTGACATCATTCTTTGGGTGAACATGATCCAGGGGCTTCTCATTACTCATAGAAGTTAGTGTAAAATGTTTAGTGTGACCCAGGAGGCCATCGACAATTTAGTCACTGCTTACCTCTCCACTTTCATCTTCTGCCATGCCACGCTTCCCTGTGAGGACACAGCCACATACTTTCAGTTCCTCGAGGACTCATCCTTACCAGTGCCTTTGCAGTGTCTGCTGGGCCTTTCCCCATGCTATTTCCTGCCTGGAAAGCTAATTGCCCACTGCCCCTGGCTTCTAGCAGGGTTACTTTCACATATCCTCAGGGGAGAATCCTGATGAGGCTCTTTATTCAGTATGTTTTTCTCTGACATACTGTAACTGCTATGACAACAGTGTCCTTGTATATTTTATTTACACCACATCTTCAGCACTAGCACAGCTCTTGTCATGCAGCAGGTGTGTGATAAATATCTGTTGAATGGATAAATGAATTAGTATTAAATATTCAGATTCCTAATTCTTAGCACGTGATTTCTGTGTAAATTCCAGAGTTCACTAAATCCTCTATTCAGTAGTATTGCATTAAGAAAAAGACTTCCCAGAATTACTAATGCTTTTCAAACGATGCTAGAAAAGGAAGATGGTGGGAAAAGGCGAATGAGTTCACATTTAGAGCAGTACATTGTAATTTAAAAAATTTTCATTTTTGTGTTAGCAAAGCATATGAAGTGATGGATGTAAGAAGTGTCCTCCACTGGCTCAGGTGATTCCAGGAGGCATTTCTCACTTCTGTCATGACTTGCTGCTTCTAGCTATTGAGACTGACACCCAGTGCTTGGAAGAAAGGGAGCACCCTGACCATGACAAAGGAGTCATTTTTCAGTTCCTGGCAACTGAAATCATCTTCTGAGATCAATTCTAGTGAGAAACATTGAGAAACCCAAAAAAATTCATTTGAAAAGCCCAAGATGTGTTGAAAGAAAAGACATCAAAGCAGGAAAGCTAGGATTGGAGTCCTATAAACTCCTGGTGAGAAAGACACAGGGCAGGATATAAGGGTGGTTTCCTACTCTCCAGGAATGAGGCATCCCTTCCTGAACTGGGGGAAAGAATTGTGGGGTGGGGAGGAGAGCTAGAGAGATACCTGACAGTGTACCCTCCCCCTTCTGGTGTTATAGCCTAAGGGGCTGGATAGGGATCAGCAAGCATATATTTGAATCCCAAAGGACAGGGGCTTGTCAGCACTTCTTGCATGGAACTCTGGGAAGAGGCAGTCTCCAGAGGACCTTATACCAACATGGAGCAGCCATAGTGGAGCAGGAATGGCAGTACGACAGGTTTGGGCAGATGGAGGAACTGGATTATAGCCCAACTTTCTATGGCCAAAAATGGCAAATAGGAATTTCACATGCACCCTGGTAGAAGGCGGCTAAATTCTGAAGGACTGGAAGAAACCTGGGGTCAGGTTCAGAGAGCTCAGTATGGTAGGCCTCACAACAGGAGCCATGGCAAGGACTACACCATCAGATGCTAACACTCGTCCTAAGGAAATGGGAACAGCTTTATATCCGGAGGCAAATACAGGGATCAGAGACCAAGAAGGGTGAGACAATAGTTGAGGCCAACACAAATCGAGAAAGTGAGAATCTACTCCTTTACTGTCAGGATGCTATGTAGTGTTCTGTGTGTGCCCAGATACCATCCCAGGGAAGAGGAGAGGAGAAGAGAGAACCCACAACAGGGAAGCATAGCACTGAGGGAGGGTTAGAGCTTTGGACTGGCTGAGTTTATGTCCTGAGTGAACTGGCACTCCACACCAGGAGTAAAGAAGGGGCTGCCTTGTATAGTATGATGACTAACATCTTGGTTCTGGAGCCAAGTTGCCTGGGCTCAGGTCCCAGATCTGGCCCTTACTAGCAATGTAGCTTTGCACAAGAGTGTTTCTCTGTGCCTCAGTTTTCCCACTTGTTGTGAGGATTAAATATATTAAAGTTGTAAAATGCTCAGAACAATGCCTGCCAGGTGGTTAGCACTTAGTGTCAGGTTATCTCAAATACATACAGGAAACTTTGTGGGGGAAGATGGACAGTTTCAGGTCAGACAGATTTTCCGAACCCAGATTTGATTATTTCTATAATGTTTGGCTAGGTCAGGTTTCAGTCCACCAAGGGCTAAGCACTCTTTCCAGAAGTACTTCCTGTGAAAAGTAACTGTGAATGCACTGACCACATTTCTAGCTAATCTTCTCTTCTGATCCATTTCTATATGGGACAGCAAAATCTAGACATTGACATAGAAATCCAAGAGCAACAGAGTTTCCTCTAAAAGCTTTACCATTAACTCCCTTTAGAAGATGGACATTCATCATGTATTTGATGACGATGGGCTATGTCCCACCCATGAACCATGACATTCAATGCTATGGTTCCCTGTACTGTCTTTTGGCCAAATGAAAAGATACTGTGTGCTGGGGGGATTGTTTTGTTTAATCAGCATCACTGAGCAGCTATAAGTGTGTCAGGCATTGTTCAAACTGTGATGTAGGCTCTGGGTATATCACAATGAAAAAGAAATGACCCTTGCCCGAGCAGCTCGCCTGCTCAAGCACAGTCCTGTGCAGCGTTATGGTTGATAACATGATGCTGAGTTAGGGTGGGGTAGAATGCGCGTGTGTGTGGCTTGGTGGATGTCGGTAGCTCTCTCTGTTTTATCTTATTGTGTGTAGTCAACTATCCATGTTTTTCCATATTCATCAATATTTTTTTTCTGTTTTGGAATCAAATTTTCCAAAGTTTCCCCTAAAGTTTCTAAGTTACCTAAAGTTCCTAAAATTTATCAGAGTTTGACTGATAGAAATAACCATAAAGAAACTCCATTCTTGTCCGCTAACTTGGAGAATTCACTCTCATCCCTGTTCTGTTTCATTTCCCACCATCTCACCCAATTCCTGAGAATCTGTGACATGCTGAGGGCCAAGATATTGAAGAAATATTGGCGTAGCCTTTAACATAGCAGAAGCTTCAGGCACATGTTATCTCACTAAATGCCCCACACAATGTCCTTTTCTTTAGTTGACTCTTGCTTCTTTTAAAACAGATGGATCAGGAACTTAATTCCCCAAACCTTCCCCATGCAAAGATGAACACGTGCCTCTACCTGATGCTGTCCCAGGGAGACTTGGGCCAGTTCTCTGAGACTCAGGAATGGGCCCTCATTCCCTGTGTGCCCATCTTGAATCCCCTTCTGCTATTGCTGAAAGCTCATCATACATAAAATGGATTCACAGTGACTAGTGGCCAGGAGACCCTCTCCTTTCCTTGCCACCACCGCAGGGTCATAGCTGATTGGATCTCACTAGGCTCTTTTCAGATGCTCACAAAACAGATGAGTTCTGCTGACTGTGAAAGGGGCAGCCTAGATCCTCTGCGGGGTATCTCACGTTGGTCAACTCCTAATCTTGCCAGAGGGTGGTCAGATACTGAGATCCTGTTTTCAGGTAGAAACAAACACCTGCTTCCATGAGTGAGCAAACATAATAAGCAGTTTCACTCAGTTTTTCAACTATTTGAATTAATCTCTTTCTTTTAATGGAAGCAAAAATTTGTTTTTCATTTTTTTTTCTCCTTTTTTTTCCCATGGCACTTACATTGAGAATTTTTAGGATGATAACCACAAAGGAAAATGATTTCAAAATCTATTTTGGTAACTGTGAGGGCCAAAATGAGAGAAGAAAAATTCAACTTCTGCATTTTTGTTTCAGCGGGAAGCAGGGAGTTCCATTCATAAGCACATCAAGAAACCTGTTCAGTTAGAGAATACAGGTGTGTGATGATGTGTGCATGTCTTGTGCAGCTATGACGTCTGAACAGGTCGAATTGGAAAGTATTGGAGACTGGGTCAAGCTAAATGTAAATGTAAGATGGGAAAAGATCTGCCCATTAATTTAACTGGCACTGCAGGAGTGGGAAGTATATTTAGATTTCTCTTTTCACAGCTTTTTATTTCAGTTACATATTGCATAATGTAATATTGCATATCTACCAAATGAGGGAGACTAGATCTTTGAAGATTTAGGGTAAGATGCTATAATTCCATGATTCTTTCACCTTTGAATGAATTAGAGAAACAAAACAACTGTGAAGCAAATTGCACTATTACCACTACACACTTGCAGAATGTTAGAGCTTGAAGTGATTTTTGTATCTGAGATCTTCTCAGCTCAGGGTGTGTTGGTGTCTAAATGAGGCTGGAATCATGAGTGATGCTCTATTGATAAAATCGTGTATGAGTGGAGGGCTACCCAGCTCTTCCTGGCAATGAGCCTAGTGCCTCATAACTCTTAAGAAGTCTTCCTCACGGTCCACTTATCTGCCTTTAAGGACTATCTACACTTTACGGAAGTCCCCAAATCCTCTAGAAAGGGTATAGAACTGCCCCCCCCCACATTATTCTTGTGCACACTCTATTAAGATACACAGTTCACTTCATAGCCTTAAAATATATTGTTAAACTTGTGTAGCTTAACATTTTATACTAATTTGCTAAATGATCAGAAGCTATATTCACTTTCTGTTGTTCTGTTTTTCAAACTTGTAGTTTTCTGTTTTGATCTCCTTTTGAACTCCTCTGTGCCTAACTGAATGTGAAGTTACCTGTCAATCAGAACCAAGACAGCTGCTGGGAATGGATAGATGAATAAAGATACCAAGAAGAAATTCGTTACATTTGAAAGCCTGTGGGGTTCTTCTATTGGTTCATTTGAGCCTATTGCACATTGACCAGAATTATGAATATTGATTTTTCCTGTAAAATCAAGGACAATATACTTTTGATGGGCTTGTTAGGTGATACCTTGAAAAGTTGTAAACATGCCCTGAGCTACACACAACAGGCAGCTGTCCTGAAAAATACCCATTTCCATGACATGGCCCATTACGTGCTCCCTCTCCTTGCTGGAGTGCAGGGTTGCTCCCCATATCATTCCCTCGTTCTCTTTCTGGTAATGAATAACATATGGCACAGATCAGCCTCCCTCAGGCATCAGTGTTTCAGTGCAGCTGAGGTGAATGGCTAGACTTTCTTGTTTGTCTTTGTTACATTTTTCTTATTGCTTCACAAGTAGAAAAGATGCACCAGCGGATACCAACTTGGGTGCCCACGGATCATGTGTCGGGCCGGCAACCCCGTGGTGAGCAGTTTTCACTCCCCTCTCTCCTGACTCAGTGCAGGCCCGGGAACTTGAGCCAGAGCCAGGCCATGTGGCAGTCCTTAAGTTCCTTCCAAATTATGAGCTCAGAATCTAATGTGGAGCCCACCCTTCTATCACTGGCCTTGACATCATAGAATTTACACCACCACTCTGCCCTTGAAACTTGGAAATTTCCTATTATCCAGGTTGTTGCAGGAGTTTGCTTATTGATTCTGAAGCTGCTATTTGGTACCAATTCAAAGTGCACTGTCGAGACCCCATCTCCCAAATCCTGTCTCGTGTGCTCTCTCCGACACAGCAGGCTGTGATTGTGCTGTGGTGTATGCAAACCCCTTTTCCCAGCATGCCCTCGTCTAAGCATGCCTTTCCTTGTGCCAGACACTATTATGCTCTATCAATTTAATATTCCCAAGCCTTCAGTTATGTGGCTGTGTCAGGTATGCCTAATTTTTCTGTTCATCTAAAAATGACTTTATGTTATTATAAATAGAATGCACATTTGGAGATGGAAGTACACTGTTCATTAGGTATACCAGCACAAACCATTGGCCTCTGGCCATGCTTCTCTAATGGTGTAATTTCCATACCCCTAGGGGTATGGTTATGTATCCTCTCTTTATTTTGAGGGCTGTAATTGTAAGCACATGTCATTGACTGGATACCTCATATCAATAGCCTTCATCCACTCTGCCAGAAGACGTGCACAGTGCAATGCAACATCAAAGGAAACTCAGTGAAATGTTGGTTTATTATTTGAGATATATTTGGGCTTGGCTCATACTAGCTTATTGCTGGATTGGAGAATCAAACCTTAGGCTAAGCCTGAGAGGTTTTAGAGGAGCAATGTTAGTACCCAATAGATGAGATTTAAAAAAAAAAAAAGAAGTTATAGAGTAAAAAGGGTTCATTATAGTCATCTGCATGGCAAAACCACCAAATCTAACCTACGTAAGCCAGAGTCTATTATCAGCCACATGCATTTAGTTTATTTACATTATAATTTCCCAGATCTGTCTGAACTAATTTTTGAATTTTCGGTGAAAAAGTTCCTCTAGTTTCTCTACTTTCATTTAGAGATCATCATTTGTGAACCTGTGGTCTGGTTATGTTCAATAAAAGTTAGTTACAAGTAAACAGACAAACACCAAATTCTCTCATGGTCACTTGACTTGGAGCATGAATTTTAAAGGTTTATTGATGATTGATCACTCTGGATATTGTTAGTCTTTCGTCATGTAGCAATATACTCCTGAACAACCCCCTGCTAAATTATTTTCTTAAGAGAAAAAAAAATCTATTAATAGTATAACCTGATATATATGTTTCACATTTACATAAAAATAAATAATTCTGCTTTCTCTTTTTTTGTATTATAAATGAGGCTGTATGTGTACCAAAACAATTCAAAGTTAGTTAATTTTTTTTTTGAATGTTACAGTTCTTATCATAAAAGGTAAAGAACTTCTGTTTTTGGAGTTGCATTTATTTTTATGGAATGTTCTTGTGGAATTCTGGTGAATCTGTACTACCCTGTGCAAGTTCCTCCTCTAATGTCCCTGTCCGTGCTGTAGGGAGGTGCTGAGGGAACCCTCCGAACAGTAATGGGGAAGTTAGAGTTGAATGGCATGTTGACAATCACGTGGAAGAAGGTGGGTGTGGTGCCTTCCTGATCAGCACCAGAACAGCAGATGTCACAAGCCTTTGTTCATGGGACACATCTGTGTCAGCTGGCCATACTACGTTATGCAAAGGAAGCTGAGTCCTCAATCCCCTCCCCACCCTGCCCCGCAGGGCCAGCACATGTGATTTAAGGAAGGTCCCTTTTAACCAAGAGAAGCCGTTTTTTTTTTCTTAAATATGGAAAATGACTTCAGAATGATTGGCATTCACTAATGAAAATGCTATATTTTCCCAAATGCTTAATGCGCTTTTTGTTAATAGGAAATCAGGCTGAGTGAAAAAAGCTTCTTTAAGGATTTAGTCATAATGTGTCTAAAAAAAGAGTATGCACACATAATTTAGTTTAATAGAGAATCAATACAGTTGGCCCTCTATATCCATGGGTTCCATATTCATGGATTAACGATTCACAGATCGAAAATATTTTGAAAATGTTATGTTGCTGCTGAAGTGTACTATATAGTTAGGACTATGATGGTTGCCTCTGTACTGATCATGTACAGACAGTTTTTTTACCGTTATTCCCTAAACAATGCAGTATAACAATTTACATAGCATTGATGCTGTATTAGGTATTATGAGTAATTTAGCGATGATTTAAAGTATACAGGAAGATTCATGGAGGTTCTATGAAAACACTATGCCATTTATATAAGAGACTTGAACACCTCAGATTTTGGTATTCGTAGGGATCCTGGAACCAATCCCCTGCTGATACTTGGGGATGACTGTATTTAAAAAATCTAAGTTTTTCTTAGGGAAATTTAGGGGGATTCAGAAGATGATTAAATTTGAAGCACTAATACACTGAACAAAATGTACCAGTTCTAGCATCAGTGTTTCCTTACATTTTTCATGTTATGGCACCCACATAAAAGGATACCATGTCTATGCCAAACTAGAGTAAACAGGCACGATCAAAGTCCAGGGTGGACTGCTGCCCGCTTGCCCGAAGAATCGAGGGGACTAATAGCTGTGTGTGTCCTTAGGTTGTACACTTCTTCTTTTCCTCTTTCCTCTCCTTTTTGTAATCTGTTTCAGAACATTAGTAAGGAGAAGAGGACATACGTTTTGTTTTATTGGATTTTCCACTGATTTCAAAGAGTATAAATTTAGGCAAATTATTCTCAATTGCAGACTTTTTTCAATAATAGGAGTTCTCTTGGTTTAAAGACAAATGGAGCTTATTTCTTTAAAACCAAATCTAACTATGTTCTGGTGAGCTCGCAATGCCTAGCAGAATACCAGTGGCCTGACTGGTAGTCACACCTTAGAAACTGATGTTGTAAACAGCAAAAATAAACAAAAAGTTGTAAATGAAAATAATGTGCTAAAAAAGTTGCAGTAAATATCAGCTTCACTTGCCCCAATTTTAATCAGTGCTGTATTTTCGGCTATTTTGAATCATAAACAATTCATTCCCAGCTAAGGGCCAAAGCTTGGTGACCTTGAACTTTGCATTTTATTATATTAATTCCAATGTGTTGGTTCTTAGAGATATTTGAAATCCCCCTTTTTCATTTTTCTAAAAAAATTTCTTTCTTTGCTCCCTCACTCCTTCCTGATGTTTTTTCTTTCCTACCTTTTTGTTTTATTTTTTTTCCACATAAAATTTCTGGATTTTCAAGCCAGTCCCGAGAGACAAGAAAGAGCAAAGGCCTAGCATCCGAGATGTGGTACATGCAGGGAAATCATTATAAGTATGGCAGCTTTTATGTTACTCTTCACTTTTTTTTTCTCTTTTTTGTATTCTTATTTCAAGAAAGTTAAAAAAAATATTGAGTTCATTAAGGAAGACTTTCATGTGGTTACCTTCTGTTGTAATAAAAAAATTCATAAAGATGGAAAGCCATCCAGAAATGGAGTTTTATTTAGATTATGAATCAGGTTAATGTTTTCAGTGTATGTTTTAATTAGCAAGGGTGACCCTTGGCCACAGTTTGGATTCATTCAGTTTTTGTTCTTCAAACGTTTTACATTTAGCAACCTCTAGAAGTTATTATTCATTTATTTGATTTATAAAATGCACTCATCACCCTGGCCCCTGGGCGTATTTACAACAGTGATGCAAATTTAATTAATACAACATTGCTTGGTTCTCTCCCAGCAAGTGGATTTCCTCACCTCCCTCCTGTAGCCACCACGAATCAGGAGAAGAGCCAATTGGAACAGATGGACGATGCAACTGGGCTTTAAAGGAGAAATTTAAATGGTTATTATACCAAGAAGGGAAATGAGTGTGTACAGAATATCTCTCTTTGCTGGTCAGGTGGATGGAATCCCTAGCCGGCATGTGCTACTTGACCTGCTTGGCTAAGGTTATACATCCCTCCTCTCCCCAGAAAGAGCCAGGACAGCAAAAATACATGTTAGAGTATTTCATGTACATAGGCATCCAGAAAACACTGGGATGCAAGTGGCATGAGCCCTGCACAGCTGGTGTTTTTCCAGTGGTGTTTTCTGTTGTTGCTGTTTTCAGATTTCAAGGTACAGTGAATGCAGGAATATAACGGTTAAATACCCATAACTGGAGTCATCTTGTTTTGGCATAAATTGAGATCTTTCTAAGGTTTTCATCTGCAAAATGAGGATAAAATAGCACCTAATTCATTCGATTGTTGTGTGGATCCAATGAGACAATGTATACAAAGTGTCTCTAACAGAAATGTCACAGAGAAAGAGCTCAATAAATTAAAGTTAGAGTTTTTTATGGAATTTGTATTTAGAGAATTGCCTGCCTTGGAGGAGGCCTAACTGACCAGTTTTTGGACTCTACAACTCACTAACATTACAATAGAATATGCTTCCATCATTGAAATATTTTCCCTGACTGATGAATATTGATGAAAGTTTCTAAGGAAACTCATTGTGGTACGACCGACATATAACGAGCTGATTGTCATGAGGGTTTTAACACAGTGTTGACAATAGTGTTGACAAAACATGAACATAAATCTCTGGACCACACAGTATGGACGGCGAGTAATGTGATCACCCTCAAGCCATTTGCAGCATCCTCCAGCTGCCCAGTAAGAGAGATGTTATTTATCTATTTGTTTGTCTGCCTATCTATATCTATCTATCTATCTATCTATCTATCTATCTATCTATCTATCATCTGACAATGTTCCATTAAATGCTCACCATAGGAGTGAGTTTCATAAATTGATACTTTTGGGGCTATGGGGAATTTAGTAATAATTGAGAAATTTTTGAGGATATTTATTTTGTCCTATGAAATATTTATTTTATTCTGAGGCAGAAGTCACTGGGTGAAGACCTAGGATATATATTCTCTTCTATTCCCAGTGTTTTCCCTGTAGCTGCATTTTGTGTCTGCAGGGACACCAGCTGAGTCCAAAGAGGCTCTCACTCAGTCTAGAGCAGCGGTTCTCAACCTTTCACAGGGATCGCCTAAGACCATCGGAAAACACATATTTTCGATGGTCTTAGGAACCGAGACACCGCTCCTCTATCCGTCTCCAGGCCCACCTGCAGATATGCCCACATACAAGTACCCAGCGACCCCTGTGAAAGGGTCGTTGAACCCCCAAAGGAGTCGCGACCCATAGGTTGAGAACTGCTGGTCTAGAGGAATTCGTGGAAACCGAGCCACTCCAAAGACCCAGTTTGCAGTCAGTGCTTGAACTATTATTTGTGTGTGTGGAGGGTGTGTGTTCATCACAGCATTTATGTCCTTGTTATCTTTGGGGTTTTTTTAGAACCCAGATGTAAGATCCTATCTCAGCATTACGTGTCAAGAAGGAAACAAATAATGGAATAATTGTGGCTTTGTTTAGTTAATTCCAAAACATTTATTTTGAAAGAGGGAAAATTGATGTTATCTGATTACTTACTGTATAAAAATTTATAAATACTATTATGAGTAAAATGATCTTGTACTTTTTGTCCATATATTTTCATGTATTTAGCCATGGTTCTACTTTTGTTTTTCTTGCTTTGATTTCAAATGCACAGTTCAGTTGACTCTAGAACAACGTGGGGGTTAAGGGCACTGACCCAGCACACAGTGGAAAAATCCACGTAGGGCTTTTTTTTTTTAAATTAAAATTTATTGGGGTGACAATGTTGAGTGAAATTACATAGTTTTCAAGTGTACACTTCTGTAATACATCATCTATATATCACACTGTGTGTTCACCATCCAGAGTCTTCTCCTTTCATCACCATATATGACTTTTGACTCCCCCAAACTATTAATAGTCTATTGTTGACCAAAAGCCATACTGACAACAGTCGATTAACACATATTTTATATGTTATATATATTATATATTGTATACTATACTCTTAGAATACAGTAAGCTAGAATAAAGAAAGTGTTATTAAGAAAATCATAAGGAAGAGAAAATACATTTACAGTATTTATTTTTAAAAAAATCCACATATAAGTGGACCTGAGCAGTTCAAACCCATGTTGTTCAAGAGTCAGCTATATACCCATACCAGTAAATAGCACTCTCATTCAAATTCTATAAATTTGTATCAGCTGGTGTTAGGTCTCTATTGGGATGTAAAGATAACATTCCTTCTTCCCTATACAAAGCTGGAGATGATTGATTAGATAGATTCCTCCTGACCTCCAAGAGAACTTAGAGCCCTGTTTCGCCATTACTAGGATTGATCCTAGTTACTAACACACCATGTTCTACACTCAGGTGGTGGGAATGCTGCTGTAGACTGACCCAAATGGCAGGCCACTTAGGGAAAGAGTGCTCTCTTTTTCCAGGAGTCTAGGTAACGTAGGCCTGTAAGTGTCTTCCTTGACATCTCCCGCCTTCCCTCACTCCTGAGAAAGGTCTGGCATATATGCAGTGTAGGACAGCCCCGCTCTACATGTTAGGAAAAAATCCCAACACTTTTTCCTCTTGGCTCTTTATACCTTACAAAGGAAGGGCCTTACCTCCCTCAGATAGGCTTGAATCTGGGTCTGGGGTTTGTGTTAATGGTTGGTTCCTCAGATTTACCTGGGAAATTAGGTTCTTCTGTGAGGCATGAGCCATCTCCCTGGAACTCTATAATGGGAGTTGGGGACCAAGGTGGCTTCTAGTAATAAAGGGCTCCTTGGCCCTTGCATAGTCTTTGAGGATTTTGTTGTTAAGGGGTTGCTCGTGAGGGGCAGAACTGGGGTAGTCCACATCCCCTAGCCAACTACCACCTTCTACTGTAGCCCACATCCTCATCTATTGCTGTATTAATAGTGGGCCTCAACTCCTACTGAGTGGGATGTCATTATTTTGGAAAATAAAACTAAAATTCATTGGCGATTATTATTTTGTCTTGCTCAATAATCTGCAGAGCATGGCTAGTCCTGTCATTTGATTTCTATTATCTCCATCTGCATAGATCATGGAGCTCATTACGTGTATAAAGGACACTGTGTATCTGAACAGAAAACAAACCAGAGGGGAGGATATTTATTAAGATGGAAATGTCTGCGATATGGAGCCATGTCTTAACCTATCCTGAGGGGTGTAGAGGTTGCCTGCCTAATGCAGATTCTCAGAAGGAAGAACATTAAGTTTCATGTGAAAGAAATTGTGGAAAATTTCCATCCTGGAATTTTAAATTTTGATACTCCCAAATCCAATAGAAGTCAGAAAAAAGATTATATGGATTCATGAAACAAAATATGTTTGACTTTACCCCATGTCTAACAATGTAAATATGAGGTAAAGAAAAACACCCTCACGCCAGCCAAAATGAATTTCTCCAATGATCACTAGCTGGGAGGGGACGTGGCTTTTCAAGGGTTCTCATCCCGATACTTACTGTCAAATGGGTAATCAAATGGCTTCCAAATTCTCAAATTCTTTGGGGTGCCGTTGAGTTGTGGTTTTTATGTTAAGTGTTCAGTGGAATGCTGAGATGAATCCTATCCTGTATCTTTCTGTCAGCAAGAGGTTTCCCACCATGTGTATTGGAACAATGCCTGTTGTTCCTATTAATTCTTTTGCCATTACAGTAGCACTCTGCTAATTCCGACAGGCTGGTCAGTGTCATATTCATTTCCAACCAATTCCAGGCAGTACACGAGGAGGAATAGTGTGATGATATCGCTGCCTTTCACTTAGTTTTCATTCTTGTTTAGATATTTACACTCATTCACATGTATATAACCAGACATTGTAGGTTGTGCTACTCTCTTGTGGTCTGTAGGAGACATATTATGGAAAATATGAGATAATTTTTATTCTTCAGTGGTGGAAACAATTTTTTAAGCAAAATTTACATGAAAGCTGAAGATGTAACAGATGATGAAATTGAAGATAGGGGGTGCCCAGGGTCTCTACTTGACCTCCTCCTTGCATAAATTGTAAGAAACATTTTTCCCTAACTACATTCAATACTTTAAACTCTTGAAGGGAAGTGAAGTGATTTAGATCAATGTTAACCATTTCTACATTAATTTATTTAGTCATTCAACAAATACTTATGGAAACCTCAGTATGTACCAGATTGCATCTCATGCTGCTCATGCTGATAACAATAATAACTAGTATTCCCTGAAATTCATTGCATATATCAGGGATGGATAATCTCAATGTGCTTAATAATCCCATTAAGTAGGCGGTATTAACACCACAGTTTTGCAGCTGAAATAACTGAGTCTTAGAGGAGCTAAGAACCGTGTCCAAGATCACACAACAGTAAATGGGAGAGGTAGAGATTTTGACTCCGGTCATTTGGTTCCCAAGTCTTAGACCTCATGCTCCCTTTCTATAATAATACCAAATACTGAATTAAGGCTCACTAGTTCCCAGTCTAACCAGTTTTACATATATTCTGTTTTAGTTCTCTCAACATTCCTATGTGCAGACATTATTATTATGTTATGCTTAAGGAAACTAAAGCAAAAAAAAAAAAAAGTAATCTCCCTGAGGTCACAGACCAGGCAGTGGCAGGGTTAAGCTATGAACCCAGAAAGCGTGTGTGCGCTCTTAAATACCTTTCTCTAGTAAATAGGAACAGCTCATGTTTTCAGGAATCTTACAGCAAGTATTATGAAGATATAGATATGCAAATTTTTAAAATTCAATATAAAAAGACCCAATGGATGGGTAGGAAAATATTTTGGAAATTGTTAATTTTAGCCTAGTGTCCTAATGGCTCCCTCCCTGTCTGTAACCTACGAAAAGCTTTTTCAGATACCCTTTTATTAGCTCCAGGATTCCCCCATTCTCTGCATCTCACCGTTCACTTTAAACCCTTGCTAGCTTTTGGCTTGCTTTATCTGATTTCCCTCCTATTGGCTTGCACCCAGCATTTCCTCTTTACCTGTCTCAGAAATACACACATTTTAACCATCTGCCTGCTCTGTGTGCCTGCTGCAGCCTTCCCCGCTCCACTCTGCCCCTCTTCTGGATGCTCTGCAGCCTGCCCTGTGCCACCCTAGGCCGGCAGTCCCGAGGGTACAGAAACACAGATAGCACCTGGCGGCCTGTAAGATATGCAGAATCACTGCCTCCGCCCTAGACATAAAGAATCAGTCTGAATCTTAATAATATCCCCAGTGATCAGTATCCTCAAAAAGCATTGGTTTAGGAGGTGAGATCTTCCTGGAACATAGAGGGAGTCCAAGTTCACTTGGCACTGTCAGGGAAGCTACCACAGTGGAAGTAGTGTTTTGATGACACTAAAGGAATGAGTAAAGGTTTTTCAGGGAGGGAGAATATCTGTATTACTCAGGGTTCTCTAGAGGGACAGAACCAGTGAGATGTACATGAAGAGATTTTTTAAAAAAAGATTTTGGCTCACATGATTTTGGAAGCTGAGAACCCCATGATCTGCCGTCTTCAAACTGGAGACCCAGGAAAGCCAGTGGTGTGGTTAGAAGGCCTGCGAGTCAGACAGCAGGTAGTATGTTCTACTCTGGGGCTGAGAACCTGAGAACCGAGTGCCAAGCACAGGAGAAGATTTGGGACCCAGCTCAAACAGTCAGGCAGGGTTAGTTCAGCCTTCCTCCACTTTGTTGTTCTAGTCAGGCCTCAACAGATTGGTGCCACCCACTCTGGGGAGGGCTGTCCACGCTACCCAGTCCACCAGTTAAAGGCTCATCTCTTCTGGAAACCCCCACACAGACTCATCCAGAAATAGTGTTTTACTGGCTATCTGGGCATCCATGGCCCAATCAAGCTGACATAAAATTAACCATCGCAGTATCTCATGCTGGGAAAACAGCTTGTACAATGGCTTAATTGGGGGACTACTAGTTCAGTTGTTTTTTTTTTAATTTTTTAGGGCATAACATTTGAAAGAGGTGTGTATGGAGGTTTTAAAATGTGGTTACAAATTTTTGACACTCTTCCGATCAAGTGTCCCTTGAATCTGGGTGGGCTTGTGACTGCTTTGTCCAGTAGAATATAATGAGGGTGATACTATCTGATCTTCAAGGCTAGGTTATAACACTCATGCAGCTTTCATGGGCTTACGCAACCCCGAGCTGCCATGTTAGATGTCTGAGTAACCGAGGCTGTCGTGCTCAGAGGCATTAGAATTTGCTGAAGGATTTAAATAGTCAAATATGGCATTTGCAGGACCATTGGCAAGGTAACTTAGTTAAAAAGCTATTGCAATATGTTTGAAGAAAAATGGTAAAGTTTTGGACTAGGGAAGTGTTTAGAGTGGAGAGAATAAGTGTGAAAACTTAGGAAGTAAACTTCAGGACTTGATTAGATGTAAGGGTGAGACAAAATGCTATCTCATTCGGATGTCTAGGTTATTGATTGGTATTGTCATTTATGAAACTAGGCATGTAGAGAGAGAAGGGGATGCTTTGTGGGAAGAAAATGAGTGTCTGTCTTGGGACACACCCAGTTAGAGATGTGTAGATGGCAGCTGGGTTTTGATTGGTGCTAATTAATGTGTAGGTCACAATTGCAGCTGAACCCTTTCACTCATGCTGTTTCTGAGTAATTGGCGGTGGCTGTCTGGAAGGTTGAGGATTCTGAGAGGTGTCTTGACTTGATGGGTTCTAAACGCATCATCAGTTTCAAGGCCATGGAGAGTGATCATTTGCTTGATGTGTATTTGCTGCTTCGATAGTAATGGTAGAAAGGTGTTATGATATTGGGAAGTAATGATAATCAAATGGAAGTTGTGTGGGAAACACCAACATTTATCTCATTTGAAGCCTTCCTACATTTTGTTGAGTATAAGAAGTCTGAAAAAAATGTTCAAAAAGTCATCATTATTTATGGCATGATGCTCTGTAGGGACTAACCCATTATGATCCTTGATAATTACAACTGGCGATGATGAGGGAGTATCTTAGGCTCCCTGCTAAGTAAAAGCAAAGTGAAGAAGTGGAATCGTGGAATTATAGAATTGGACAGAAATTTGGAATTTGGTCACTCCGGGCCTCTCATTTTACTGGGAAGGAGATTGAAGCTTGAGAAGTGTCTTGCCTAAGATCACTTTGCTTTATAAGCTCGGCAATTACTTTGAAACCTATACAATAAATTTTTCTTCTTAGGACAGCTAGTCCTGGAAGGCAGCCTGACTGCACTGTGGTAGCACTGGCTTATGATGAACTGGATCAACTGCATGGCACATGGAAACTGCTACGTAGCTGCCCAGGGTGATACAAGGATTCCGCTAACAGTGAGGGTATCTGTTCCCTCCCATGGCTATCAGAAGCTGGTCTAGCCATGGAGCCCAGGAGATACCTTCACGTTTCCAGGGAAGGATAATAGATGTTTGGGAGAGTTTCCAGAATGGTGGTTTCTGTAACATCTGTAGCTTCAGAACTTCGGAAGAGCAAGCACAAAAATGTGTTTTTGCAAATGGTTTTCATGGATTTAAGACTTAAGCTGTTTAACAGATTGTCTTGCTTAAAAAAAAATACGACTGTTTTTAGCTGACAAGTTGGATTTTATGAACTGATTGATCCCAGCTGCCAATTGTCAAGGCCAGAGGATGTTCCAAATTGGCAGTCCCCAAAGACCTTGAATTGGTTGGTTTAAAGTGAAGAAAGCAAGATTTGAGGGTGGAGAAAATAGAGTTTTATAAACCTAATGTGATTTTGAAAGTACTTGAAATACAAATATCTATTAGACACACAAAAAGTCAAAATAGTCTAAACTTCCTGCTGCTTTGTGGGTTGTTGTGATGCTTTCTAAGGTTGTGGGTGCCCTCCATCTTTTATTTGCTTCTTATTGAATTTTTAACAGTAAAACCCTATTCATGTTTAAGTAGTGCAAAAGATACGTACATCTTGACTGCTGCAAGTTTGAATTATATACTTTCTTAAGAAAGAAGCTATGTTTTGAATTCATGAAAGTATTTTAACAAAAACGCCCAGCATCTATGTCTTTATAAAGACATGGTGAGACATTTCCCTTGGATACATTCTTGAGTGGTAAATAGGCACTTGTTTGAAATTCAACTTTTAAATGTTATTGTGGACCTAAGTTCCTATTTGAGCACATCATTGTAATTAACAAAGCTAATAATGCTATAGATACCACCACTGACTTTCATTTTCTGCCTTATCTCCCGTGGATGGCACCTGTCTCATAGAGCTTAAAGATAAACGAACTAACTCTTGCAGTGTGCATGGGATAGTGCTTGTTACATAATTGATGCTCGGTAATTGATGCCTACAAATTATAACAATGTGGGGGTAATGTTACAAATGTTATTAGTCAAGTACATAATAAGCCTCTGAAATTATTGCTAAAGTCCCACCTAGCTAAGTAAATTGGTGATTACTTTTCCGAGTTCCATATGCTTAGTTCTTTAAACGGTGTTTAGAGAAGATCATTTATGATTGTTCTAACTCTATTGTAAGATTACAAATATATTGGTTATGCGTGTTGGCATTTCCACTTATAACTGTGTTTTGTAGTCAAAGTGGCCTTGGAACTGGGGTTTACATGGGCCCTGAGTTTCTAGAGGTGAAGCTCTGTTTGAAGCATAAGCTTCCAAAATCCTAATAAGGTGTCTAGTTATTGAGATTGCTGACACTTCTCTATCGGCTCTCCTATTGCTTAAAGGGAGGTGGCTAGCTCTCTTAATTAAAACTGCATGGCCCCATTGGAAGGAAAGTCAAATATACACTTTTGATATTGAGTTAGGTGAACAATGAGGGGCATTGTCAGTGCTACTAAGCTTAAGTTCTAAAGGAAAAGAATAAAATAACAGCTCACTCTCAGCATCCCTCACTTTCTTCAAAGGAAAATTCCCATTGAAGGGAATATTTCGCCAGATCTACTGAACAGTAAATATTTTAGGAAACCAAAGCATCTTGAGACCCACTCCCCAGAAGAAAGTACTCTATATTAAGTGAGTTGTTAGCATTATGTAAGTCAATTAATATAAATAAATGATTGGCTATTAAAAGGCTATTCAAAACACTGCTGTTGACAGTACAAACAATGATGAAATTGTTAGAAGTATCATGACATAATCACACAGGTATGGATTCACATCATATCATAGCCACTATTTAGATTTGTGTCCCTGAGCTTATTACAAATGTCTTTGTACCTCACCATGTAGATAATCAATGCTTGGCAGAGAGTCTTTTGTTATTAGTGACTAAGCAAGGTCAAATTCTGAGAGTATGACTAAGTACATTTTATTATTGAAATATAATGTCTGGACTCAGTGTAAGCTTACACTAGCAGAAGAACCATAATATTTTGAACAGTCAACGTAGTATTGTATATCCAAAATTTTCTAGTCTATCCTTTCCCCTCCTTCCCTCTCTCCTCTCCCCTCTTCCTTCTTGCCCACCTCCTGTCTTTCTCTTTCTCTCCTATTGTTGTCTATAGTGTAAAGTGCTTAGGTGGAATTTTTCTGGTAGGCACCATCAGGAAGACAGGCGACTCTACCACTCCTTCCAAAAATACTTCATATAAGAAACATCATAAAGAAACATGTATTAAATCGAAGACAACAAAGATTGGATACTTATTGTGTGCTAGGTATTGTGCTAAGTGATTTATGTTTAGTGATTTAATCAAATGGGTACTATTATTTAAAATGTTTAAGAAATGAAGAAATTGAGGCTTAGACAGATTAAATAAATTTTTAGGGTCACAGAATTGTGAACTAGAGAATTTGGACCCAAGCATAGGTTTGACTCTGTGCTATATTTTAGACTTGCCAAATGATGGTTAGAGTGTATTAGAAAGTTAGAAATTCAGAGAAAGGAGAAATCTCTTAGCTGGAGTGGTCTGGAAAGTCTCAGTGGAGGAGGTGTGAAGTCAACTGTGTTGGGAAGGGCAAGTAGTAGTGTATTTTAGGTGGAAGGATGGCAGCAAGGAAAACACAGGTGTGCAAAGCTCCGCAGTGTGTTTTGTGTTAATTTGTTGACCAGTTTGACCCAAGGAACGTGTTCTGGAAGGTGAGTGACCAGAGATAAGATTTTTTTAACAGCTTTTTTGAGGTATAATTGACACATAATACACATCAAGTATTTAACGTGTCCAATTTGATGAGTTTTGAACATATGTACACACTTGCAAAATCAGCACCATTAAAGATAGTGAACATACGCATTGCAGGCCACCTTTCCTCCTTTCCAGGCCTCCCACCTCCTACCTCTGGGTCCTAGTCACCCACTGACAAGCTTTCTGTCACTATCCATTAGTATAAAATACGTTAGTATGCATTTTTTTAGAACTTTATGGAAGTGTTTTTGTCTGACTTTTTTCACTCAGGATAATTATTCTGAGCTTCATCTATTTGCAATATGTATCTATAATTCATTACTTTTATTGCTAATCACTATTTTGTTGGATGGATATAGCACTATTTGTTTATCCCTTTAATGGGCATTTGGATTGCTTCCAGTTTTTAGCCATTGCATATAAGGCTACTATGAGTATTAACTTAAAAATCTTTGTATAGACCTATGCTTTCATTTCTCTTGGGTAACTAATTAGAAATGGAATGGCTGCATTGTATCGTGTGAGAAAGTTTATATTTTAAAGAAACTGCCAGACCATTTTCCTAAGTGGTCGTACAATTTTACATCTCCATCATCAGTGCGTGAGGCTTCTAGTTCCCTATTACTCACCAACACTTGGTGTGGTCAAAGAATGGAAGGGTAGGTGCGAGGCAGACAGAGGCTCAGATGGCGAGTTAAGGAGTTTGAACTTTAATATGGAGGCAACAGAGACCCACTGAATGTTTTCAAATAGAGGAGGGAAAAGGTGCATGAGGTGCTTTAGGAACGTAAGTGTGTCATGTTGTGTGCTGGGTGGATTAGGCTGGGGAAAGGCTGATGATGGCTGGGAATCCTGCTCAGGCAGCTACTTTGCTGTGTGTGAAATGGTTCAGGCATGAGGAGAGAAATGCCTGAACCAGGGGGATGGGGCTGAAAATGGGAAGGAAGGGACAGATACAAGAGGAAGTTTGAAGGAAGAATTAATGATGCGTTTCATTTTGTTTTTATTTCTTATAGGAATGGAAAGAGAAGTGAACTTGTACTTTTCTAGCTTGAGAGACTAGGAGAAGAGTCGTATTAATAGTAACAGAAAAATTAGGAGGCATATTTTGGGGAAGGAGAATGAGAAAGAGTAAGATTTAGATATGTTGAATTTGAAGTGCATTCAATTCTGTCCCAGGAATCTTTCATTTTTTTTGTAAATATTTACACCCAGCTTCAATTATACATAAATTTTAGGCAGCCATATAAACATATAGAGGAGGAAGCTTGGAAGTGAGTTACAGCAGAAGCTGCCAGGAAGTGGGGACAGGGAAGAAAAGCAGGGTGTTGAGCTGGGGTGGGGGGATTACGGAGGGTTTAAAAGGTGCTGTTGAAGCATATATTTGGAGGACTTTTCCCACAGAAGTGTTAGCTCAAGTTGGGAGATATGGATGACCCTCCAGGGGTATTCATGGTATTTCAGAGGGCCATTTCAGTGGTAGCATTATTGAAAGTCCTGTTCTGTTTATGATTTTCATTATTTTTCAAGGTGGTAGCCATGAACCACAGTTAAGCTTTGTCCAGTTCTTTCTTCTTGCTTGGATTTCCTCAAACTCCCCATTGCTGGGAATGATGTCACAATTTTCCTCTATTGGCGTCATCTAGGATTATATAGCCAGGGATATGATTCTACTGTTGTATCTTTACAAGATGATTCTAGGTCTCAACCAACAGTGTTGCATGCAATGTTACTGAGCCTTAGGGAAATGTAATGTAAAATTTAGCTTTGGGGAAATGATGCTTTAGGCATTTCTTACAGCATTCAGAATTCATATTTAAATGACTCATGCCAAATATTAGAAAAGCCTCTCTAGGTTTTATGAACTACAATAATGCTTTATGGACTGCTGGCAAATTACATCTGCATCAGTGAGGGAGTCAAACTATTGCACCCGCCGTGTTGCCATAGAACAAGTTCCCGTGAGCAGCCCTGGGTGACCGTGATGGAGCGTGTTTTCATGCGAATTTCCCACCTTAATCCCACCCACAACTAGCCACACACATGCCGAGACCACTTATTTCATTGTGAAATAGTAATACAGTGATACTTCTTAACAGTTTATAGGAGAGAAAGTGTTTAAGTGTGATTTTTAACAAAGAACATACTCTAATGATGTCTCAGGAGACATAATGAGCTGGGTTGGATTCCTGCCAGTTGTTTCAGTCTATTGGTTGATTTAAATATCGTGGATTGACACAGAAATTAAATATTTTTTCTTGATTCTTCTTCTGTTCTCTTTGTTTTGGGTAGAATGACATTCTTTATGTCACTATTAGCATTTCTTGAGCACTCAGTATTTGTTACCTTGGGTTAAAATGAGATTTAATACAATCGTCATGTGGCTCCTGACCCCATTTCTTGCATATGCTTCTTAATGACTTGCTACAAGTCAAAGTTATTGTTCTGGGGCCGGCTGAGTGGCGCGATGGTTAAGAACTCGCTTGGGATGCCAGAGGGCCCTGGTTCGGATCCCACATATGAGGGCCAGTGACACTGCCCTCCACAGCTAAGATGCTGAACAACAGCTCAACCTGGAGCTGGGCTGCCATGAGTCGCCGGCGACGGCGTGGGCTGCAGCCCCTGTGGCAGTGGATTGCCATGGGCTACCATGAGCGGCCAGCAGCCAGCGTGAGCGGCCAGCAGCCAGCGTGAGCGGCCAGCAGCCGCAGTGAGCGGCCGTCCAGAAGCCGGCGACTGATCTGCCTCGCCAGAGAAGAGCGCAATGATGGTGCCAACTTGGGCCAGTGAAGCAACATCCTCCACAACTAGATTGAAGAACAAAAGGACAGCAACTTGTCTGTCCCCCTTTCCCCAATTCCCCAGCACTGTTCCCATCCCCCCAATTCCCCAATAAAAATCTTTAAAAAAAAAAAGTTATTGTTCTGATTTGTATATTGATCTCCTTGCATTCATTGTATAGTAGCATTTTGCACTCACTAGTTAGATTGTTGGTCTGTAAGATTGGAGCATTACGGGTGCCTTGGGTATACAAAACACAAAGCAGTATCATCAGGGTAACAATTTT
The DNA here is from genome assembly GCF_001890085.2 of Hipposideros armiger. Taxonomy (NCBI): domain Eukaryota; kingdom Metazoa; phylum Chordata; class Mammalia; order Chiroptera; family Hipposideridae; genus Hipposideros; species Hipposideros armiger. Next base: position 3,291,946 of record NW_017731351.1, read on the forward strand.
CAGTAGGCTTACTCGAGCCAAGTTTGTATATTTATGGTTCCATTTCAATATTGTCATCACCCCTAAAAGTTTACAACTGAACTCAGCCATGAAAAGTGCCCAAAGCAGTAGAGTGTGATGGTGAAACGCATGGGCCTGGAATAAGACATGACTCCGGGAAGATGCTCCCTCAGGGGAGAGTTTATTTAAAATTTAGGCAGCTACTTAACTGTGCGTTAGTTTCCTCAAATGTAAAATGGCAATAAAATAGTAAATGTTTCAATGGGTTGTTGGGAAGAACAGTGTGTAGTACAGAGGAAGTAGTGAGTGAATGATAGCAAATAGCAACAAAAATGAATGAGAATCTTAGTCGTCCAGCTCTGAGACTTAACCACAGGTTTTCTCTTTGCATGTAGGTGGTGCACCTCTCTGTTTAGGGTGCTATATCAGTTATCATGAAAGACTGCTATATCAGTATCTATTTCTGCATAACAAATCACCCCAAACCATAGTGGTTTAAAACAACAAAAATGATTTAAAAAAATTCTCAGATGGTGGTGCCTGTGGTCAGAAATTCAGGAGTGGCTGAGTCTGGCAGTTTTGACTTGGCTCTCTCATGACTTTGTGGTAGCATGGTGGCTTGGGCTGAGGCTCTCTGGAAGGCTTCCTCACTCATATGTGAGGTTTTGAGGACTGAAGACTCAAACAGCTTGGGGCTAGAGTACTAGGGACTCCTGGGACATCTCTGTCTATGTAGTCTCTTCACGGGATTTTTCCAATATGCCGGTTTCAGGATAGCCAGACTTCTTAGATATTGGCTCTGAGCTCCCAAGTTATGCATCCGAGGAAGATAGAGCGAGAGCGAGAGAGCGAGAGCGAGAGAGCGAGAGCGAGAGGAGAGAGAGGTGGAGACCATATCATCTCCCATGACCAAGTGACCAAGCCTGGGAATTCAGTGTCCCTTTCCACATAATGTACTGGTTGAAGCAGTTATGAAAGTCCACCAGGTTCAAAGTGAGGGAGCATAGACCTCACTTCTTGATGGAGAATTATAAGCATCACACTGTAAGAGCGAATGTGGGGTAAGGTGCATATTGGGGTATTTTTGTAAAATATAGTGTGCCACCATTGCCAGCCCTCCTGGTTCTTGGACAGTTGTCTAACATGGGTGACTAACTTTTAAGCATCTGGTTATATAATATGGCCTCAAATTCTCTGCTGCTCTGTGCTCATCAAAACCTTAGTTATGAGAAATAGTAGTCAGGGAGGAATTTTAAGAAATACTGCCTTTTGTCCCTGGATTAAATCCGATCATCAGAGAACTCTTTGAGTCCTTATAGAAATGTTTTACCTGACTTGACCTTTGACCTTAAGCCACTGGCATACATGGAGGAGGCTGTGAGGAAAGAAATGGCCATATAAAAATCACTAACACAGTGACTATAGAGATGCTCAATGCTCATCACCCCCTCTTCCTCCAGAGCCCCTCTTCCCAGTCCTTATCCACTCACTCCCTGATTTAGAAACCCCTGTGCATTCCTTCACCTCACCCTTTACTCCATATCCAATCCATCTCCAAGTTTTCACGCTCATAATATTTTATATCTGCAACCTTCTTCCCACATATACCTGGAGATAGTCTTACTCTAGAGAAGATCGAAACCCAGATTTGATTTTAGTCTCTCATTTTGGGATTAAAATCCATGACAGAAATGAAGAAAAAATGGAGCACATTTTAAGTAGCACTTACCATTGATTTTTCCCAATAAATTTCTTGGGGTCCTAAACCACAGGCATAGTAGTCGTTGGCCTAATACAACTGCATTTCATTGAACTATCTTATTATCCCTGGAGTTTTTAAATGGTCACATTTACACATAAGCTTTACTAGTTGTGACTACATGTTTCAGCCCCTGGTGCATATGGTGATATAATCATATTTCCTAGCTCAGAGTGCAGAGCCATCATCAATCCGAGTAAGGCTTCCTTTTTAGAAACATATTCTCTTTACCTCCATTCTCCACTCTTACTTGTCTCCCTCACTCCCACAGATAGCTGTTCTCATGCATTCACTGTGTGTCCTTTTATTTTGATGTAGACGCTTGTTAAATGCTTATTACTGCTTTGTGTGCATGTATTTTACATTTACATAAATGATATCGTGCTATAGATCTTATCCTGTTTCTTAGATTTGAAAATTTCACTTAGGACGATGTTTAAAATATATCCAGGTTGCTGTGAGTAAAAATAGCCCAATGCTTCAAAGTTTATTTTTAAAGTGTGTATTATTTTTTAAAAAAAGTTTTTTAACTTAGCCTCAACTATTCTTTTTTTCACAAATTATAACAGAAATGTAGGTCTGTTGTTTTTTACATGTAGTTTAAGCTCATAGTTTAATTTTAAACAAAGTTTATAACAGCTTGAAAAAGTATCAGTCTTCTCTTTTCAGTAGTACTGATTTTGTATTCATCTTTTAATTTCAAGCCTATCATTCAAAGACAGCTATTACTTATTTCTATGAAATCTCTTATTGTTCAAGACCCTTCATTTCATACTTTCTGGCTGAGCACATGTTTAAAAAGGATTATAAACAATGGCACATTGAACTCAGGGATCTGGCTATTGATACCTGAAACTGATTTTAGGACAGCGTTTAAAAAATACTCTACAAATTTGTGTCCGGCATTGTCACTGGATGTTTTTTTTCTTATAGAAGTAAAGCATCAGCACTGATGTGTTTATTCATTCTGACGATTTACCATCCTCTTGACAATTGATGTGGGTAAAGGGAGGTCATTTCTCCCTTGGCTTATGTTGGTGTGTATTTGCTGGATTTGATTAGCAGCACCATGGAGCAATCTGAAATAAATTAGTATCAATGGAATGGAGATCTTAGTGGTTTAAGTATCACTGTTAGTGTACACAGCATGTCCGAAAGCCTGCATTCTGCCCCTGGCTGTGTCTGCATGTTCCCTGCCTTTCCAAGGTTCTGTCAATAAAGCCCTAAGTAGTTGACTACTTGGAGGAGATCTGGAAATCAAAAGACTTTCGGCTTTTAGACAGAAGGATCATTTTGTTGACCCGCTGAAAGTTTAGGTCTGGCGTGTCCACACTGAAACAGATTACAGCCTTAGGTGGAAAATGAAATTTACACACAGTTCACCTTCCTCCTAAGCGGTGCAGTGTCATTGGCATACATGTGTGTCATCCAGACAAATAAGGCAGGTATTCCGTAAAGACTTTGTGGGTAGCATATGGGCAGAATCAAATGGAAACACAGGTCTTTTGGGTCTTGTACTTGGCAAAGCTCAACTAAAAATAGGTGGGAGAGGCAGACACATGAGCATAGGCTTAGTATTGTTGACATGAGCCTGTGGTCTGATTGCTCCCTTTCCTCCCTTCTTCCTTCCCATAGAGTTTCCCATGCCCCCTGGCCCCTCCACTCTGTCTGGCACCGGGCTCTGGATAGCCATCAGTGGGGGAAAGGGCAAGTTAGAACTGCCGATGATGAGAGTGTTTGTTAGCACACGTGAGAAGCCTTTTATAAACGCTGGCCTGCTGGCACATAGGGGCTGATGGGAAGAAGAGGTGTCTTGAGTGCTCATTCGTGCCCTTGTGACTCAGAAAGCACAAGGCCTTTGACAAATCAGGAAATGCACCGCCCCTTCCCCTCTCTTGCCAGGAAAAACACAACCTTTGGAGAACAGGGCATAAGAAAGTGCTGGAGCCTGAACTCCCCATTGCTGTGACTGGTCTTGCTGGTCCTTCTTGGTCTTAGTATGTGTGACTTCAGCCTGATTTATCTGTCATTACTCCAGGACTGAACCGCTCAGGAGGACATGAGTACAGAAACGTTCTCCTGAGATTCCTGAAAGGTTGTTCCCCCCTGAACTGACGCAGAAATAACTTTTGAAGGCTTTTGAGTTGAAATGGTCCTCCCCCTATGTAATAGCAGACTTGTTTTACCAAAACAGTAGCAAAGACGGCCACCCAAAAGTACCAATAGTTGCTTAGGTCTGGAAGTGCACGTTTAGGCTGCTTTCAATTTAGTTTATATTATATCACTTTATTTTGTAACAGCCATTCTGGTATCTCTGTGAACCATGCTGCCAGTTAGAATGGACTCTTTCTCAGATCAAGATGGAAGTTCCCCCCATCAGGAAAAGCCACTCAGAGATAGTGTAAAACATCCAAATTCTTAAAATAATCAGTTAGCCATTATTAGAATTTTTTCTAACCGTGTAATTTTATAAGAAATAGGTGAAAGGGCAATAAATGCCAAACAGTGATGACTTTCTACTAAAACCTTATAGAGTGTAAACTAATGACAGTACAGCTCTGCCTCTGTTTCTTAATCTCTGACTTCATAGTTGCAGCACCAAAGTCACTGATCCCCCAAAATGTGACCTTAGGGACCATAAGTATCGGAATCATCAAGCAGATTGAATTATATTCTCCATGCTGCAGCTAATAAATCAGGAATATAGACGAAAACATGTATAAACATTTCGATCCTGAGGGTTGAAATAGGAAGGATTTTTGTACTCGATTCTGACTTGACCACAAAATCCAATGACTAGAACATCTCCTCCCCTGAGAAATCCACTTACGTGTGGTTTTGGAGTATGTACATGGGGTGTATGTTGCATGAGCGATGTGGGATCACATTGACCAGGGCCATGTCCTCGTACGTCAGGGAACCTCAGGTCAAAGACTCTCACTTCATTTTCCAGAGGTGAGTGAGATTAAACCTCTGCCTGTGGAATCAGACCCATATGTTATCACCACCACCAGGACCCAGCTACCCCTGCACCCCCACCCGAAGCCCATCAGGAGGGAAATATTCACATCTAGCTCCAGTTTAGGCAACTTTGGCCTCCTTTTTCTAGGACTCTAGGTTTTCTCTCACTGGATTCACCACTTTCTATAGAGATATTGAACCCCTGAAGAAGGTTGTATTAGAAACTCATTACAGGACAATGGTTCTTTTGAATTTGATTTGAAACTCAAGCTCCTCATTAGTATAGGCTGTGGGAAGATGAGAGACCTGTCTCTGCAAAGGGCTTGTTCTGAGCTGGGGAGGCAGCTTGCATCCTCAGCATGGATGTGCAGAGTTAAAAGCAAAGTCAGACAAGAATGAGATCAAGCCTGGAGTTATGTATCTGTTAGTAATTTCAGGTCCACGTGACTAGACAGTGACAGCATGCTCATTCTCTGGCAGTTTTTGGAAAAAACCAAAAAAAACAACAGAGTTGAAGCAGGGTTTTGACTTTGGATTTTTATTATAATTTCAAGATTTTCTTCTTCCTAAATTTAGCCATGCAGATATCCCTGTGAAATACTTGAGTCACAACACAACAACCTATTTCATGTATTGTCAGATTCTTTGCTTGGCATGAGGAAACAGCAGAGCAGGGATGGATTCCTCTGGGGACATACAGCATGCTGCGTGTGTATGTGTGTGAGTTGTGTGAGTGTGTGTGAGTGTATGTGTATATGTGAGTGTATTTGTGTGTGCTTGTGTGTGTGTGTGGGGTGTGTGTATATGTGTTTGTGGTGTGTGTGTATGTGTGTGGTGTGTGTGGCGTGTGTGTATGTGTGCGAGTGTGAGTGGTGTGTGTGTGTGTGTGTGTGTGTGTGAAATGAACATTTTCCAGGTGGAACTTGGTTGTCAGTAAAGACGCTTGTTTTGGTTGGCTCTTGGCATGCCTGTTCTGAGCGGCATGGACTTGGGGCTCAGAGGTTAAGGCCTGAAGATGCATCGTCTCCCAGCTATGAGAGCAAAGAAACTGCTGGAACAAGGAACGATGGCTTCAGGTCCATTTCACAGTCAACCTGACTTTTACTTACTCAACTGGAATTTATGACGAGTGTGAAATGTGTACGTGTTTTTCTATTTACACATGTGTGTCATAAGCAGTTCTTGAGGTCAAGCTGGCCAGAGGGGATAACATAGCAGCTCTTCTTTCAAGGCTGTGATAGTTTCCCAAAGTTGTAAAGGGACTGGATCCAAACCACTCCAGGGAGCCCCTCCAGCTTTTTCCTTCTCCTTGTCTCACTCCTTCCATATTTCACTCTGCTCAACAAATATTTATTTAATCTATGGAAGTCAGCATAGTGGTAAAGAGCAAGTGTTCCCATTAGATCCCAATTCCAGTCTCTTAAGTCTCAGTTTTCTCATCACTAAAATGGAGATAAAAATGTGACCCATAGCAGTGGTTATAGTCAGGATTAAATGACGTAATCCCTATTCAGCACTTAGTGTGGTGCCTGCGACACAGAAGTGCTTGCTAATGATGTTACTCATTTACTTGTAAAGTTTCCCTGGGATGAAATACAGATATTTAGCAATAAATTGCATAATTAACTAAAATTATTATTATTAGTCTTAAGTGCATTTTCCTCTAGACGTGATTTCTAAATTGGGAGTAAGGGGAAGAGGGGTAAGAATTTATGTGAAAATTCTTTCGACTGTGGTTTTCTCTGGGAAATGTGTATCTTCCCTTCCTCCTCCCCTCCTTAGGACAGGGGAGGAGGTCTCTGGAAGGAGGGTATACATACTGAAGGAGAGCCTGCCTACGTTTGGGCATTCTGGCATGCTAGGAAGAACAAGTCATGATGCTCAGAGGAGAGCTCATTTGAATTCGGCTGAAGTATTGACTCAAAGCTGGTGTTAAAATTCTTAAGAAGAAGATGGCCCAGGAGCTCAGCAGGGCAGGTTCTCACCGGCTGTCATCAGTGAATAGGCAGAGTGTGTCATCAGAGGCTGGGCCAAATTAAATTGTTTTTAGATCAAAGCACTGAAGAGATGTGTACTTCCCATACCCGTTATTTAAGAATGAAAAAGGCAGTAAATCATAAAACATAAGACTTACATGATTGCTGAAAGTGAAATGATTTGTTGTTTACACCTTTTTTCTGGGCAGATTTATTGAAGACAAACATTGTTTCTGCATGGCCTACCTTGTTTGTGTCCTGAGCATGCATGTGCTGTGCCTACTGACTAATAACACAGCACAGCTCCCAGGCCTGATGGGTTAGCGGGGCTGGTCAGGCACATGCACATTCATCACACAGAGATGGCTGGCTGAGTTAGCCTTCCCCAAATGGTCATTTCTAGGATCACCTCCCACATAAAGTACTTGCATTCAAAGCCTTATCTCAGGGTCAGCTTCTGGAAGAAGCCAGCATTGGATAGCTTGTAAGGCAGTGGGGTACTAGGAAGTGGACCCTGGGATTAGATCATTAAACTGCCAGTGAGAGACAGGGCCTTATTCCTGAGGATGAGGCTGCTGGTAAGAACGCTTGATAATATTGCTTGGTAATATTGCAGTTATTACTGCTGTTACCTGTGGTGGGTTGGGATGAGTATAGGTGGACAGGGGGTGCAATGGCTCATATAATCTGTACTTGAAATATGGAGGGGCAGTGGCAATTATAAGACCTGTGTAGTTGGATGGCATTTGTTAATGGGCATAGAAGTCCTGACAGAAGAACATAACAGGCTCAGGACACTCACATATTGCTTTCAGATATGGTATGAAACCCAGAAATTCTCCATGATAACTTTTAAAGAGACCCACATTTCCAGAAAACAGATGGTGCTAAGAACCAGGCCCAAGGTTCAGTTGTAAGAATAGAGAAGTTATAAATGAACTTGAACCCATAGCCCTGGTGACTCTCCTGCACTTAAGAAAAGGGCCCTGGTAGGGAAAGGACTAGAACCCTGAGGTCTGGGATTGGCACCTTTAGATGGCTGGGCTTAAGCAGTGTGATGCCTTAGATTCGCCTTTTGCATCTCTGCAAAAGTTGCTCTCTCTCCTGTGTAAGAAGAACCTAGCCTCACAGTCCTAGAAATATTGGGTTGCCGGGAAAATCATGACATATTTTTCTATGTTTTTCAATGCAAAAATGCATCATGACTTTTCCAACAACCCAATATTTAGAGAGGGCATAAGGTTCATATTTTGCAGAGTGATGTCCTTTACAAGCCAAGGCCCTGCCTCTTCCCATGGCTTCTCTTTGCATAGATCAGTAAGAAGAGCCAAGTCTCAGCATGAATTAAGTAGGGAAGCATTACTGTGCTAGGAGATGAAAAGAGCTGTCCATAGGAAACACTGCTGGGCCTAGCAAGTATGCGCCTGCAGACCTTGAAGTTACTAGAGGAAGAAGGACAGAATACAGGGCTGAACAGGGGAGAGTTTATCAATACAGGGGATGCTTCCATAACTCAGGACTTAATATCTTGGCATGGGCACCTGGACCTGCTTCTAATTCTCTTCTGCAAAGGCTCCTTGAAGCTTGAAAACAATGATCTATAGCAATTGAGGTGGAGATGTCAGGTGTCTTGACAAAGTGTTAACAATGGAACAGGGGGCCCAGTGAGATGGGCATGTTGGAGAAGATTTAATAGGCAAGATAGAGATGCACAGCTGCCTGTTCCCTGTGAGGGGTAGTGATTGCTTCTTCACTGAAGTGGTAAGGAATGTTAGTGGGGGAGGCTGGGGTACCAGCCTCAGCAGAAGCTCAGTGGAGCTGTCCTCCGTAGACCAGGGTTGGTAAGAGATACTGCTGCGGGACTGAGCTCTTCAACGTTAGTGAAGATGACGAGATTCCAGAATGCAAGGCCAGATGCTGACACTTAATTGTCAGAGGCAAGGTGGACATAAATACCACAATGGGCTGGCCAGCAACAAGGCCAGGATGGCTGGGGACCTTTACCATTAGGGATCTGTGGAAATGGCTAATATGCCATATGATTCCTAGGAGCAAGGTAGATGGACAGCCAGCAAGGGCGTTGCTTGACTTGTACAATAAAACAAATAAACCAACAGCCAGACAGACTGACAAACAAACTGTAGGTTAGTACAGGAATAATGTAAACTACTGCAGCCCCTCAGCCAGCTTCTAGTCTTGACCAGCTTTCAGACCCAGAGCCTTTGGCCTGAAGAAATTAACCTGCACATCAACACTCGCTCTAAGTGTCTTTCTCTGCCTTACTGCCTCATTTACTACTGTTGGGTGTTAGGCTTACCTACAAAATAAATTACTTATATGCAAATCCTTGTTTTACATATGCTTCTATGAACAACCACCCTAAGAAAATGTGCCTTCATTTTGTGTGTGGGTGTGTGTGAGTGTGTGCGTGATAACATATGTTGAAGGACTGGTGAGAGTTCATGTCTGCATGTGTCCCGGGTAATGCTGGGTATCCCATAATAATTGACATAAATAGTTATTATGCACTTACCAAAATTTTCCCTGGCTCAAGGGTTGCAAACTCAAATGCATACAGGGAATATTCAGGGCAGGAAAAGGAAGAGTGAGTCAATGGGAAATAGTGGGAACGCTGATGAGTTGCAAGGCGCACGGCAGTGGTTGGTAATCCTGCTTTTGCTTTCCTAGAGAAACGAGAACATGGTTTTCATGTGAAATTTTGTAATTTATAATGTTGGCATCTAATTCCAAATTATGAAACTCTCTAGATCTTCTGCGTGACTTAGCCTAGGGAACTAGTGTTTTGTAGCCTCTGATCTCACCCAGCCCTTAGACTTTGGGCAGACTCTCTGCCACTGTATTTTGGATAGATTCAGCTTTTTCTGTAGTTTTATTTTGAAATTATAGCTTAATTTAGAAGTTATAATTTAATTTAATGCAGAAAAGATATTTCATCTTCTTCTGTTGTTTAATTCAGGGTGTCAAAGCGAACAAGCCAAACTAAGTAGAAACTGCCTTTCAGAAACCCACGTAAGAGTTCACCAGGCTTTTCTCGTCTATATGACGTATGTCTGAGAGAACAGATCGAATCATTGCTACTAATCCCCTTGGAATATGGTTTAAGAAATAGTTGATTTAAACCTCGGCTACCAATCTGAGCTATTGTTATGCTATATAACATGTATAAAATTAGATATTAAATTATAGCCTTACTAATGACTGATTGTCGAATCCAAGGGGTTAATTCAGAGCAGCTTTCTCATCCTGTTTCTCCAAATTTAATTGTAGATAGGGGGGGTTGGGGCTTACCAGAGTCTTCTCCCCTACTGTGAATTAGAGAATGTTCCAAAAAATGCTGATTTATGTTTTTATAATATTTTCCATAAGTGAAAGAATTTGGGGTCAAGGATATGAGAATGTCGAGCAACTCTAAGCTTCACAATCAAAATTGTTGCAGTCACTGGGTAATTCTGGATGTCTGCTAAAAGATGAACACACGTTCTTTGGCCTATTCAATGGAAAATAACGCAAGTCACATATATAATTTACAATTTTGTAGTAGTCACTTAAAAAATACTAAAAAAAATAGGTGAATTAATTTTAATAAAGTTTTATTTAACTCAATATATAAAAAATATCACTTAAACAAAAATTATTGATGATATCATTTGCATTTTTTCATACTAAGTATTTGAAATGTGGTGTATATTTTGCATTTAATGCATATCTCAGATTGGACTAGCTTGATTTCAAGTGCTTGATAACCACAGGTAGCCTACATTTAGTTCTCTATACTAACTAAGTCAGTTACATTTACCCCAGAGATCATGAAAATTTATTATTTTATTTTTGCACTGAGGGCACTGCTACTTCATGTTTTATGTTAAATAGTAATAATATGTGCCATTCAGTGAAAGTAGATCTAAAATGAAAACTGTGAAGTCCTTATATTAGCAAATATTTTATTTTTGAGACTGTAAGCAAGTGGATAGGTAGGGGGTGACAGTTTTCCAAATCTTGCCAAGAATGAAAGAACCACAATAGCTTTAGAAGAAGACAAAGCAACATCCTCATGGGCTCTGCCACGAGGAGGCCTTCCTGATTTAATTTCCCTGTAAGGTCTTAGATCCCTATCTTATGAATTCTCCAACCAGGGATTTTAGAAGCATAAATACTATGGTTCGAGAGGGAGTGCTTTAGCTAAGGGAATTTAACTGCTATATAGTAGGTGGTCAATAAAATGTTATTGAAAAGAATAGAATGGATTTAAGATTAATGGTCCTGGGTGTTAGCTTTCTGTCCTTGTTGCAGTGAAGCCTTGGCGATTAAAACAAATTCTGTTTCCTAATAGTACTGTCTCTTTAGTGATTGAGTTATAGTAGGCATAAAACAAATAAAAAGTAGATTTCATTGCATAAAGATTTTCCACTATAACCTTGGCAGGGGTAGTTGAAATCTCTTGGGAAAGTTAAGTAGTTTGGATGACCACTAGTTGTCACTTTCTATCTCAAGGATTGTCAGTGTACTATTTGCCCAGTATTACCCACATTTCTCTTTGTTATTATTTCTCTGGAGCTCTCTGCAAGCAGAGGAGAGCTTTCTTGTCAGTTCTAGTGTTTAGAACTGATGGTTGTTGAATAAATTAACACATAATCATTTTGCTTTTTATGAGTTTTAATCCTTAGGTCTTTTCCTTCAGTGTTATCTGGGATGACAACCAAGGTTGCACCAGAACCTGACTCATACTAATCTTATAAGGTCAGTTCCTTACTTTTGACTTTCAGCAATATAGTAAGTTTGTAGATCTATGCCTTTCATGTTCATAGAAACATCTTTTCTTTCAATTTGTCTTTTTTTCCTCAGTTGAACTTTTGCTCTCTTTATACCTCAGCCTAGATTCCTCTCAAATCCCTTTTATTCTCCTTAATTAAAACATCATGATGAAGCATAAAGGTCTGATATATGTGTATATAAAACCCCAGCCTGGTCCAGAGATAAGATTTCAGTTTCATTTCATTAACTTTTGAACTACTCATGTTAAAAATTAAAATTAAAACCCAATATATCTCACATATAACAAAGAAGAAAAATAATCCAATTTAATAGTCTCAAAATGTCCACATCGAATTCAGAGTGGTTAAAGCCTTTTAAATTCTAAAGATCTGTCAGGCTTAATTTTTTTTTTTCTTTCTCAGATTGTATCACTTACTGTGTTTTGTGCGGAGAGAGTAAATGACACCTGGGGTCTACCTTTAACACAGAACTCAAGGATTTTCTTTTTATTACCCACAGGGAAGTGTGGTACGTATCGGCTTATGTCTACTATTTTGTGGCTCCTTCAGTTGCTGAGGGAGACGGCCGCCACCTTTGAAACACTTTTAAGGCAGGTTTCAGACACTGATAATCACAAATCCTGACATTTAGGAACTAGTGTTCTAGTCTAAGGGAGTGGAGAGAGCAGAGATAACCTAAACAAGAAATAGACTGTTGTGGCCCTAAGGTCTGGTCGCCTAACTAGCTGTGTTTTGTGGTACTGAGAGCAGGAGGTACACAGATAATTGACATCTACTCATAATTCCAAGGGCTTCGGTTTGAAGAGCAGTTTCCATATCCTCTTCCGTGAGGACTCCTAACAAGGAGCAGAGGAGACTGTGTTTCAGCAGATTTTATTTCTCTGGCCCAGCTTCTGGTGGGGTTGCTAATGAGCAGCATGTTGTCCATCAGGCCAGGAGCCAGAGGGGAAAGGAGGAGAAATCAGTGGCTAGTAGGGTCCACAACTGTAATCAGCCTCAGAACAATCTAGAGTTAACTATGTGTCCACCAGGAAGAGGGAAGCAAGTCAGCTCCCTTGTGATCCTTGGTTGTTAAAAATACCTGCCCTCTCCTCAGAATATTTTCATTAGAGAAATGTGTATTCTCTGTATTCCAGTGGGCTGAAAACTAGAAATAGGTCTTGTGTAGTATCGTGGCTGATTTGAAGAGCAGCTTACTTTTTGGAGTTAGCGGCGCTTGGGTCCTGCTCCTTCCTATGTGGACAGCCCACAGCATGGCTGGTTTGGTTTGGTTTTGATACCCCACCATCACCACAACCAGAGTAAGTGATGCAATTTACTGTGAAGGGATTCCCTGTTGGGCAACAACTGGCGCCTGAAAGGCTTTCCTGTGCGTGGATAAAGGCAGTTAAACATTGTTTTTGCCTTAAAACAGGGTGAAATTCCAAAACACCATGAGAAAGAAAGCCATGTTTTGCATTTAAGGATGAGGGCAGCACTGCATAATCTATGCGCATTGGAATAAACATTTTTCCCATTCGAACAACTGCTCCATAATTAAATGTGAATGCCCCGTTCCCGCATAATATAGCCGTGCCCACACACCAATAATACCTCAAGGAACGCTCTGACAGGCCCTCCTTCTCTCTGTCTTAAACTGGATGAGGAACTGTAAAAGCATTCCTGAAGCTGTCATGCAATTATCTCAGGTCTTTGGCCTACAGCCTGATAGAAGCTAGACCATGTCTAAATAAACTCAGGCTCCAAGCAAGTAAGAGACGTAGGCACTTAGGGCATGGAGGAGAAAAGTCTGAACAGTGAAACTGCTTCACAGTCACTCAATATAAAATCAATCCATTGGAGACTTGAGTAGAAGGGTTACAGATTACAAAAAGCTTGAATAAAGGGCTACTTTTTTAAGTTTCTAAGTAAAAACACACGCACATTAAAAAACAACTATAGATCCCCATTAAAGGCTGACTTACTTGTTAAAATACAAACTGTAAAGTGATACTCTGGTTATGAAAAATGTTTTATTTTTGTGAAATTTTAAGAATGTAAACTATCTTCAATAGATATGCTTGATTAATCCATATGCTTTATTACATTGACTGTTCCTTGAAAAAAAATATATATAGTAATGGAGACTATATTTATAAATGACCAAATTAAGTGTAGAAGTGATTTTTTTGAAAGGTTCCTCCCTCCCCCCCAAAAAAGATCAATCATATAGCAAATGTTTAAAAAATGGCATGTTTCATTAGATTGTTCTTGACAAAATGGAGCAAAAATAGACAGTTTTTGGATGGACACATTCTACTGCTTTGACTACCCTGTGGCCCACTGTTTTATAGGCAGTGTGGAAACTGATGTGAAGTGGGTGGAATATGTAGTATGGAAAGAGGAAGCAGGGATGGAAAGTATATGAGTAGAGTACTGTTTTAAGAAATTTGTGAAGTTTTGGGGGTGAAATATCCAGAGTTCTTTTTAAGTTGGGAGAAATTTGCTCTTTTTTTAAAATTTAGGGAAGTAGCTGACACTAAAAAGATAGATTGAGGCTAGTGGGAATGAAGGAGATGGTGTAAGGAGGACTACCGAAGGGAATATGGCAGGCATGAGATTTAGGACAAAGGCCATCTCAAAGCAAGGATGAGCAAATGATGCGGTAAGGACCAGTTCTTTTTACAGAAATGGGAAAGTGACCCGGTCAGAGAAAAAGACAAAAATTTCATGACGTCAACTCAGGGTCTCTCTAAAACATAGGCTGGAGTTAGGATTGATCTGTGACAGGGGCCTTGTGGGTGGATGTGGCAGGAGGACAAACAGATGAGAAATGTGAGGATGCTAATAATAAGTGCTAGAAGATTTGGAGAGAGCCAAATGAGGAGGACAAAAGGGAGGACTCATGACTGAGATCTCAGCGAGGTTCCAGTGGGTCTAGTGGGAGCAAAATAACAATCGGGTGGGAGGTTTTCTTCCTAGTAGAATACTGATGTTGAAGGCTTTAGAGGAGGAACTGGGTGATGACAAGGGCCAGTGTACAGCCAAGACAGTGGGTTGCTTCTGTCCACATTGCCTCATGTACATATGGAAAAGATCAAGGAGGGAGCTTCACACCGCCTGCTTCCTTGAAGGCATCGTGGTATACGCAGCACACTGGGAAAGGACCAGAGAGATTCGTGTGTCCTGGCCCTGCTGCTCCACAAGCCTTGGTGTCTGCTTTGATAAAGTGAGTGTGAAAATGTTTGTTACACTCCTGTTTCAGGTATGCTGTGAAGGATAAATTATGTACGAGCAGCTCTTTGAAAGCTGCAAAGAGCTACCTACATGTTCATTATTGCTAAGGAACACATTTCTAAAGGGAAGAGTGACCTCACTGTGAGCTGGGGCAGTTAGGAAATCTTTTTACAAGTAAAATAAAGATCTTAGTGACTAGAGCTTATTGTTATTGGGTTCTGAAACCCTACCTTGAGAGTCTTTTGCCTGATCCCTGATTCCCGACTCCCCATGACCCCAAGTGCTGGTTAAAGGCTTGTTAGCAACTAAAAGGATCACTTGCCATTAAGTCCCCTCCACCAGTTCTTCTGACCTAGAGTCCTGCCACTGCCGGAAACTCTCCTTTTCATAGCCCAATGGCTAGAATAGACCCCAGTGTGGAAAGATGTCAGCCTGAATTCAGTCCTTTTTGCTCTGAGATTGGTCCCTTTTATTTGGATGTCTAGTTATCTTCCTTGAGGTCAGCTCCACAGCCTAGTTTCCAGAACTGTAGTCCACTGTCTGTAGGCACCCTCTTTTTTCCAGCGAATCCAATGTGAAGGTTTCAGTGAGCCTTGCGATCCTGCGTGGCTGTGGTATTAGAAAATGACTGAAATGGTTAAAACAAATCAAGGGAAACAACATGGATCAGTTTCCTTGAGAGTGAGCAATAATTGCAGCTACATTATGATTATTTTTTTTTGAGTCTTTAAAGTGTGCATTTAAAAACTCTCAGATATAATTAGTTTTATCTGATGTATATATTGATACAGGCATTGCTTTATATATAGCACTAATTGTACAGTGGATGGAATATTGCACATTAATTGTCTGAAGGTGTATTTTTTCAAAGTAGCAAAAAAAAACCCTTGTTATAAGAACAAATTGGGATAAAATCATAAAAAAATTTGACCTTTTATAGATGCCAATGAAAATAAGAAAACTGAAATTGCTTTTTCTGACCTATTCTGTCTTATGGGCAATTTTACATTCATTTGCAAATGTTACTCCAGAATAAAACAATTATATTTTGTGAAACACATATGGTAGTTGAGGCCCCAATGCTCCATATCCTTCTTTCAAGTTCCCCTTCTTTCCCTCCCTAACTTACATACATAGAAACCATCAATAGATTCCAGCTGGCTATCTGTACTGAAATAGTTCAGAACAAGAAAAGTCCCAATTTGAAAACCTTTCTAATGATGTTTGATAAATCCATGGAATTGTAAGTCTCTCGCATACAAAAAATAAATTAATTATATTAAAAAAAAAAGGCCTGGCCAAGTTTTATGCTGATGAATAGAAGTTTAGCTATCTCTTGGACCTGCATCTAACATCAACAATACCGCAATTATTAACAGCAAGACCTGTGGAGCTAAACTTTACCTCACTGTCAGCCAAGAATGTGCTTGCTGCAATGTATTAGGCTTTTCTTTGACAAGTTTAAGACGCCATAATGAAGCAGTTGCATGGGACAGACAGATAAAGTAATCCATCAGATAAATCGGTTCTTTATCCTATTCATGCTCGTATTCAAAAGCTAAGTCCATGAGGGGAGTGGGTAGGGAGAGCTTTCTTTGTTATAGTGTTCTAGACAGTTTTCTCTTTTGTATGGTCCAAGGCTTTGTATACATTGTGTAGCATTTGATAAGGGCCAGGAAAAAGATTTGTAAACTATAAAGTGCTTTGCAAATGTAAGTCAGGAGTAAAAAAACAATAATTAAAGCAGATTCCTGGGTCTGATATTCGGTTCTTCTATGGACTGAATTGTGTCCCTCTGAAATTCATATGTTTAAGCCCTAACTCCCTATGTGGCTATGTTTGAATTGCCTTTGAGGAGATGAAAAGGTTTAATGAGGTCACAAGGGTGGGCTCTAATCCAACAGAGCTGGTGCCTTTATAATAAGATACCAGAGCTCTCTGCTTCTGTGCATACCGAGGAAAGATGATGTGAGCATCCAGAGAGAAGGCAGCCATCTGAAAATGGGAAGAGAACTCTCACCTGGCACCAAATTGGCTGAAACCTTGACTTTGGACTCATAAGTCTCCAGAATGTGAACAGAATGTTGGTGTACATAATACTGTTAACGATCACTCTGGTGAGGCCTCAGAAATGAGGAGCAGATTATTGGAAGCTGTGGGAAAGGCAGTCCTTGTTATACAGTGGCAAACAACTTGGCTGAACTGTGCGCTAGCATTTCATGGCCGCTGGAACTTGCAAGCCGTGAAATTGCATATTTAGCTGAGGATATTTCAAGGCAAAGTGTCGAAGGTATGGTCTGGCCCTTATGACTGCTTATAGTGAAATGTGAGAGGAAAGAGATGCATTGAAGAAGGAATTGTTAAGTTAAAAGGAATCAGAATTTAAAGACTTGGAAAATTATCATCTTGTCTGCATTGCAAAAAATCGAGAAAGTGTGTTCAGAAGGAACACCAAGAGTGAGCCTCGGCTATCATTTGGTGAAGACATTATGTAACACCTGTAGGCCATGGTCAGGAGTTATGTTTCACTTTGTGGTGGGAAACCATTGCTGTCATGTAATAGGGACGGAAAAATGGAAGCTGTGCAACTGATAGGGACTTTTGTAATAATACAGTTCAGAGACATGGCGGCTTATCGAGAGTCAGTGCTTTTCAACCTGGGCTTCTCTCAAGGAGCTTCTAAAAAATACCAATGCTCAGGCCAAATCCAGAAAAACTGATAAAAGTATTTGTGGGTGGGACCAATCATTGGTGATTTTGAATCTCCTCAAGTGATTTCAATGTGCAGCCAAAGTTGAGAACCACTGTCCATGGTAGTAATGATGAAAGTGCTAAAAGTGATTGGACTAACTCTGTTTAACCACTGAGAGCAACAGGATTTTCTTAGTGATTATATGTGGGGCATGAGAATAATAAATGCAAAGAGTGATTCCAAAATTTTTGGCCCGGACAGCTGGCAAACTATGTCGCAGCTGGTCGTGCTACAGAGCCTTTTCTTGCAGTAGGCTCACTTACAACTGGCAGCCTTTAGGGTTACTTAATAAATGCATTTGAGCAGTGTGTTCCAATGCTGTATATATTACCTCCAAAATCCAAAGAGACCCACCAAGCATTAACTCTCTCTTAAAATGGTAGGTGGGTTCAAGGTTGAATAACTTGTTTTGCACATTGGAGGAAATGTACCAACATGCTCAAGACTACTGGGCCCCCCAAGATGGCTATAAGGCATTAGACTTCTGAGTTTTAATTTACAAATGGAAAAATTTCTATGCTGTCCAAGCCATTAAGTCATGTAGCTTTTCTTTAAAGTTTCAAGTCTTGAGTCAAGTCTTCCATGGTTATTAAGCTGGTTTGGTGCAATTTTTCTTTGACAATTCCACAGGTAATTTTCACTAATATTCAAATACAAGAAACAAGGGCTGGCCGAGTGGCTCAGTTGGTTACGAGCTTGCTCAACAGGGTCACCAGTTCAATTCGTAGCCCAAGCCGAGCTGCTGCTGAGTTTCCAACAGGTGGCAGGATGGCTCAGCTAAAAAAAATAATAATAAAAATTAAAAAAAACAACAAGAAACACATCACCAGATACTGAAGAGTAATCTTAGGGAATTAAGCAATCATTAATAAACAAAACCTTCCCACAAGAATCCACCCATTGCTGTTTCTGACCCATTATTAGCACGGCTTGGTCTTTGAAATGGCTTTTTCAATGGGAGGGTTTGGACTAAGTGAAAACTCTTACTTAGTAAACCTGATGATAGATGCCCATATTTGTGAGATGACTAGTTAGGGGCAAGCAGTGCAGCCTGTAGTAATGACTCAGAATGATGCTAAATGAATTCATAAATGAGATATTTGTGTACAACTATAATAGAACTGTTTTAGAAAAAAAAAAAAGAAAATTACCAACACCCAAGCTTTGCCTTATCATCCCATAAGCTCAATTATATTCCATACCTTCCCATGGAAGTTTACTCCTATTAGAACCCACTGGTATTCTATTATATGGGAGCAGCTGTATCCCATATAAAGAAGCTCAGTCCATCTCATATAGGTGTATAAGTGATTGCCATGAAGCTTCATGCTCAGAGGTTCTGAAGGGAGGTGGCAGGATAAAAATGTTAGACGGACCTTGCAAGCTAATGCCTTTCATTAACATGAACCAGAGTCAACAAGGAGGGTGATGTTCTATGGGCTAGTTAGTGTCTCTGGGCTTCAGCTTCTCTGTCTGTAAAATAAAGGAGGCTTAACTTGCTTTGTAAACATTTCTGTGCATTGTCTCCTTGTTTCCCAGTCTCCTCTCTCAGTGAAAGTCAGTGGTTCAGTGTTTCTGTGAGTCTGTGAAACAGGACTGTGATTTTGATGTGGTTTCAGTGGTCACATAATCTAAGAATCTGAAAACATGAGTTCAGTAAGAATTATGTGTGAGATGACCATTCACACTGAATATTTTATCACTTTTTCTTCCTCATATGCTGGCCATATTGTTTTCAGGTGATTAATGCAGATATACCATTTGGGTTTTAATAAGGATTATTAACATGATGATGGATATTGAACAAGTTAAGGATGGAAGGAAAATGTCTTTGTTTTGTGGTCAGTATTGTCCTATTATTATAAGTAAGAAAGTATTACTGCAGCCGAAATTACTTGAAATTATATTTACTTTTTATCTGGATGAAGATTTTTGTAATTCATATTAATATTCATGGCTATTAGTGTTTTCTGGGTGTAATAATAAATATAGCTAACCACAATCATCTATTTGTCTCTTAATTCTGTAAATATTGACTATGTGGCTCTGCTAAGTGCAGCAGATACAAAAGTAAAGAAGGTGCCACAAATAACTGCAATCGAGATGTAAGCACTAGTGAAGCGAGATGTACCAAGTATTAAAGGATTACCAAGGATGGAGCAAGGACCTCATGGAGGGGGCGGGGTTTTGTCAGGGAAAGCTTCAGAGAGGAAGTGATATTTGACCTGAGTCTTAAAGAGCAAGAATTTGCTGCAGAAAAAGGGGGGGGGGGGAAAGAGAGCAGAGGAAATAAAGCTTGTGAGGAAAGAATCTGGGAGGAATGATTTTCTAATCAAAGACATGAAGGCCTTTTTTGATAATTTCTTCATCTGCATTTCTAGTAAGAAGTCACGAACCTTGGCCTTACTGAAAGTCAGTGTGATGATGATGAAATGATATCTGGGCCTTACTAAGACTCATGAACACTTTCCCATGGAAAATCCTCATAAAGTCTGTTGTTTCTCACAGATTCATAAGCCTGTAAAGCAAAAGGCCTATAAAGGGAAACATTTGAGCTCATGAATGTAAAGTTTCGTACCCTCTGCTGTGATTATAGCAGGTTGACTTGAACCTGTATACAATGAGGGAGTGTAAATGCTACTGATGTAGGCCTCCATTTTTCAGCCCAGGAGGGTAGCCTGTGTGGTCCTTTTGTATTTGCTCTAAGTGATATTGAAGGCACAATCAGTTTGGGAGCGATTTTTTTCCCTTAAATTTGCAGAATAAGAGAAAAATCAATTTGACTAACACCCAAAAGAGAACAAGCAACAAAATTGAGTTACTTATTTTCAGATACCTGTTTGGGCTCTTTTAGCTCATCAAATAACATGGTTTCTCCTCTTTAAGTACTGTCTTATAGCTTACTAGTCAGTGTTATCAACTCAGTACCTCTTGTAGAAAATCAAAATCGCATTATTTTAAAGGGCAGTTAGACTATAATACAGCTGTTTACTCTATCAAAACTTTCATAAGAATGTGTACAAAAATATGACAAGGAGAACAAATAAAATAATGCAGCTTGAATGTACCATTTCTCATAAGTTGGATATATTGTAGGCCTTAAATTAATCTTCTTTGAGACCAATAATAGAGACACTTTACCTTTATCATAATTATTTTGGGATATTAGGAAAAGAGATTCATTTAAAAAAAAAAGATTTTCCCTTTAATTGAAATCTCAATGAGGAAATTTTACGAAGCTCACTGATACCTTCCAGGATATTTAAATTTCTCTCCTAGTTTCTTCATTTTAGATTTGCTTTTCAGTAGAAAAGCTTATATTTCTGGCATACTCTAAAGCCTAAAAGGAGATTCAATGGTTACTGTAACAAAAAACTCTATTTACAAAGATGTTTAGAGCACCCTAGTTGTTAAGGGATTAAAGATCTCATTTCACCTCTTCTTATTGGAAAATGAGGAATCGAGTGATGCATGTACAACGTAGATTCTGGAGTTTTATGCTCAAGCAATGAGTAAAACTTTATGACCTGACTTATGCACTTTCCAAGTTGGATTTGTTATACATATGGGTATCAGTTTCTTAGTTTTCTCAGTGTTTTTCGGGGCTTAAATACAGGATATTCTTTTACTAATTTAGTTGACTTGTGCTG
This sequence comes from Hipposideros armiger, assembly GCF_001890085.2. Classification (NCBI taxonomy): domain Eukaryota; kingdom Metazoa; phylum Chordata; class Mammalia; order Chiroptera; family Hipposideridae; genus Hipposideros; species Hipposideros armiger. The sequence goes on from NW_017731351.1 coordinate 3,313,053, forward strand.
CCCAAAATTTTCTGAAAAAAATCAATTTAATGCTTTGCAAGTAGAAATGACACATGGCCTTGTTAGCTTTATTTAGTTGTAACAGAGAGAAAAGAACTATTATACATTGGGCATTGCATTGTCGTTTGGGTTTTTTTCTATTATAGTAAAGCAAGTTGACTACTGTTGAGAGAGAAAATATATACTACATCTGAATGATTCTTTTCCATATTGGTGTAATTAAAATCTTGGTAATTTTCACAAAGTTGTTTTTATAATAAAACACATTTTCTGATGAAATTAAAATGGATTTCTTTTCAAGGTAAGGACAAACCAATTGATCCTATGAAGAAATATTACATTCATATGACGGTGACAAGGTAACCAAATGTGAAGTTACAGAATACAGTCCCCAAGACTACCCTCACTTCTGACACCAATTGAGAGTTTGAGGGTTCCCAAGACCTCCTCAGTTTCAGTAATTTGCTAGGATTGACAGAACCCACTGAAATCTATTGTACTCAACAATGATGGTTTATTACAGAAAAAAGACACAAATGACATTCACTCAAGGGGAGAATTGTGTAAGACAGAATCCAGGAGGGCTCCAAACCTGGAGCTTCTGTTACAGTTGTCCTCCCCCGTGGATCCATGGGCATCATTACATTCCCAATACTCAGTGTATTATCACACAGAGTATTGCTAATACACAGAGTATTGCTAATGAGAGAAGCTCATCTGAGCCTTGGTGTGCCGAGCTTTCCTGGGGCTCCATGGTTGACTCCAGAGTGGGCGGACCTTTGGTCTCCAACCCTCCTGGGGGCAGTGTGGTTCCTACATGGCCCAAAGCCCTCATCACAGTTCATTCTGTTAGATGGCCAAGGCCCAAGTAAACAAAGACATTCTTCCTAGAAATCACCCCCCCCAGTTGAAGAGGGCGAAAGCCGACATTTCTCTGAGTAAGGTTAGTTCTTTAATACACAGAAACCAATATGAATAACTGTGAAAAGAGCTGAACATTTTGAAAGTGAAGTCTGTCTTTTAAAACATGACCTTCAGAAGCTTCATGAATAATCAAAAGTGACCAGCTAGGAACTAGAAGACCTCCATTCACGTATCCTGGTTGTGTGTACATTAGGCACCTAATATAAAAAGCTGTTTCATTTTTCAGAGCTTCAGTTTCGTGGATGATATAAAACCAGGGTAATCAGCCTTGCCTGTTTCACTAAATAATAAAAGGTGTATAAAAGAGCTTCACAAAGTCCTATACAAATATAATTAATAATATTTCATATTTCTGAAAAAGAGCTGGCAGTTATGAGTGATCAAACCATTCAAGTTAGTAATTTTTGACTTGAAATTGTAAAGAATACTGTTAGCAAGAGCCATGATAATTTTAAATAGAATTAAGTGCTATGATACAAAGAATACATGTTTAAATATTTTATTTCAGATAGATGATTCCTAGTAATACACTGCAGGGCATTTTTATAGACAAATCTTTTTTACTCTACAAAAGTAAAAAGTAAAAATGGGATAGTTCAAGAAAGATGTGCTCATGGGGGGACAAACTATGTATGTAATGCATTGGTATACAGATTTTATGTGGCTCAGGGTAGCATTAATAGTGAACGATTTCACCATGGCAGGGATACACCCTGCTGGTGCATTTTATAATTTAAGAAATAATGTCAACTAGAATTAGAACGAGTAGGGAGCTGCCTTTGGACAAGGCCCTGAGCTCTTTGTGTAAAGAGGCATTATTTTAATTTGTTCAGCAAAATGCAGCTGCTGACAAATAATACTTGTACTTTTTTGAGACTGTCATCATTTGAGAAGTTGAATAACCAACCGTTACATCCCAGCTCCATGCAGGACATTTCATTTAAAAAAACACTTGTAGTACAAAAATATATCCATGGACACCCAGTGACTTTTGTTAGCAGTTATAAACTTGATATATTGTCCTAGTTTGTTCCTTTCACTGCAAAAAGAAAAGGGAGGAATTATCTATCTGGCTTTGGTCCTGAAGTGGAGCCCAAGAGGGAGGTGATGTAGGGTGAAGACCTAGCATTGTTGCACCAAACCTCAGTGTCTTGCTGACATCGTGAAGCCATGCGCACTTGGGATATGCCAAGGTCCTCTGCACGGCCTCGGTGACCCACCTCGAGTTCTTCCACATGCAAGGGCTTCCAGATGTTCCTAGGGAGAACATGTCTCTTTATAATAAAAGTTATATTAGCCATCATTTTCCACATATTCCTAAGGCACCCATTTACAAGAATTTGTGGTACATTCCCAAACATCTGCAGATAGTATCTCCATAATTACTTTTGAAATTACTAGCCACCTGTCAGCACAGGGATTACTACTATGAAGAATGTCAAATGGGAATTAAGGGCTTTTTTTATTAGGTTACCAGCATTCTACCATAGACATATTGTGGGCAGATAGGAGCATTTCAGCACACAATTTTATTAGGTACAATAAATTTGGAGGCTACATACTTCCCTGTTACTGCATATGCATATTTACTCTGTACATGTGTATTCAGCAGCAACTGAAAACTGCTTAGAATGGCAGTTGTACCTTGGGGTTTGAGTTTCAGATGAAAAAAAAAGATGTTTGGCTTCTTCATTTCTTGTACCAAAATATATTTGCTTAACTAGCAACTGGAGCTACTTAGAAAACATTATGCAGCTTTGCCTCATGGAAATGCTGTGAACTTTCAGCTTGCAAATGCATAACTGTATTGGGGAGAATAACTTGTAGGATTTGGGGAGAAGAGAATAGAAGAAGAGATGGGAAACAGAAGACTCATTGGACATATGTGAGGGAAATAGCTATGGGATATCTCATAGTGCCCATGTGAGAAGTAAGAGAAATTTGTGCCTGGACCTCTGCTTACTCTTCCAGGACTAACAGCCAGCTAAAATTTAAAGGTTGCAGTGAGACAGGCCCTGCGTTGAGCATTTAATGTGTGCATAGCACTTTGAATTAGGAATTACTGTTGTCATCGTCATCATCATCATCGACTGAGGTTTTGAGAGACAAAACATCCCAGATTGGTCAAAGAGCTAGTCAGTGGTGAAGATGTGACCTCTACCATCTACACTGGGAATTCAAAGTCATCGATGATATTCATGTTGCTGAAAGCAATGGACTTTTCTCAACCTCATCTTATAGGACCCAATAGCAGAATTTGAATAGTAACATATGTACCCCTGGAAGTTTATTTTGTTTTTCTTTCTGTTCTCGGCTGTAAGGATAGCATATGCTCCCTAATTTCCTCCTTCTGGACACTCCCCCAGCCAGAGGTGGGACTTATCTCCCCAGGGCTCAGTCCTGATCTTTTCTTTCCTAATCCCTTGTGGATGAGGTGATTTCATCTAGTTTCAAACCTGCAATCTACCATTTGGGCAAATAGCTCCCCATGTGGGTCCCCAGCCTGGTCTCCACCAGACTCAGGCCTCCTCCAGACCTAGCATCTTCCTATCACTTCCTCTGTTTGGCTGGCCAGAGATAAGATCTGAGGTTCCAGAGAGATAAGACCCCTCAGGTCTTTAGCGTAATGCATAGCAAATTCTAGCTGACTAGTGTAGGCTTCACTTGAGTTCAGGGCCCAGTGACCAGCTCATAATAAAGGGGTTTTCTCTTTCTTCTTCCTTTGCCAGTGTTCCCTGTGGTCTGCTTTCTCAAGGACTTTATGACACCAGACAGTTGTGGTCTGAGGCAGGATTCAGGTATTTCTGGGTTCCCTGGCTAAAAGCATCTTATTGTGACTAAATCCCATGTCAACTCTTAACTGTTTTACTTGCTCATTAATACACTTTTTGAGGGCAATTTTAGGCATATTGAATCTTGCGAATGTAAAGTGTTTTTAGGCGATAGTCTTTCAGTGGAAGTTGAACTGCTTCTGTATGACTTGACACATTAAGATATGATATGATACGTACAATTTATAAAACTCAGTGGGCCTTTCAGTGGGGCTCACCTGGACCAAAAATGGGTTTGTTTCCTGAAAATATCAAGGATGGTTTTTAAAGGGTAATAAAATTCAAGTTGTTTTGAAGCCTTTTAATAAGGGGGAGAGTTTGAGAGGGTTCCACAAACAGGAGAATGGCAGGTTAACAGTTCTTGTGGTGAAAACAAGAAAGCACATCTGGGAAATTGCAAGTGGCATGGCACGTGTACAGAATCTATTTGGAAAATGGCAGGGTGATGCCAAACTGTGGGCAGAATATGAGACGTGAAATGTCTTGGAATTTGAGGGAGCCTGTAAATGGCATCCTTGTTTTTCTAGCTTGAGTTTTATACATCAGTTGAGTGATACAATGGAGTCAACAGGACTAAATATCAACTTAATTATAAAACTCATATGGGAGAAAGTGACATGGATGCTGGCAATAGTGGTCTTCCTATTACTGAAACCCTAAATTTGTCAGACTTATCCAGTCACAGTCAGCACTGAATAGATATAGGCCACCACATATGAAGCCCCACTTTTGTGACACGTACTATATAAGGAAGAGCAGAGACAAATGTGTGCTCTCTGAGTCCCATTGAGAAAAAAGAGGAAGGACTTGAGCTTTGTCGTACTTTCCAATAATAAAATGAACACTACTTCAACAAGGAGAATTAAGAAGTGTGGGAAAAGATCTAGAATGTTTAGAGGACTATAGGAGTGGAGAAGTAGTATTGCTCATACCCTGTGCCCTAGGATTGAGTCCTTTAGGCAATGGGAAATGATTGAAACTCTTTAAGCAGGAACTCAAGGCATGTTTGTTTAGTGCTTGGAGGTAGGCCTTAGGAGGTAGGTATAGGGCACTTGGGGCCTTCACTGTTAAGCTACAGGTTGTAAATTAATTCAGTAGGCAACAGAGAGCCATCAATATTACTGAGCAGGAACTGGTTCATCTGGAATGATGCACAGGATTGGAGGGATTTGAAATGAATGGGAAGAGGGGATCCCAAGTAGGAAGCAATGGCAATAGTGATAGGCAGTAACTGAAACTAAGACGGTATTTTAGAGATGAAAAGATGGTACGGGTGAGAGCGATGTTAGTGAGAATGGATCAATAGAACTTGATGAATAGTTGGAGAGAGAGAGGGAGAAATCAGACATCAGCCTTGGGTTATACCGCCCATGTGATCAGGAGACAACTGGAGCAAATGAACAGAAATAGAGAAGAAGCAGGTGTTGGTTAGAGGAGAAAATGGTAGATTCACATAATAGTTGGATGTAAGCACTGGAGTTTGGGATAGGAGTTAGAGAGTTTATTTATATTTGAAAGGCTTCTAACCAAAATGTGGGTTGACGATATGAGATTGCTACAAGATAACGCATAAAGAGAAGAGAGAACAAGGCTGAGATCGGAGGCATAACATTTAGGAAAAGAATCAACTACAGGTAGCAGGAGTCAGGTATGAAGAGAACTGGGGAAATAAAGAAATTCAGGCCAAATGTACGCTAGAAATCATTAGATAACTGTCTAAAATGGTGGTTGCCGAGTGATGAAGACCAAATTATGTAAAACCCTTCCTTCTTGACAGCTGTATTAAACAGAGTGTGAAGATTAACATTAATTGAGATTTCTAGTATGTGGTATTGTCAGGTTAAGAAGTGGGACTTGGAAAAAGTGTACCAGTGAAAATGATTGGTACAGATGATTTACTCACAACAGAACGGAGATACTAAGAGATACCCTTAAGTAAGTGAAGTAACTATTAATAGTACAGAAGTGGAGCAGAGAGAGGATTCATTTAGCTTGGAAAAACAGCCAAAGATGGGTTTGTGCCAAGATTTCTAAGTGTGAATAATAGATACTTAAATAAAAGAGGTTAAGAATTATTATTCTTCACTACTGTCAAGTAAAGTTATAAGTGCTTCATAACAATCTGGATAATTCAAGAGAAGGTGCATTTTGGGAGGCTATGTATGTGAAACCCACCCTGACTTACATAAAAGGCAAAGCACCTAATATAGTAAATATTGTATACTAATATACATTGGCTACTAGTATAAATTGGTTGTAAATAAATTCTGAATCACTGGTTCATTTCTTCTTTGCTTTGCTTTTATTAATATATAAAACCTACAGAGCAAGACAATATGTGTGAAATTATCAGACATCATAGTTCTTCCAAGTGACCCTAACTGGACCCCTGGGTTTTGAACTCTCTGAAGAAAAACTGATAAATGATATTTGTAACTATCTCCAGTGTCTAAGCATCTAGTGTCTAAGCATCCAGAAAATGAGTCATTCAAATTATTTATTTTAGCAAGTATTAAGAGAAATCTTTAATATGCAATATGGTTAAGTCTTGTGATTCTTCCCATAGTGTGTTGAGTGAGACTGCCAAGTGATACTGACTTTTAGTATATGAGTTAGAGCTTTGTTATATATTACTTGGCTTAGTGGATCTTACAGAAAAATTTCTGTACACATCATTTGGCCTAGAAGAATTTTTGGGAATACTTTTTTGCCTATTGATTAGCAACCCCCCCAAAAAACCCCTAAAACCAAAACCAAAACAACAAAAACAAACAAAAACTTAATATTTCATTTGATATCTTTTTGTTCACAAAATCCTCTCCTTAAATAACTGTCATTTAAAAAGGATAAGATGGTGGTATAGGTTGGAAAACAAACCTTCTTTTATAGTTCAGAGAAGCTATCTTTCTCCTGAAATTACAACATTGGTAAGATCGTACATTATTATATAGAATAGATCAACCTTGTCTTCATTGCAGGACTTTCTTCATGAAATCCGTGATATTTGGTTATCCAGCCTCTGCTTGAATAATTCTTTTGGGCAATTCATTTTGTTTTTTTGGATTGACTCAAAACTTAACATTCCAATTTCATCAAATGTATCCATCAAGATTCAGCTGTACTTGTTGTTACTTTGACCTACCTCTAATGACTATTTTTAAATATTTGAAGGCAGCCATTCTATCATGGTGCCTACTTTCATGTCTTCCCTTCATTGGATATAAAGCCCGTTTTACCTCTACCACTGGTTCTTGCTAATTTTGTCTGATCCTTATTGCATATTAAATATTTTTTCAATGTTGACTCACTTGATGATATTAACTTTTATTATGACATCTATAGATTTGATCAACATACCTATTTTGCTTTTCTCCAAATTGTTTATAAAAATATTTACCGCTAAAATGAAACCACTGTCTCAAAGTTCTTGATGGACCGTGTAAATATCAAATACAGTGGACTTACCTCAGCTCTCATTTCCCTATATTGTGGAGTACGGCCTCTGCCTCCTAAAATTTTCTTCCCACTTGAGCACAGCCTGCCCTAGTTTTCTACCATTATTCCTATCACCTAAATGGAAGCATTCAAAAGGTTGTACATCTTCTGACCACGATTCTTTTTCGGTTATTTTTCTTGAGTATTTATCTGCTTCCAACTTTCTAAACCTCTGTGAAGATGATTCCCAAATGAGCTCTGGACCTGTATTTCTAAATGTTTTGTGGTATCTCTGCCTAGTCGTTCTGCTGGAACTTAATCTCAGCATTGCCCAAACTCTCATTATTTTCTTCAATGACAGCACTTTTTGTCACCTAACTTTGGAGTCATATTTGACCTTTCTCTCCTTTTCTTTATCTAGTTAGTGCCATTGGGTGAATTCTATCTAGGCAGCATGTCTTGGTCTTTCTATACAGCCTGAGAGGCAGTGTGACAGTTGTTAGGGGCATAGTCTCTAGACTACTTGAGTTCCAGGTAAGGCTTTATCACGGACTAGCTGTGTGTCTTTGGGCAGTTTTCTTAAGTTCTCTGTGCCTCACTTTCCTCATTGGTAGATTTGGATGGTAGTATTTTTAACACACATCTCATAGGATTGTTTTGAATGTTAAAAGATAACGCATGGTGTGGCCTTAGACGAATACCCAGCATAGTAGTGCTTAACAAATCTTATATATTATGATGTGCATTTCAAGTGCCATACCACCTTATTTTAGGCTCTTTTTATTTCTAAGGCTGACTGTTATTGTATTATGTCACATAATGGATATTCCAGCTTCTGCACAATAGATCTGTACTATTTTATTTGAGATACAATTTTAAAGCTTATGTGGAATGTACTGAATTCTGCTAAGTCTTATGCCTCATGTGACTTCTGATGAAGGAAATGGAAAACTGCACAGTGGAAACATTTTAGTTCCATCCTACAGTGGGGCATTTGCTGTGAGACCAGCAGGTTACGAAGAAGCTTCAAGAAATCCAAAGACAGACGCACAGTTTGGAATGTAAAACTAAAACAAAACAGGAGTTCTCGTATATTAGTAACTCAGGCAAAAATAGATTGGGGAGAATTTACGGATCAGAAAATCTCAGAGCAGGAAAACGGGAAGCTGTGATGTAGAAGGGACATCTAAGCGAGGAGTGTTTGGTTAAGCAACAGCAAGTTCATCCTTCTCTGAAGAGTCATATGGACCAGATCTGATCACGGCGTATAGCAAGAGTCACGGAGTTCCCCTTCCTGTTTTTCTCTCATTCACAAACAACCACTTTTTACCTCAAATAAGCCATTGGCTCAGAATGAAAACCTCAGTTTTATAATCGCTGTACATGCTGCTTCTGCTAATTTGCAAATTGTTTATTTCTCTGGAAGACATTTATGATATGTCCCCATTCTCACTGTGTATTTAATAGTACTACTAATTTTAAATGATTCTGTTTTGAATTTCTAACCAAATGTACATTTTTAACAGGGTGATTAAATCATAGAGTTCCCACAGTTTTCACTTTCCCTGCATCATGGTTTCTTTTAAAGTGGTACCGGGGAAATATTGACTGAGTTTTATTATACTGTGTTTCCTTTGTCCTGTGACTTTTTCCTGTGTATTTCTGTCAAAGTTATGAAAGAGTTATCCATGTGTCAAATAATTGTGAAGTATTTTATGGACTCTTCAGAAAGAGTGACTAAATGTTATATGAAGAACTTAACTTAGTAAGTTTATAATAGGCCTGCAGCAATAGAATTAAGTTTCCATTGTTCCTGATTCTGAGTATCATGGAAAGACACCAACTTTGACTTGCTGACACATTCGTATTTCCTATATTAGAACTGTTGGGTTGGCTTTTTTGTGTTATCAACTAGCAGAGTTTGCCTTTATATTGCTCTAAGATCGAGAACTCAGAAGCCAGTAAAATGTGATTATCTGTGTAACCCTTGTCTGTGTAATTTTATCTACCTACCTACCTACCATCCATCCATCCATCCATCCATCCATCCATCCATCCATCCATCCATCCACCCACCCACCCATACACCCATCCACCTATCCATCCCTGCAGTTCTTCTCTCTCCACTCATGTTGGTCATCATGTCTCATTCCTGCTTCATCCCCTGTAACTGCCTGCACATCCGCTCTCAGCATAAGGAAATATATTGTTGGAAAAGTCATGACGTATTTTGTCTGTGTTTTTCAAAACTCATTTATTTATGTAAAGAACAAAGATCAGTCAATGACAAATAGCCCATTTTGTTTGATAACCTTTTGCCATCTTTCAGTGAGCTTCATAATTCCTTGTTCATAGAAGGACCTGTCTTTATTTGCGAAAAACTGAACAAGGTGCTGACTTACAGCCTCATCTGAAGTTATACCACGCAAGGAGTTTTGAAGAGAGTGAGACAAGTGGAGGTCTGGCGAGTATGGTGGGTATGGCAACACACCATATCCAAGCTCCAATAATTTTTGACGGGTGATCAAACTTGTGTGTGGTCTTGCATTTTTGCTATGGAACACAACTCCTTTACAATTAACAAGCTCTGGATGTTTCTGGATGATGGATTCATTCAAACTGTCCAATTGCCGACAGTACACATTTGAATTGATTGTTTGGTTCCTTGGTAGGAGCTCGAAAAACATGACACCTTTATTTATTTATTTTTTAAAAATTTTATTGGGGAATTGGGGGAAGGGAACAGTGTTGGGGGCTTGGGGAAGGGGACCAGCCAAGTTGTTGTTCTTAAGTCTTCGTTGTGGAGGGCACCAGTCGCCATCTGGCTTCCCATTGGTAGCTCGTAGCCTCTAAGCTCAAGATGCTGTGTTCAATCTTAGTTGTGGGTGGGTGTAGCCACCTTCCCATGTGGGAGTCAAACCAGCAGCCTTGTTGTTAAGAGCGCATACTCTATCCACTGAGCCATCTGGGTGGCAGCTCAGCTCAAGGTGCCGAGTTCAGTCTTAGTTGCGGATGGGTGTAGCCTACCATCAAACAGGCAATCTTGTTGTTACACCAGCTGAGCCATCCTGCCACCTGTTGGCAGCTCAGTGACAGCTCAGCTCAGGTGCAGCATCACTGGCCCATGTGGGAATCAAACCGGCAGCCCTGTTGCTCAGAGCTCGCTCTCTTAAGGCAACTCTTAACCAACTGAGCCACTCGGCTGGCCCAAAACATGACACCTTTAAAATCCCACCACACTGAGAACATAATCTTCCTTTGATAAATGTCTGCTTTCGATGTTGTTTGAGGCAAATCATCATGTCGAGACCAAGACCATTTGCGCACCACATTGTTGTAAACAATCCACTTCTCATCACCAGTTAATAGTCACTTCAAAAAAAGGATAGTTTTCCTCACGTTTAATGAGCACATTGCTGATGTTTATACATGCCATCAAATGAACTTCTTTGAGTTCATGCAGAACCCAAGTATTGAGCTTGCTTACGTATCCCAGTTTCTTCAGGTAGTTGTGAGCACTTGAATGATGGATGTTCAATGTTTCTGCAATCTCTTGTGTCGTGTAACGTGGGTTTGACTCGATCAATGCCTTTATTTTGTCGTCATCAACTTCGGTCGGCCTCCCTGACTGAGGAGCATCGTTGAGCTCAAAATCACCAGCACGGAATTTCGTGAACCATCGTTGGCACTGACATTCTTGTAGAGCATTGTCACTGTAAACTTTATGCAACTTTTCACAAGCTTGACATGCGTTCTTCCCTTTATGGAAGTAAAACAGTAAAATATGGCAAAAATGCACAGTTTGGTCTTTCATCTTCAACTTGTTGTAAAATATTCAAAACTCAATCAAATTGCTCAGTTTTGCTTTTAGAATGAAGCTAGAACTGTCAGCTGTCAAATGGCATAGGAATAATGTAGATGCGAATGACTCTAGTACTTCCAAAAATGAATTAGTGCTATCTGTCGCAAACATGTGTCATGACTTTTCTGACAACCAAATAGAACAGTGTTAAGGATAGAATATGGATGCCAGTTATGTTTGCATGATCATACGTAAATTAGTTCATCTTTCAGTCTCCTCATCTGGAAAAGGGGTAGGTCATTAAGGACCCCTGCAGGCGGAGTAACTCTGGTGAGTGGATAAAAACTTGACTCTCTGATGGGAAGGAGGGACAGTGCTAAGGTTCCCAAACTCTGTGAGGCTGTCCTTTGACCTGCACTTGCCACTTCTGTCTGAACCTGACTGACTGCCTCTGAGCTTTGATTTCTGTTCTGGATGTAACACTTCTTTTCCCAAGACTAAGGCTTGCATGTTCAGTGTTTGGATTTTTCACTTTATCTATGCATTGTTCTTGGCTAGGTGTTGCTGGAAGCGTTACTTAATTGCCAAATCTCTTATGGAGTTTCTGGTCAGAGGGTTGTGTCTGTGAGAACAGGAGGAGGAGATGAGGTAAGGGGGAAGCAGGGGGAAGTTTCTCTTTAAATTTTGTGTCCTGGATCCCAGAGGAGGATTGTGCTGACAAATCCTGAAGATGTGAACAGAGTTGTAGCATCATTTGTGAGTGATAACTTGCTTCATCACTAGGACCAGAGGATATTCCATTTCACGAGCCAGGGACCAACCAACACTACAGATTCAGGCCCCACCTCATCACTTCCCTCCCCCAAATCACATTATTTACTCACCAGTCGTCATGTCCACACTTCCCCTTATCTTCTTGTATCTGATTGAGAATTCCCAGTTTTGATTAAAAGTCACACAACACTTGCAGTACCTTCTCGTGTCTGCAGCACGTGTTCCTTGGTGGTCAGTGTCTTTTATGATGGCTGTGGTTTAGGTACGCATACAGTTGGTGATTGTGCATGTGTCAGTGATGAAACTAGAGCTATTTAGTATATGTGCATTGGCTAAAATGTTTTAGAGACACTCCTTGTACTTAATAGGATCTAATAACCCAGTGAGATTTGAAGATTTTACAGTCAGGGATGGCGCCTCACACTTGATTTCAAATCAATCATTTGTCCAGCCATAGACTGAGGAAAATCTCTTGTTGCCTGATGCTGTTTGGGAAGTGACAGCCTTGTCTCTGGAATCTTGTGTCTGTGCTGAGTGTATGAATGGCTGGTGGTCAAGTGCCCCATGCTGGGAGGGAACTCACATTCAGTTTAATGCTCTGCTGTTGCCAGCCTGCATTTTTTATGAATTTTGAAGACAGGACTCCCCAATTTTGTTTTGCATTGGGCTCCACAGCTCATTTGGCCAGTCCTGGCTGAATTAACTTTTCATGCAAAGACTCCTGAAAGGCCAAAGTTGGGACTTAACTGGGTTTACACAACATGCTGAAGGAACGCTCGTGTCTGCTTACTTAATAGATGTCTGTTGTGGGGCAGAGCCTGGTTTGAAGTTTTAGTGAGAGCCAATGAAGTTGTGGGGAGTAGCTAACCTTCTCCTTTCATTGACTGTGATTTTCTATCAGAAACCACCTAAACGTGGACAAGACCAAACTCGCTTAGCTCAGTTCACAATAGTGACATCTAGGTTTCAAGGGCTACATAGCCCATCATAACAGAGAAAAATGAAACTCTTGATATAGAACGTTTTGTGTCTGAGTGTTCTTATACTATCATAAAAATGAATAAAATCAGAGTATAAAAATTAATTATTGATTTCCTTATTTTGGTGAAAGCAATAATTTGTCATCTTATCCCTGTACACTAGAGCACAATATTGCTGTATACAGCTCAGCTGGAAACAGGAGTTAGGAATGTTTTGAAATAAAACACATGATTTTGGAAAGGATTGGCTCCTGGTTTAGGCAGCACTCCTAAACCTCAGCCTGTAGAGCAAAATGTGATTTAATACCTGTGCACAGAGGCCAATTACTGCCCAGTGACAGTGATTGAGTGAGGGTCTGATGGGGGTCCTGGGAGATGGGGCATTGCTTTAAATTTTTAGAAATTTTGTCTAAGTCACATTTTTGTTCCTCTCTGTTATGTCTGCACATTTTCTTTTGATTTGCAGTTAGAATGTAGACATATTTTCTAAATGAATGACAACCCAGTTTGCCGTGAGATGGTAAAGCCTCCTTTATGGAGAAGTACAGCCCGGGGACTCGTTGAGGCCTGCTTCAGGCTAGACTGGAAATAAAAAACATGATGCATCCTGGTCTTTCAGGAACATTTTATTGACTCCAAGCTTTTAATGTTATTGTGAAAATGCAGAATTCCTCTTTCTGCAGAATCAGTAGGGATTGCTCTCCCTATCGGTAGTTGATACCTTCTCAAGCACATGTGCCTAAAAATGTTAGACCCTAGTGCAACAAAGAGCAAAGGGGAGATAGGCCCCAGCCCCACCCTTTCACAGCTTTACTCAGGCAACTAAAACAAAATTCCAATATATATAAAAGCATTCCCTCCAAAACTACCCCACAATCTTTTTCTTTAATAGGACATCAGGGCCCCTTTAGCAGTGACTTGTGGTGGCTGCTGCAGGTCTGGCGGGCCTTAGGAGGTGCTCTGTGTGCTCCATAGCCATCCTGTCAGCCCTGAGAATGCACCCAGCATTGGCCAGGGGCTGTGACTGGATTTAAAAAGTACATCCAGCAAGGACAATTATTTTCTTTCTGGTGTTGGGAACAGAAGAAATAGTTTGATAGATACTTTTTAAAATTGCCCATTGTGTGAGATATTTCATACTTGAATGCATTAGAAAAACAGGAAAACAAAGCAAAAAATCAAAATGAACAACTCAGCCTTTTCAATTTCTTCAATTTTTCGTTGGCGTTACTGTGTTGGGTTAAGGGTATGTCCAGTTAGTAAGATTAGAGCTATTTTTTTTCCTCTTTCATCAGCTTATGTAGACTTTAAATAACATTTTAACTTTGTGCTCTTATGTTAATTTTAGAGGTAATCAGTACCAGGGTTTTCTTTCTAACATGCTTCCACCACTAAAAAGTCTATGCTGTTTATTAGACAACATTCACAAGGGTCACGCAAAGAGAAAATAGAGGGCTTTATTTTAGATAAGGGCCACATATTATCATAAGAACATGTCACATGTTGTAGTCAGCATTTTTAATACCAATAATATGGCAGTAAGTCAATGTTGAATACATAATTTAATACTGGTAATTATAGACCCACAAACCTCATACAAAGTAGGCTCATACTGTCAGTTCCAACATGCACATATGCATCACTAAATGACTGTGGGTTTTCAAATATTTCACCAGAAAAGTATTTTTTATTCCAATGCTGCGTGGTGTCCGGTCAAAAGACTGTCTTCAGGGGTGCATTTTTTCAGGGAAACCTTAATAAATAGATTTTATGAGAAAGTCACAAGGCCGGATGTATTTACAACTCTGAACTGTGACCAAGTTGAAGGAAAGAGCCAGTAACAATCACATAAATGAGAAGGCACGATTGTGCAATCTTCATGGTTTTCATAAAAGTGTTTCCTCTAATGCTGCAGCTTTTATGCCTTTTTTTTAAATTTGAAAAAACTATAGGAGAATATAAGGGAAAAATACAGTAATGTATTTTCCTAACTGGTCATTTATATCTTTGTGGAATTCAAGATTAAAAAAAAAAAAAAAACATGAGGAGGGAGGAGATACAACACTGCTATTGTTTTGAAACCTTTTATTTTGAAATACTTTCAAACTTAGAAAAGTTGCAAGGGCATTACAAAGAAATCTTGTTTGGCCTTCATCCTAATTCCCCAATTGTTAACATTTTAGCACATTTTCCTCTTTTATCTATGTATCTGTGCATCCATGTATGCATGAATGTATATATCTATCATCTGTCTCTATCATTTTTCTTCCCAATTTGACAGTATTTTGCAGATTGATAGTTATTCTTAAATACCTGTGTCTATTTCCTACTCTTCGATATATATATATATATATATATGTATATATATATATGTTACCATTACCATAATTACCAGAAAATTACCATTAATATAAGAGTACTATATAACTCACAAACTCCATTAAAATTTCAGTGATTGTCCCAATAATGTCATTTATAGCAATAGACAAGAAGGAGGAGGAGGAGGCAGCGGAGGCAGTGGTAGGGGAGGGAGAGGGGAAGAGGAAGAGGATACAACAGGAAAAACAAAGTTTATGGTGGAGGAATCAGTTCAAGTACAAGAGTTTCACTTAATTGCCATATATTTTTGATTCCTTAAACATGCAGCAATTCTTCAGCCTTTCTTTGTTTCTTGACCTAGATATTTTAGAAGTGTGCAAGCCAATTCTTTTGTAGAAAAATCTCTCAGTTTATCTAATATTTTCTAATGCTTAGATTCAGAATATAGAGTTTTTGGCAGGAATGTTACAGAAGGGAGGCTGTTTTCTTCACTACACTTTATATTAGCAAACACATAATATCAATTTGTGCCCTCACTGGTAATGTTAATTTAGAGTCTACTTGATTTCTCCCCTCTAGAGTTCATTAATCAGTATTTTGTACTTATTTGTAACTAATTAGTAAGCATTTGTGGGAGATATTTTGAGTTCATATAAGTATTCTATTCCTTATTGAAGTTTCACTCACTGGTTTTAGCATCTTTTGCTGATTTTTGTCTGAATCAGTTATTATAAGATAGTTGCCAAATGGTGATTTTGGAAGTTCTATTATCTTTCTATAATTATTAGCTGGAATTTGATGGAAAGTAGGAAAAAAAACTCTCTCTCTCTCTCTCTCTCTCTCTCTCTCTCTCTCTCATCAATATGAACATTGAATTCCTGTTTTAATTAACAGCTGTGGATCCCATTACTCTGGTCATGTAACCACCACCACAATCAAGATATAGAACATTTCCATCAATTTTTAAAGTTGTCTCATGCTCATGTGTAGTCAGCCTCCTCCACTCTCCACCTTGCACCTTGGCGCCCACCACTGGTCTGTCTTCTCTCACTGTGGGTTTGTCTTTCCCAGAATATGACATAAATGGAATCCTACAGTATGTAGCTCTTTGAGTCTGTCTTTCTTCACGACACATATTGCATTTGATATTTATCCATGTTGTTACATGTATCAGTAGTTCATTCTTTTGATTGATGAGTAGTATAGTATTTCATTATGTAAACATACCACAGTTTGGTTATCTGTTTACCAGCTGATGGTCATTTGAGTTTCCAGTTTTTGGAAGTTATGAATAATGTAGCATACAGGTTTTTCTCTGGACTGGTATTTACATTGCCCTTAGCTAAATATCTTGTATTGGGATTTCTGCTCATACAGTAAGGGTGCGATTAATTTTTTAAGAAATTCACAAACTTTTTCAAAGTGGCTGTGTCATTTTTCATTTCTATCAGCAAAATATGAGAGTTCCAGTTTCTTTTCATCTTTGCCAGCTCCTGATATTGTCATTTAAAATATTAGCCATTTGAATAGTTGTGAGTGGGTATCATTTGGTTTTAATTTTCAGTTCTCCAGTGATTAATGATATAGAGCATCTTTTCATGTGTTTACTTGCCATTTGTATATATTATTTGGCGAAGTATCTGTTAAAACCTTTTGCCCATTCTTCATTGAACTGTATGTTTTCTTATTATTGAGTTTTGAGAGATTTAAAAAAAAATTCAGGGTGCTAGTCCTCAGATAAAGAGGATACCTTGTAGATATTGTAGGTTCACTTCACAGTGAACCACCACAATAAAGTGAATATTGCAATAAAGTGAGTCACATGAATTTTCTGGTTTCCCAATGTAAATAAAAGTTATAGGTATACTATACTGTAGTGTATCAAGTGTTCAGTAGCATTATGTCAAAAAATGTACACACTTTAATATAAAAATACTTTTTTTGTTAACAGAAGCTAACTATCATCTGAACCTTCAGTGAATTATAACCTTTTTGCTGGTGGAGGGTCCTGCCTGGATGATGGTGGCTGCTGACTGATCAGGGTGGTTGCTGAAGGTTGGGGTGGCTGTGGCAGTTTCTTAAAACAAGAGAACAATTAAGTTTGCCACATAGATTGACTTTTTCTTTCATGAATGATTTCTCTGTAGCATGCGATGCAGTTTGATAGCATTTTACCCAACAACTTCTTTCAAAATTGGAGTAAATCCTTTCAAACCCTGCTATTTCTTTATCAACTAAGTTTATGTAATAGTCTAAATCCCTTGTTGTCATTTCAAGGAACTTCACAGCACTTTTACCAGGAGTAGATTCCATCTCAAGAAACCACTTTCTTTGCTCTTCCGTAAGAAGCACCTCCTCATCGGTTCAAGTTTGATCACGAGAGAGCAGAAATTGAGTCCCATCTTCAGGCCCCACTTCTAGTTCTAGTTCTCTTGCTGTTTCCACCACATCTGCAGCGACTTCCTCCACTGAAGTCTTGAACCCCTCAAGGTCATCCATGAGAGTTTGAAACAACTTTTTCCAACCGCTGTTAATGTTGATATTTTAACTTCTTCCCATGAATCACAAATATTCTTAATGGCCTCTAGAATGGTGAATCTTCTCCAGAAGTTTTTCAGTTCACTTTGCTCAGATCCATCAGAGGAATGACCATCTATGCAGCTATAGCCTTACAAAATCTATATCTTAATAAGATGGGAATGTCAAAATTACTCCTTGATCCATGGCCTGTAGAATGGATGTTGTGTTGGCAGGCATAAAAATAACATTGTTTCCATTGTACATTTTCATCAGAGCTCTTAGGTGACCAGGTGCATTGTCAATGAGCACTGATATTTTGAAATAGTGTTTTTTTTTCTTTTTAACAATAGTTCTCAACGAGTGGGCTTAAAATATTCAGTAAACCGTGTTGTAAACAGATGTGGTGTCATTCAAGCTTTGTTATTCCATTTATAGAGCACAGGCAGAGTAGATTTAGCATAATTCCTAAGGGCCAGCTGCATTAGCCCCTAATCAGAGAGTCAGCCTGTCCTTTGAAGCTTTGAAGCCAGGCACTGACTTCTCCTCTCTAGCTCTGAAAGTCCTAGATGACATCTTCTTCCAATACAAAGCTATTTCATCTATATTGAAAATCTATTGTTTAGTGTAGCCACCTTCATAAATTATCTTGGCTAGATCTCCTGGCTAGCTTGCTGCAGCTTCTCCATCTGCACTTGCGGCTTCACCTGGCACTTCTATGCTATGGAGATGGCTTCTTTCCTTAAACCTCATGAACCAACCTCTGCCAGCTTCAGACTTTTCTTCTGCAGCTTCCTCACCTCTCTCAGCCTTCGTAGAATTGAAGAGAGTTAGGGCCTTGCTCTGGATAAGGCTTTGGCTTAAGGGAATGTGGTGGCTGGTTTGCTGTTCTATCCAGACCAGTAAAACTTCTTTCATATCAGAATAAGGCTGCTTTGCCTTCTTATATTCGTGTGTTCACTGGAGTAGCACTTTTAATTTCCTTCAAGAACTTTTCCTTTGCATTCACAGCTTGGCCAATTGTTTAGTACAAGAGGCCTGGCTTTTGGCCTATCTTGGCTTTTGACATGTCTTTCTCACTAAGCTTAATCATTTCTAACTTTTGCTTTAACGTGAGAGATGTGCGACTCTTCTTACACTTGAACACTTAGAGGTCTTGTAGGGTTATTAATTGGCCTAATTTCAATATTGGTGTATCTCAGGGAGGCCTGAGGAGAGGGAGAGAGGTAAGGAATGACCAGTTAGTGGAGCAGCCAGAACACAGCATTTGTTGATTAAGTCACATGTCATATGGGTGTTGTTCCTGGTGCCCCGTAACAATTACAGTAGTGACATCAGAGATCACTGATCAATTAACAATTTTGAAATATTGTAAGATTCACTAAAATGTGACACAGAGACATAAAGTGAGCAAATACTGTTGTATAAATGGCACCTCTTCACTTGCTTGACACACGGTTACCACAGATCTTCAATTTGTAAAAAAACACAATACCTGTGAAGCACATAAAGGGAAGTGCAATAAAATGAGATATGTCTATATATATTTTGAAAATATTTTCTCATAGCCTATGGCTTATTTTTTTGTTTCCTCAGCAATCTTTTGAAGAGTAGAAGGTTTTAATTTTGATGAAGTTCAATTTATTGCTTTTTTTTCTTTATAATTTATGCTTTTTGTGTTCTAAGAAGTGTTTGCTTAATCTAAAGTTGCAAAGATTTTCTTATTCTAGGGTTTGTTTTTAGGTCTTTGTATATGGTGAAAGGGATGGGTTGAGATTATTTACTTATTTATTGCACAAGGATGTTCAATTTTTCCAGCATCTTTTGTTTTTGATCTTAAGGAAGAAGCATTCATTTTTCTTCTATTAAGTATGATATTAGCTTTACCAAGTGAGGAAGTTCTCTTTATGCCTAGTTTTGTTAGAGTTTTAATCATAAATGGGTGATGTGTTTTATAAAAATGCTTTTTCTGTCTCTATTGAGATCATCATTTGTTTTGTCTTATTTAATCTGTTTATATGATGTATAACATTGATTCATTTTCCAATGTTGAACCAACCTTATATTACCTGTATAAATGCCATTTGGTTATGAGGTAATCAGTTTTATATGTTGCTTGATTTGATTTTGTTGTGATTTTTTTTTGTATCCATGATTGTGATGGATAGTGGTAAATAGTTTTATTGTAACATTTTTATCTGGCTTTGGACAGAGTGATATTGCCTTTTAAAATGAAGTGGAAAATCTTACCCTTTTCTTTTTTTCTATTTTTGGAAGAATCTGCAGAATTGGTATTTCTTTCATAGGTTTTGGATAGGATTCACTAGTGAAGCCATCTGGTCTTGGAGCATATGAGATTCATTAGTTATGAACTACATGACAAATAGCCACAGATCAAAGGAGTTTAGAGAACAGCTCATCTTTTCCTACTTTTCAACGTGTTAGTTAGAGATTTTTTGCTTGTGTATCCTTGTGTTTCCATGCTCTGGATTCTGAGCTATTATTTATGTCCTATGTCTCAAATTATCTTATAGATATTTTCATTAATTCTATCAGGTAAAATCAGGTTACTGCCAATCATGTATTTAGTACCAATTAATTCCAGAGATCTCTACTGTTTTGTGGATTAAGAAAATTGCTTATAATGAAAAAGCAATTGGAATGGAGGTAGTTTTTAAACATTGGACTTCTATTTCATTCCATTATACTGTGCAATATTTCTGATCCAAGGGCTAGTTAATATGAGTTAAGCATTTGCTCCTCTTTGCTTGTATTGGATGATGTCTAGATTGTCAGGAGCTTGAAGTATTTAATAGTTTAAAAGATAAATTTTATGAATTAGAATTGCACCTGCATTATTAAGTGAGCCAGCCTAGTATTGTGTGAGTTACCTCATGTAACCAATTTCCCAAAGAAACCAAACTCACAGAAGAGATAATTGGAAAACTGTGTTTACTTGCATGGAGTTGAGGTGTTTAGTCTTTGAATGATTAAAAAGTTTCTTTAAAATGAATCCGTAGCTTGTTCTGGAGACTTCATGATTCAATGACAAGAATTGTAACTGTACAAAGTAAAATACAGACCTTGGTAACACTAAATGGATAAAAATATTTGTTTCCTTCCCCATACTGTTAGAATAAACTAAAAAGTTTTGCTTGTTCAGCCTCCACTTGAGGTCCGGCTTTGAATAAATGACTCATTTGGTTTTGGAATGCGTGGCACTGCTCTTCCTTCCACGCTTGGTGTTCTTCTTCAGTGTTAGAGAGAATGATCCGATCTGTATTTTATGGTATGCTCTGACAGTGTTATCGGTATTATTTTGTACTCTTGTAACAAAGAGTGAGGCAGGTGATATTTGGAAGAATATAGAACAATGAGTTAATAACTATAGCAAGTAAAAAATGCCACAAAGTGATTCTTGATCAAGAAACTCAACAAAGTCCTTGGTTTGAAAACATTGAACAAATCCCTCTTATCAGCAAGAATGTTCATGTTTTCCTTGACAATATAGGTAGGTTGGCAATAAGCTTGAGATGAACAGATACATCAAAGAAGTTATTTCTAATGAAATGAGGCATTAGGTGTAAATTTGGGATCTTTCTCTTACTTCAATTACTAGGCATCAAGGTGACACCATGATCATGCTTTGGTCAAATTCCTAGCTATAAATTAGAGGAGAATAATAAGTGTTACCTTCTCTTTAATAAATGTATGTAATAAATTGTTTCACCAAATGTAAAGTATTGTTAAGATAATCAAGTCTTATTAGAAATATGTCTATGACCATGAGACTAAAAGAGGAAAGTAGTAATTTGGAGAGTTCTACATAGTTTTTAGTGGAATTAGTACACTTTGGGTCAACTCATTCAATGAGATCATTACAGTTAGAAGCAACTGTGGATTTCAGTGGTACTCCTGGCGATGGGGAGGGATGACAAACATTTCAGGCCTCTCACCCATCAGCCTGGATCCCCAGTCCTAGCTCAATAGAAAGACAAGAAGACCCACTTCCTTTCTTACTGCCTTAGAATTCTAGCCAGATAGGATGGGGCCAGTGGAACACATATTTTTGCCCCCCACCCCAAAGTCCTTAAAGCTCCTTAATCTTTGCCTTCATAATGCTTTGTGTTATGTTAACTATACCATAGTTGCCCTATAAATGTGCTTGCTTTAACCATGTCCTGAGTAAAAACCAAATGATAGAGAGGAATATACTCTTGGATGCAAAATTTTGCAAAAAAATTAGCTGTACTGTGATAGTGACACACATTTTTAAGGATATGATCCTTATTCTTGCACATCAAAAACTAAAAAAAAATAAAATAAAATCGTGCTGGTGATGATGTTTCCACCTGTATGACCTCAATCAAATCTCTTAAACTTTTTGTCTCACTTTCCTTGTGTGTATTCTGAAGCATTTGAACTTCCTGATCTCTGTAGTACTCTGCGATGTGAGCATGTTGTGTTTCTGTGTTTTAAGAGCATAGAGAATGTTAAGAGACCTTTGGGATTTGAGGCAAGAGACATGGGGGTGTGACTTGGTACAAGGAATAAGACTGAATACCAGAAGGGAAATATATTATGCATGAAAGACCTGGATTGTGACTGTTTTTGCTGGTCAGTAAGGGAGGAAAGTTTTACAGGGTAGGAATTTTCTTTATTCAAACCACAGTATAGATGTCTTAAAAATGAAATCATGTTTGGAAGATTTATATTATGGTGAAGAGAGAAGATCAGATAAGTACATGTGTATGACTCTAAATGAAATGTGAAAGGAAAAATTATTAAAGGTCGAGTCACCTTCCCCATATATTACAAGAAGGGTGGTATTGGGGGTGGAACCCAACTGTATTTTAGGAGAAAAAAACAAGAAGGCACATTCCTAGTCTCAGTGTATATAAATATAGTGTAGAAAGGCAGTATTTTTGGTACACTTGACAGCACTTTAGGGGTCCTAGCTGAAGTTCTGTCTTGATCGTAGCTAATTTAGACATGTGTGAGCCTCTCTGGGAACTTGCTTGCCAGGTGCTTCTTTGTTAGAGGAATTGAGGATTCCTTTTGGAAAGAACCCATCCTAAAGGAAGACGAATGAGCTGACTCAACTATCCTGAGTCAGGGGTGTGTGTGTGTGTGTGTGTGTGTGTGTGTGTGTGTGTGTGTGTGTGGCGGGGGGTACTTTGATGTTTGTTTTGGAACCTATTACAGAGATATACTCCAGGATCCAGAATAAAAATGAAAAGAGCTGCTTTCACTAAAATCTGTTATTATTATAATATGAATGTTCAGTGTGGCAGTGAGTGGGTTGCATCAGATGAGAAGTTGCGCTAAAAAGGAGACATAGTGTCCCTAAATTCGCTTCGAACAGAGTGACTTCTATAGATAGACACTGATAAAGTCCATCTGTGGGTTCAGTGAGTGAAGTGGTAGGTAGTTAATATGTTGTAGCATCGTAGAGATGACAAGCCATGCAGAGTTGGCTTGTGGGAGTGGGAAGCCCAGAAAAGACAGTAAGGGAGGTGTGTGACATGCAGTCCTCAGAGGGAGGTGACTGACCTAAAGACACTGGATGCACAGAATACCTCAGAAAATCAGTAAAGATATCCAGCTGCAAAAAAGTAATAGAAATTATGAACAGAGATAGCAAAGATGAAAAAAAGATATGGGCAATTTATAATCAAATGATAAAAGCAGTTATAATTAGAGCTAAGAGTATTAGAGAAGAACAAGGTTATTAAGCAACAATGCAAGTATTATGTGTTGAGATTTTGTAATGTGTCTGTAGAAAAGATGTGAAAGGGATGGTAGTAGTAAGACTGAAGACAGAACATTAATCATAGCCCCAAAAGACAAAGATGATAGTTTCTATAAAATATGTTTCAAGAAAGAGAATTGTACTGAAATACAAGAAGGAAAAGACAGCAGTTGAGAAGAAACTTCTAATCACTAGGCACTATTTTAGAAGCATAAAATGTATCATCCCATTTAGTTTCCTTATCAGACTATTTGCTGTAAGTATGGCTACTGATTGTCAGACCTGGATTTGAACCCAAGTTGTTCTGACTCCAAAGCCAATCTTGTTCTCTCCTCTTGGAGAAAGAATATGGACTGATGCTGAAGTTTCAGTCAAAGGCTGGAGATAAATGCAGGCATCTTAGTTCAAGGAATGAGCAGCACACCTATGTTGTTGTAAAGGGGAAATTCTGGCTCCAGTGTTCTCATTTCAGAGTTTGGAGACCTTTGAGGTTTGTTGAAACAATTGTTTGGCTGCTGTTTTCATGGGAGAAAGGCGAAATAACCAACAAAATGAAGTCAGGGGTTTTAGCCAAATACATTTTTAAAAAGGACAAAGGGAGAGGATTTGAAACTGGAGGACAATAGCATCATCAAACCCTAGTCCTGAATTCTCTAGGGATCTGGGTTTAGAGAAACTACAAAGAGCAGAGCACAGGGACCCTCAGGGAGGGACGGGCAAATAGGTGCTCTGTGAGCTGAAGAGATGCATATAGGGGCTCTGTAAACTATGTCCCAACAGAAAGGGACTGTATAGACATTTGGTTGTATAGAAGAAAAAGCTTTTTTGTGACATGCCATGAAGAAATCATATGCCTGATTACTTGCTCAAAAAATAAAGACCTTGGGAACCAATGTGATCAGTCTTACTACAACTGGGTAAACATTGATAGTTTGATTCCAGAATTCATATAGAAGTGCAAAGAGCTAAGAAGAGTTAAAAGTATCAAAGAAAAGATGTATCAGACTGAGTCTACAAATAATTAAGACATTGTGATATTGGTGCTAGGGTAGACTAATAAAACAATGGAACAGAATAGAGAGACCGATATAGACCACACTGGACTCATGACAAAGCTGGCACTGCAGACAAGTGAGGGAAGGACAGTTATTCATTGGATGATGTGGGGTCTATTGGATACCCACATGAAAAAACAAAAACAATAGAAAATGAAAAACTTGACCCCTGCATCAAACCATATAAAAATTAATTTCAGGTTGATTGCTAATATAAAAGTAAAAGGTAAAAGAACAAAGCTTCAAGATTACATAGGACATATATACATGGCCTTAAATTAGGCAAAACTTTCTTCAATATAAAGTTTCATCTTTCAGTGAGCTTCATAATTCCTCATTCATAGAAGGACCTGTCTTTATTTGCGAAAAACTGAACAAGGTGCTGATTTACAGCCTCATCTGAATTGAACGTTATACCACACAAGGAGTTTGGAAGAGAGAGAAACAAGTGGAAGTCTTATGGTGCACGGTCAGGCGAGTATGGTGGGTGTGGCAACACATCCCATCCAAGCTCCAATAATTTTTGATGGGTGTTCAAACTTGTGTGTGGTCTCGCTTTGTCGCGATGGAACACAACTCCTTTACAATTAACAAGCTCTGGACGTTTCTGGATGATGGATTTGTTCAAACAGTCCAATTGCCAACAGTACACATTCAAATTGATTGGTTCCTTGGAAGGAGCTCGAAAAACACAACACCTTTAAAATCCCTCCACACCGAGAGCATAACCTTCCTCTGATGAATGTCTGCTTTCGATGTCGTTTGAGGCAAATCATCATGTCGGGACCGAGATAGTTTGTGCACCACATTGTTGTAAACAATCCACTTCTCATCGCCAGTTATCAGCCATTTCAAAAAAGGATAGTTTTCTTCACGTTTAATGAGCATATTGCAGATGTTTATATGCGCTATCAAATGAACTTCTTTGAGTTAATGCGGAATCCAAATATCGAGCTTGGTTACTTACCCCAGCTTCTTCAGGTGGTCGTGAATGCTTGAATGATGGATGTTCAATGTTTCTGCAATCTCTTGTGTCGTATAACGTGGGTTTGACTCGATCAATGCCTTTATTTTGTCATCATCAACTTCGGTGGGCCTCCCTGATTGAGGAGCATCGTTGAAATCAAAATCACCAGCACAGAATTTCGTGAACCATCGTTGGCACTGATGTTCTTGTAGAGCATTGTCACCCTTAACTTTATTCAACTTTTCACAAGCTTGATGCGCATTCCTCCCTTTATGGGAAGTAAAACTGTAAAATATGGCAAAAATGCACAGTTTGGTCTTCCATCTTCAACTAGTTGTGAAATCTCCAAAGCTCAACCAAATTGCTCAATTTTTTTTAGAATGAAGCTAGAACTGTCAGCTGTCAAATGACATAGGAATAAATAGATGTGAATGACTCTAGTACTTCCAAAAATGAACTAGTGTTATCTGTCGCAAACATGCGTCCTGACTTTTCCGATAACCCAATATTTCCCATACATTTGACAAAGGTCATTATAAATATAACTGACAAAGAATATATAAAGACTCTCATGAATCAATAAAGAAAATCAGACAATTCAGAAGAATGGGCAAGATGTTGCACAGGGACTTCACAAAGAAGATATCCTATTGGTCAAAGAATATAGGAAAAGATGTTCAACTCCTTTAGAAAACAGAGAAATGCAAATTGAAACCTAATGAGATACCTCTAACAACTACCAAGATGGCAAACCAACATAAAACTTACAACACCTGAAGAAGATATGGCACAACTGGAACTCTCATTGCTGTTGGTGTAACTTTTCGGGAAGCTGAAAATATCTATTAAAATTGAAGACACATTCCCATGACCTAGCAATTCCCCTGCTGGGTGTAGAGCCAATGGAATTGTGGACATATATACACCAATAGAAGAGTAAAGATTTTACATAGCATATTATTCATAATGGCAAAAACTTGGAAACAATCCAATTGTCCAGAACACAAAAACAAATGGCATACTGTCTATTCATGCAGTGAACTAGCATATGACATTAACAGTGAATAACTACAGGTATCAACATGGATAAATCTCAAAAACATACTGTAAATGAAAGAAGCCATTCTCAAAAGAATATATAGAAGAATCCACATAACGTTCAAAAGCAGGCACTGCCAATTTATGGCATTAGAAGTCAGGACAGACTTCCTAGAGAAGGGAAGGTGTCTAACTGGAAAGAGGTAGGGCTTCCAGGGTGCTGGGAGGTACTTGACCCAGCAGGTAGAGACCCGGGAGAATTAACGTTGTGACAATTCATTAATATTTATACTCATGATTTTTGTCCATTTATAATGTTTTGTTAGTTGTACTTTAATAAGTTTATTTAAATTTTTAAAGGACCCTAACAAATCACTGTAACAACATCCTCCTTGCTTGTGGGGAGGGGAGAGGAAAAATGAAAATGACAGAGCTGGTGTTACCCAGTCATTCTGTGAGTACTCTGAAGTTCCCTACCCGAAAAAGAAAAGTTTAAAAGAAGGTAAGGATAAAAGCAGGAAAATGCTGGTTACAATGTAGGTTGAATGTAGTTGTTTAGATATTTTCATCCGATAATAATGGGAGAAAAGGAGTGAATGCTTAAAATAAAAAAGGGCCAGATAATACTAAAGCAGCCATCAACAAAAATGTCAGGGAAGAATATAATATTTAAAAAACATATAGTAGAAGTTAGGGGAGCAAGAGTATTTGGTGTAGTCTTTCAGGAGGAGGTTTAAGAACATAAAGGGAGTGTCAGATGTTTGTTCTTTTACTGTGGTTATGTATGAGCCTAACCAGGAGAGCAGGTGACTCTATCTCTGGGCATCTTTTGGGCTTCTGCTAACAGCTAGTTAGTCCAGTTTATGCCCCTGAAGACCCCGTTGCCCTTAGAACCAGGACCTTTGTAAACAGTTGGGACCTGTCTTCTCTGGTATTTCTCTTCCCAGGGTATAGTTGCTCCATTTTGGGGCCCACTGGTCACTACTGGCTAGTTTGCAATTTTGAGACCCCTCAAATTGTACATAGAACTAATCTCAGCAGGCATAGAGCCTTTACGGAATCTCTCTCTACAGCAGTAATTTTCAGTTCTACTGGTCTACTTAAAAAACTGATGGGAAGGGCATGATTCACTAAGCAAAAAGTTTCAAAAACAGAAAAAAATCAATTAATGGAAAAAATGGAATGAGGAAAACAAAGCAGTGAAGGTTGCAGTCTGAAGACCTAATGCTGGGAAGCAGGTGGACAGCCCAGAAATGGCAAGGGGGCCAACAGCTTAGACAGTAAGAGCAATTATCAACATCAGGCTTAGGGCATCAGATGAAAGCTTCGAGAACGTGAGGAAACTAAAGAATGGGGTAAAGCAGAGATCATGGGAAGCTCTATTATAACACATTATTATTTTTAAACAATCATGAAGTTACCTACTAGTCAGGAAAGAATATTCCCCCAGCAGAGGTTACAGGGCAATCAGGCACAGCCAAAGTCTGTCTCTAAATGTGAAACAGTCAGTGACTTAAGAGGAAAATAGGTCAATTTTAATTGCCAAGAATCTATTCTTTAAATAGAAAAAGGAAGAGCAAAGAACTATGATTTCTGAGTAGCAAAAATACTGAAAAAGTTAAAACAGATAAAGAGCACACTGTACTAAAGAGAAAACATTTTATATTTGTATAAAAACACACAGAGTCCATATCACATTTTGCTTTTAATACTTTGTGGTGTGTTAGGATCCCCATCTCTCTCACCCCATGAAGTTTGGCTTTATAACTGTTTCTATCTGCGAAGTTAAGTGCTGTATTGGTTAGAAGTCTGCACTGCCTGAGATTGAGTAGAATTCTGCTAACGTCCTAGCCTTGACTTTGGGGATCATAGGTAATCGTTCTGTGCCTCAGTCTCCTTAACTGCAAAATGCAGATAATAATATAATGCACTTCAGGGTTTTGTGAGGGCTACATGTTATTAGTAAGAGCTCAGTAGATGTTAGCTGTCATTATCCAAAGCCACGCTGCTCATTGATGGCGCAGCTTGCGCCCAGTCCCGTTTTTTCTGCCTCCACATCCAGTGCCCTTCCCTGGGTGCCTATTCACTTCCCCTCTCAGATGAGTTAGAACCTGGGCCTGTAGCCAAGCTGTGGTCTTGAGAGTCAGGGCCAAAAAGTGACAGGGCAGTCTCCGAAGGATTGGTGCAAAGATGAAGTGTGATCCAACTTCCAAGTTAGTTGATATAGGTTAGCAAGAAATGGTCCAAAAACACAAGGCCCAGAGGGGCAGGCAGAGAGCAAGAATCAGCTCCAAAATGCATGCTCTTTAATAGAGATCAGGCCGGGAGTGAGTACGTTCAGATGGGAGCCCAGCAGAAATCTCTACGGGAATGGTGTAGATACTTTATTATTGTTACTTTTTGGCAGTGGGGATCCATTTGTAAATGTTTATAGAATAATGATCTACTTGGCTTCTACCTCTGGCAGCTGGGACTACTTAACACCTACCTGTAGGTCCAACTTCATCTCCAATTTCTGTGCCAGTTTTGGCCCTTGCCAAAGAGTTTCTTACGACTCCACTAACTAGTCAACTAGCATCACATCATTCTTTTAGGTGGACACAATGTGATGCTATGCTTTGTTTTCCTAAACAAAGCTCTTCCGTACATCAGTTACTTGACATTCCATAAACTTCCTTGAGAGTGGTTGGAATGGATACTATACCTGTGCGCTGGTGAATGAAGCTAGATTCCCGCTGCCTGAAGCCGCCCCTCTCTGATGTGGAGTTCTGTACCTTTCTGTCCTGGAGCTCTATTTTCTGCTGTCCAGCCCTCTCCAGTGCCAGGACTGCCACCTGTCACTTACTCATTTGAACTGTATGGTGATGCTGGCCTATTTCTTTTGGTCTCTTGGGTCTTACTTTCTTGATGAGACCTGTCCTACTGCAGATTAAACATTCCTTTAGTTATGACACATGTGATGTTTTAATCATAAAAAAATAACATTGAACTAACACTAAACATTTCTCTGTATCAGGCTCTGTGCTTCATGCCCATTTTCTTATTTAATCTTCCCAATAACCTATGATGTAGGTACTATATTGTTAGACTCAGTTTTCAGATGAACAAAATATGGCTGAGAGAGGTTAAAAAATACTTCCAAGGTCATACAGCTGTTAAGTAGGAAATTTGGGATTGAAAACCAGTAACTCCAGAACCTGAGATTTAAAACATTATGCTATATGTTGATGATAGAGGAAACAATAAAAGCAAGAACATGTGGGACAATTTGGAAGGAAGTTGATCAGTCAAGACAAACTATCATTAGTAGTATTGCAACTAGATTGTCTATCTTGATATTCATCAATTCCTCCAGAAATATCAATGAGAATGCTGTTTTGAGTTTTTTTAAGTCTATCCTGTGTTTAAAAGGAAGATAGAAACAGTAAGAAAGGGAAGAACATATCTGTTTTAGAAAAATATTTTGTGGTCAGTATGATGGATGCTAAATGAATGGGAATTCTGGGAAGAATGGAATGACCTACCCTAATCAAATACTGAGATATAATCACTGTAATAGATATAATTAGTTACAACTAACATTGGCCAAGTATGCAGATGGGGTATTATGAATTTTACTCTATTGATGATCATGTATAAGTTAGAGAAAGTCACTGGTTATCAATGACTAAGTGGTAATGTTCAAATTTCTTATGTATCTCATGTAGCCTTGTTAGACTTATTAAAGGGAGACCCTTAAAACAGGAAAAGTAGAACAAATAATGTGGTTTCTTTTGTTCAGGACCAAAATTAGTTGTTCTTATCTTTTTGTTTAATTTAAAGTCCTTTTGCAAATCTAGTGAAATCTGCATACTCTCTCCATTGGAAAATCCATAAAATTTATATCCTCATGCAATTTATCAAACAGGTTTGTGCTCTGCCCTAAAGCCTACTCACAGACCCCAGGCTAGGTTCTTTTGCTTTGGAAGAACTCTTTCTAACTCATGGACGACTTCAGTATTAGGAGTAAATCCTAGTGCACATCTCTTGCCAAATGTTCTTAAATTGCTGTGGTATTAGTGAATTCATTATGCACACTTACTTGCAAAAAGAATGGCTGCTGCTGTTCCAGAATCAGAGGTTTTTCATAGCAGGAGACACATATACATCTCACACTTTTATTCATTCTATTCTTGTTCACATTTTTCTATAGATAATTATTTTCCCAAATTCTGTTGAAAGATTCTGAGATGGGCAAGTGATCTTTTTAAATCTGTTGTGGTAGCTTTTTTATTAATAAAAACATTGGAATACATTGCTTCCTTAAGCCACAAAATTTCTGTAGGTTGTGCCATAGAGAAATTTCATAGTTCAGGCTGCTTCGGGGCCCTAATTCTAGTGTAGTTATCAAGCCCACTGACAGGCATGACGGAAACATAATCCAGACTTAAGTAATCAGCCAGTCAGCTCTGCCATTTTTACTTTGAATTAATGCTGTGGGCATCTCTTCAAAGTCATGCTGTGGACTAGTCCTTGAGCATTTATACTCATAATATTCTTATGTAACTAAATTCTATCTATCCATCTTCCCCTTCCATTTTATGTAAGAAAATGGAAACACAGACCCTATAGCACCCAAGTATAGTTTGGAGCTATTTTGCGTCCTTTTTCAACCTTAGGTCAATTGATTCTTTACAGTCATCTTTAGCTTTATTCTTTGTAGCCACACAGACTTGACACATAAATAAAGTTTTATGCACACAAATCTGAAAAGGTGGCTTTGAATCACAACTGTATTGTTCTAGGCTATATAAGAAAGTCTATTTTTCCCTTCCTCTTTTTCCAGAATGGCACTGTTATCTCTCATTTATGCATTTATCCTGGTACAGTGATTACAGTGATAGAGTTGAGATTTACTTGTTAGATGACAGGACCATTTGGATCCCTAAAAAATAAAACTAACTTATTTTATATAATTGTTTATGCCAACTTAGAGTTAACCTGCTTTGTCGGAAGGGACGTATAGGTTGGTCTGTCCAATGGCACTGTCTTAGTACAGGCAATCGCTATTATGATAAGACTGATAGGGCTGGGTTTGACATGGAGAAATACAAAGTGAAATGGTTTGTACTAACAAGGATTTGTCTCTTTGTCTGAAAATACCATTCATATAGAAGATAAAGAAATGAAAACAGCCCCAGTAAATTAAAACTGGGAAATGGAATACATTTACTTTTGGGGAAAGCAAGGAAGTAATAACATCTTGAGCCACTCTCTGGGTGAGTGCTATGTAAATGTTTCCATCTGTCCCTGCCAGTGAATGTGGACTCTGACATCGGTGCCCTGTTCTTCTACCCCAAGACCTCTCTTGAGAAGATACTGCCAATGAGCTGATAATGTAGGTAACTTACTAATGACATCTTAGGAAGAGAATGTAAAAAAAAAATGTAATGAAGAGACTATATTGACATTCTGACATTCTGAATCAGATAAATCAGTTCTTGTCTGGGGACATCAAGCATACTTTCCAGGATGGCCCAACCCAAGATGTATTACCAAATGCTCGGACGGGAAAGGTCACTGTGGTCACCCACTTGGACAAACAGATCCTCCGCACGTCACATGCAGTTCTAATTAGTCGGGGTTCAGGGCAGGGCACCAGCCATTTTTACTTGATGGTGGTAGCTTTATTGAGTCATTGACAATTCATTGACTCTACAGAGCATGAGATAGATGTAAGATGGAGAAACACTGCATGAAATTGAAGAGGCCCAATCTCTGTTTGAATGAAACATGCAGCCAATTCTTTGGGAAATTTCATTACTAGTGGAGATTGCACAGTTTGAAGTGCATTAGCTGTCTCTTTCTGGCAGCTCTATAGTTGCTATGCTGGAGGGTGATTTACTGCATATGGTTTCCAGAGTCGGCACTCATCCAGTTTGGTACCTTCGTCTCCCACCCTAACTGCACCTTAGAGAGTGGACAGACACCTTCCAACGAGGAGCCTCCGCTCCAGGTGGTAGGTATTTTCAGGGTGTCTCTGAGCAGGCCACGCTCATTCTCATCTATAGCAAACATTTTGAGTTAATTTATTGCTTTTCCAAACAAGTTGAGCACTGCTTTAGGTGAGAGAGCTGGGATTTGAACCTAGGCCTGACTTTGGCAGACTAAATAAATAAAATCTCCAAGTCAGACAGACTTGAGGTCACCCGTCCTGTCACTAGCTAGGTTTGGTCAAATTATTTAACCCCTCTGAAGGTGTTATTTTTTTAAAAAAATTTATTTGTGATAACTCAAAAGCTTGCAACTGGAATCAAATGAGATCAGATACATAAAGCACTTGATACAGCATGTGGCATAGAATAGTCTCGCAGGCATTAGTAGCTAATGCTGCTGCTTATAGAGGATCCTAGAAATATACTTAGCAATTCTGTAATGTTTGCATCCCTATCCTTCCCACATAATGAAATCTTTAAACCCAAAGACTAATGTCTTCTGTTATGTCAAACCTTAATAGTTTTTAGTGATCTTGAATGGTTAGTACCTATAAAGCAATGAAAAAATAGGCATTATAAAGACAGCAAAAAGAGGAAGAACAAAGGGTAGGATATTCAGAAAAGTGTGTCATCTTATTGCCAAACTTCAGATCAAATGAAATTTAAGGTTTTGGGGAAAAAATAATGCAAATTGAGATTTGAGAGACACTGAATGTCACACTTAGGAATAAAAATGTTCAGGATCTGCTGCCACAGGTTCCTTTGGAAGTGACGTTACTGATGGTGGCTTAGATTAGTGTGAAACATTGGAGGGGACATTTAATGACATATCCTGGGATACAAGCCCTGGCGCTGGGCAGCCTGTCTGAATGGGTGAGTCCTGGGGAAGTTGAATCAGCTGTATTTTTTGTATTTTTGATAGTGGGGATTCTTAGGTGACATTTTTTTTTCAGTGTAATCTGCGCGTTGCAGTCATATTGGCCTATGTTAGTTTACTAATTCTGTCACGTAACAGTAGTGAGACTTTCAATAAGTTACTTAACCTACCTTAACCTCAGTTGCTTTTTTTTCCAGTTATAAACTGAAAATAACACTTCCTTTGCCCCATTGCTGCGAAAATTGAATGAAATTAAAGTGGATGTGAGGAGGAGAAAGATAGATCATGAACTATTACTGAGGTAAAAGTTCATTCCTACTCCTCTAGAATATAATCAAAACAGAGTGTACCATACGCATGTGGCTGCTGGTTGCTTGTTAATATAAATGTAAACTCTTATCAGTACACAGTTTGTAAGATATTACTTTAGAAATTGTGGCACTAAGGCAACTTTTCACTGTAAGAGCTGAGGAGGATCCTGCGTTTTGGAAGGTGTTAGCACAGTTGTGTAGTGCTGAGGGGGGCTGTGTGCCCTAACAGTAGGGAAGGACAAGTCAGGCGGCTGTGCTGTCTTCTGCTTTTCTGAGCCATTTCATTTTTATGCTTAAATTAGGGTAAATGAAAAAAAATATCTGATTTATCACAGATGACAGGCTGAGCCAAAA
Source organism: Hipposideros armiger (assembly GCF_001890085.2). Lineage (NCBI taxonomy): Eukaryota > Metazoa > Chordata > Mammalia > Chiroptera > Hipposideridae > Hipposideros > Hipposideros armiger. The sequence continues at coordinate 3,346,964 of NW_017731351.1, forward strand.
ATGATGCATTTTTGCTCTCTAGTTGATGCATTATTTTAACTCACAGCCTTTAATTCTTCTGGAATCCAAATATTGCAACTTGAGTATAAATATATTTTAAATGCTTAGAAGACAATTTTATGCACATGTTTTTTCCTTTCATACGTGCGGTTGAAACTTTACAGTCTTTATTTCCAACTTGTTTTCGACATTTCTGTGGTTTTGTGTTGCACCCTAGCAGATCTGTGGACCGAGAAGAATTAGAAATAGTGACTGTGGTAAAAGAGAACATTCAACTCAGGGAGTTTGTGAAATGTCCTTTATCTGAATATGTGCCTTGGGCTGGCATGTAACAGACATTGTTGGGAGTTTCTGTTCCTGCATATTTTTTGTGTCATGTTCTGTTAAACAGGGTGTTATGAAAGAAGTAAAATTAGAATACAATTTGCTATTTGTTTAGGGATAGGGCAGAAGGACTGTGTGTGTGCTTGTGTGTGATTGTGCATGTGTGTGTGCTTGTGTGTGTGCATGTGTGTGCATTTATGTGTGTTTATGTGTGCATGGCATGTGTGTATGTGTGTGCACGTGTGCGTGCATGTGTGTGTGTGCATATGTATTTCAGCTGCTTTGGGGAAGGCCTTTAATATTGATGGGCAGACCTGGGTTTCATGTTCACCAGTGATAACTGCTGTCTCTTAAAACACTGAAAGAGTGGGAGCTGGCAGATCCTAGTTTCTTTTTAAACTATTGGCAATTCTGCTCCACAAAGCAAAAATTATTCTGAAGAAAGAATTACTTTGATCTTTTAATATCCTTTTGTTCTCCAATATTTTTGTGCATTATTATGAAAGTTTTGATCAGTTTGATTTAGCACTCAATTCTGAATAATCCAGATTTTGGATTTAGTTGAACTGAGGTGAAATCAAGATAAATTTATTGAAGATCTCACAGAGCTGGGTGATTTTCGAGATCAGGAAGAGAAATGGTCTTATTTTACATATGAGGAAACCAGAAATCAAAGAGTAAGAGACTTGCTCAAGAATATTGAACTAGTTAGTTGCAAAAATTCATATTTTAATAAAGAAAAAAATACACTATGAATACAATTCAATACATTGAAATATTGTGATGAAGAAGGAATATCTAGGCTACTAGGTCTATACTACCTTAAAAATCATATATGTTCTCTATTACTTTCCACCCCCTTTACTACTTCTATTGCTTTTGTCTTTGCTGTTGTCATTAAAATCCCACCAAGGCAAGGGACCCAAATGGCCTCAAACACTGAGGAGAAGCCTGTGCCCAAGGCATAAAGGACTTAAGGCCTGAAAGAGGTGGAGTCAGGAAGTGAGAGTCGGGGTGTCACTGACAAAGTGACTTAATTTCCAGTGACATTTTGTTGTTCATCAAGTTCTCATGGTGATCATCCTTTTTATTTGTGAGGAAGTGAGGGCATATTCTTATGTATCTAAGGACAAATTGCATTCAGTAATTTGAAAATATTTTTAACCCTTTTGCTGCCATTTTAGCAGAACCTTTAGAAATTTAAAACTGGATCTTTTTTTTTTCTTTTAACTGACCTATAGGTGAGAGTACTCTGTTATATATAGGAGGTATCTTTTTTTAAATTTATGATCTATAATTGCTGGGCAATTGAGAAGAAAGTTCAAAGATAAACAAGTGTTTTGCTATCTCCGCTCTATCATAGTTCTGTGCTGCCATAGAGCAAACAGCTGACAAAGAACGTTCAGGAAGGTTATCATTGATGGTTACTGCTGAAGTACAAACTAAGGATGTTATTCTCCCCTCCCCCACTTCATCCCAACTCCTGAATTCCTGCTCCAGGAAATCAGAAGACTCCATACAGCACTATGAATTGCTACCGCCCTCTCTCACCTATCGCCTGACTTCTCATTCCAGAGCCTAATACACACCTTAGCTAATAGACTTTTAACCTGGTAGGAAATGTTTACTTAGTTCTGTAGAACTATCAGGTGACTCCACTTTAGGAAGTGTGGTGGCCAGAGATAAAATTATTACTTCCTTTACTTTGTGGCCCTGGTGAGAACTCAGGAGGCGAACCTAAAAAAATGAGTGCCAGATGGCTGTAGAAAAGGTATACCTCAGGACAACTCCTGCCCAGAAACTCCAGAAGGAATCCCTTTGAAGTTGATCATCTACAAGTTGGACCTTGTATAGCCCAGGTCTCTCCTCCATGGTCACAGAAAAACCTGTTCTTCCATAGTTGTCACCAGGCTAATCTTTGTACTGAAAATGAGCTGACTCAGTGGAGGCAGAATGGCACCCAGAAAAATGCTCGCTGCACATTGATGGCTCAGCTCCATTTATGATCTATAATTGCTGGGCAATTGAGAAGAAAGTTGTGGGTACAGGTCTTCATTCATCAGTGAAGTGGGGAATTCTGGGGTTCAGGAAAGGCATGCTGGGACTGAGAGCCTCGTCCCCATTTGTGCAAGCCAGGGAAAACCTTGCTGAGCTTCACATGTGAAGCTAACACTGGCTCTGAAGGGCAGGGCTCTTGGGGCTGAAAAGAACACAAGCTTTAGCAAATTTGTTGGAATGGAATAGTTCGGTATGAAAGTTTGATTGAACAAATGTATGTGTGTATATATTCTGGGGTATTAGTAATTTAGGGAGAGAGAGAACACAGGCTCTGGCATCAGACTGGCTGGCTCTGAGTCCCACCTCCACCATGTATGAACTGAACTGTCATGGCGGCCTTGTCTGTGGGTTTGAACCCCAGCTCTGCATGTATTAGACACGTAATATGAGTAAGGATTGAGTTTCTCTGAACCTGAGTTTTCTCATCTGTATGAGTACGTGCACAACATGCCATGGAAAACACTTAGAATTGAGCCTTTACATAGTAAAGCACTTTTAATTCACAGAATGTACTTATTTTGGTACACGTTGGAGTCAGGTATTATTCTAGACTACATATATTACCAATAAATGTAAACTGTTATTATTATCATCATTGTTATTTTTTGTGTGCCCAGTGATTTTGTTTTGAAACTATATTATTATATTTAGTGCTTCTGTAATTTTCTACTTCTTTTTCTTTTTTATTTCTAATTTATTTTCATTTGATGATTTCTGCTATGGATTATTTACAGTAGTAAAAGAGTTGGGATAACTCAAGTGTCCATGCATTACGTATTAGTGTGGGGGTTCAATATTTCAGAGGTGGTGTAGTTATAATGATAAAAATATAATAAGACTTAACAATAATTGACTATTACTATATACTATGCATTGTGAGGTAAATATCTTTATTATCCCAAGTTATCTAAAGTTTTTAGGGAGTCTAAAAAACTGTAATTACTGAGGGAGCTAGCATTTGTATCCAAGTAGACTGATTCCAGAAAGAATGTTTATATATGGTCATGGGACATATATAACTGAAAGAAAAATGTCAAGTCATTGGAGATGAAAAGATCAGTGAGGTGTGAAGATAGGGCTTGATGAGCTGTTCACATGGATGTCAATGTCACTCAAGACTGATGGTAGGTGGAGCTAGGGAAAGAGAGAAACACCATAAGTCAGGGGCTAAAGCCCTTGACACCTGTGTGGGATAAACCAAGAGGTTGGTGAGTGATAGTGATGAGAAAAAATGGAGGATGATATACAACCATTATCAAAATAACAGTAAGCTAATATTTATGGACTCCTTATTATGTCCCTCGCTTTGTATGGAATATTTGAAAAGCGTAATCTCAAGAAGTGTGCACAACAGTCCTTTGAGTAAGATACTGTTATTATTCCCATTTTTTGAGTAAATTAACCCAGTTTTAGAAAAATTACGTAAATTGCTGAAGTCCACTGCTTTAAGTCATCCAAGATAACTCTTCATAATGGTTTTAAAAAAGTCACCCATCCAGGGCCGGCTGAGTGGTGCGATGGTTAAGAACTGGCTTGGGATGCCAGAGGGCCCCGATTTGGATACCACATATGAGGGCCAGTGACACTGCCCTCTACAGCTAAGATGCTGAACAACAGCTCAACCTGGAGCTGGGCTGCTGTGAGTCGCCGGCGGCGGCTTAGGCTGCAGCCCCTGTGGCAGTGGGTTGCCATGGGCTATCATATGTAGCCAGCAGCCAGTGTGACCGGCCAGCAGCCGCAGTGAGTGGCCGTCCAGAAGCCGGCGACTGATCTGCCTCGTCTGGGAAGAGCACAATGATGGTGCCAACTTGGGCCAGTGAAGCAACGTCCTCCACACCTAGACTGAAGAACAAAAGGACAGCAACTTGTCTGTTCCCCTTCCCCTAATTCCCCAGCACTGTTCCAATCCCCCCAATTCCCCAAAAAGAATCTTAAAAAAAAAAGTCACCCATCCATCCATTCATCCATCCATCCATTTGTTTAACAAACTTGATTATCTGCTAGGTATTAAGCTCTAGGGTTAGATAAGTGCTTTAAATTCCAGCCCCTGCCCTTGAGTCTGATGGGAAAGAAAGGTATGGGAATACCTGGTAAAAACTACAGTAGAGGTATGATTTAATTCTTCATAAAATGAGAGTGTTGTGTTGCAGAATTTTTAATATTTCTTCTATTTCCAGTGCCATGATTCTAGAAACAGCAAGAAGTAATCAATAAAAAGCAATGCTGTGCCCAGCTTGGTTGTACAGAACTTGAACCTACTTAACAACTTAACTGTTGTTACCATAAGACTGTCCATTTTTTCAGCGCTTTGCAGACAAGCAAATTTGGCAGCCAAGGACCTCAGTGTAAGGCAGCTGGGCATGGTTTTGGGTGGGAGACTCACATTCAATGTTGGTGAAGTGTTTACAGTGTGCATGTGCTTTGCAGGTGTGTGACATCACTTCCCCTGACTGATGCAAATGCTGGGAGACTGATAGCCTGCCTTTAACCCTTTCCAAACAAGCCATCTTGTGGGCAGATGCTGACCACACCTTCCTGCACATCTCTCTAAATAGCCTGGAGATTAGCCAGCTTTTGCTGATCTGGCTCTGGCTTTACAATGCACAGCCCCTGAACCTCTTCATGAAATGGGGATAGGAAACCAAGTGTTTTCCTCTAATTCCCCTGTGATGGAAAGGATGGGAAAATCAGCATTATTGTCTTGTTTAGGCTACAATCAAAACTTATTGTTGAGACTGTATAATTTGAAATTTTAGAGGGAGCGGGAGTGGAAAAAGGCTTCCTATGTAGGAGGAAGTCCTATTAAAGAAACAGTTTCCCAGACTACTAGTATAAACAAAGTTGAAAAGAGAAATATTAAAACTACTTAAGGGAATAAATGTTTTCACGTTTTTCCTCGCAAATAGTCCTCTAGTTTATCCAGTGCAGGCTTTCTACTGACATAAAGGAAACAAACAGAGTAAAAGTTATGGTAATGTAAAATTACCTCTATGCATTTGTTAAAACAGATTATGCTTTTCGTTTGTGCACATTCTGCAGAGTTAAATCAGGCATTGAGTAGAATGGCTAAGCATTTGGAATAACCACAGAAAAGTTGCTAGGAATTGGCGAAGCATTTTTCATATTGCTTATGTTGGTTTCTTTCCTACAGCATATGTGTACATGTACATATAAGTATAAACCAAAATGTAAGTTTTCTATGAATAAAAGCAATAGTAATTTATTTTAAAGTAGCTTGTATTTTAGACTTTGCATTCATTTGTGTAACTTACCCTGTAATTAGTTCACATCTATAAAAGATTTGCTGGGCTGATACTTTTTATCCTACACCTTTATAGTGTTTGAGGTGCTGCTGTGGCTTTTGTTCTTATACATAACTACAGAGTGGGTAAGGGTTGTTTCTTGTAGGTGATCACCAGAGAACGCGGAGCCTGGCTCTGGGCACTCAATGTATATTAATCATTATTTCTGGAACCATAAGGGCTACTTTGAACAGTTAGAAGAAAACAGTATTTGAAAGTAGACCCCCCCACTAAAGAAAATGAATAGCCGTCTTCCAGCCTCCTTCTTTTTTCTCCCTGTATCAGAATTAGTACTTTGTGTAGGTGTGTCTGTTTGGGTTACATTATCTATGAACGGCATTTGAAGAAATTGCTAGCTCTCCTGCAGCTGCAAGTGCTGTTATTTTGCTTGAATTTGTAGCTCTGTGATGTTTTCTGGCGTGCATGGTTTTGGAAAACATTTAGACACAGCCTGCAATTACTTTTCAAGTCCTAGACAATTCTGATTGAGCAGGGCTGATGAACATTGCTTTAGAGCTTTGAAGCCAGGGCTTCACAACCCTGCTTTTGAAAGGTGTCGAGATTTGTGGGATGGAATATTACTTTTAAGGAAACTCAGCTTCCTTATGTCTCAAGTTTGAAGATGAAGTGAGAGTCTGTCTGTTAATTCACAGAGCTTCAGAGACCATAGAGCCAAGGTAGCAGAAACTCGGGCATAACATGTTGTTTTTATTGTGAAATAAACATTTTTAAAATTAGTTTCAGGTGTACAACACAGTGCAATAGTTATACTTTTTACCCCTCAGAGTGACAACTTCCCTTCCCCAATCCGCCGCCCCACTCCCCCCACCCCCATATCATACATGTCTATTACAATTGCCTTCATTTCACAGTATTAACCTGGAATTTAACTACAATGCTAGGAAATTTAGATGACGACTTCATTTTTCTACTTCAGCTCATCCATTTCTCCTATTCATATGCTATAGGCCATAAGAATTAATTTTGGAAAAATGCAAGAGAAAACTTTAAAGGAAATATCTCTTTTCTTATCTGAGGAAGACATCTACTTCTAAGATGTTTTGCTGTGACTGGTTGTGTTTGTGAAAACGAGAGCCTGTAACACTGACGATCTGCTGCCATCACGGCTGTGATGCGGCCTGTCTGAGTCACAGCTGAAATTGGAATGACTGATGAGTCTACCTGGGAAAACTCAGAAGCCAACTGGAGATCCGTTGCCACCAAACTCAGGCACGTAATCAAAACCATGTTACCTCTTTTTCAAAATCAAGAAATTAAAAATGACATGTACGGACTCTGCCGAGGGGTTTGGGGCCCCTCTAACTTGTTGTGGCCACTCTCAATCATGCATCAGAGAGGGACGTAGCAAAGGTGATTGTGACTAGCTGTATTGCACATTTTTATTGTGTTTTCAATATTTGTGGAAATAACCTTTTTTAAGTGACAAAATTAAAAATGCCCCAGAGTTTACAATTTGGTGATGATTTAAAAAAACTTTTCATTGTGAGATAATTTTAGATTCATATGTAGTTGTAAAGAATAATAGAGAGAGACCCATACACCTTTACCTAGTTTCCCCCAGTGGTAAAGTCTTGCATAACTATAACACTACAATACAATATCATAAGGAGCAGGTTGGCATTGACATAACCCATCAGCCTTATTTCCATTCATCAGCTGTTCATGGATTCATTTGTACCTCTGTGTGTGTGCGTGTGTGTGTGTATTTAGTTCTATTCAATTTTATTACATGTGATCACCATCACAGTCAAGAGACAGAGCAGTCCCATCACCAGGATCCCTGGTGCTAGCTATAAATTTTAATGGGGGACGTACTCAAAACAATTTATTCACACATTTGAATAGTTGCTCTGAGGCTACGTTGGATCTAAAATAGTTTTGAAAGACACTAAATGATTAAGAAGACAGAAGTTAACCTTTACACTAATTCCAAAGAATAGGCTGCTGTTCTGGGAGCCGGTCTCCCCACGGAGCTCTCTGGGCAAACAGACAATGAGTTAACATGCTGCTTCAGAAAGGAAAGATGGGAATGATATTTGGAGGAAAAACAAGGCAGAGTTTTAAGGACACGGGTTAGTAGGTCTTTAGCACAGTTTTAACAAAGGAAATTAAGACTTATAGTCTCAGATTCTTTTGTGTAAACAAAAGAAAAGCAGTGTCAGCAAGAACCAAAAAAAAAAAAAAAGGTAGAAGAAAACTGTTACTGGTCTGCGCTTTGTAGAAAGACCTCTCTCCCCCTGGGAAAACAATAAAAAATTATATGCCCCTGTATCAAATTTAGGACCACTTACCAAAATGGCTGGCTTGGCAGAGCTGCTGCTGAGCTGAGGGTCCAATTGTATGATTCACTCGCAGCTCAGCATGACCTCCCCTCATTGACAATAGACACTTGTGTTCACACATTTGGAAAATGAACTTACACAAACAAGTGCAATTTATACAGTTTCTTAAAACTATAAAACATCGACACTTTTAAACTAATGGGCTTTGGGCTCCACTCAAAAAACTTTTATGTTCTTTGTTGCTGCCCTTTAAATCTAGGGTAATGACGACCATCTATAATGCGAACTGTTAATCGGAGAAAATTGTGAGAAGCTGGTCATAAAAGTTGTGTGCTGGATATTTATTTCCTCGTTTGTCCCCTTGGAATTAAAAATATTCATGTAGTTTAGAAGAGAATGTTGATTTAGTTATAATATAAATAAAATGTTTCTCTTTTCCACCTGGAAAAGACTATCTGACATACTATTAATTAAATTCTTTTTAGAACTTCCATCTCATTGGTCAACTGCACTGAGGTTTATCTTCGCAGGCCTGGAATTTACTGGTCGATCTAGATGGTCAAGGTCTAGGAAAGGATGAGCTTGAGCTGCATCAAGTAGGATGATATGTCCTTAGAAAATGCTGGGAGGACTAAAGCACAGAACCCCAAGACTCACAGGTCTTACAGGTTTCATTTCCATTGTGTTAGCTCTACCTCAGTTCCCAAATTCCCCTCACCCCTCAGTCACAGGTCCTTCAGCCTCCACCTCCAGGCTCACACTTTCCTCTTGCCCCAGGCAGGAAGTTTATCCGTGACAATAGCTGCTCCTGAGTCTGGAGGGGGTTAGAATTCTTAAGCCTTCATAGACTAAGATCTGTAGAAGCCCCCTGGATGTTGACTGAGCTCCTGAGAACGCCCTCAGGCCTGCAACTTGGTTCTCAGGGATGAACCCTGGGCTCTGAGCTTCTCAGCAGTAATTCTTCCCACCTTTCCCCACATTGGCCCAGTTATAGCGACTCATCTTCTGCGCTGGCCTCTGCTTCTGAGATGTCGTTCAGACTCCCAGTTCCAGGGTTTCAGGAGCCCACCCCTTTTTTTGCCCTTTGGTTCCTCTCACCTGGGATTGGAGCCTTGCTCTGCATCCCATCAAGGGCTGTGCTTTCTTATTTCCCCCTTAGATCAAGTATCTATAATGGTACCACTTTCTAGTTCTCTGTCTTTGTTTTTAAATGTTTTGTGTAAAGAACCTTTTTTGAGAAGCTAATGAAAAGTCTGGAATCTCTTCCAAGAATAATGAGCATATCTGTATATCTATATATCTATATATCTCTATATATCTATCTATATCTATCTATCTATCTATCTATCTATCTATCTATCTATATATATATACACACATACACACAGTTGATCCTTGAACAATGCAGGTTTTGAAATGCACAGGTCCATTCCATTTAGGTGCAGTTTTTTTTAATAAGTACCGGTAGTGTTTACAATCTCCTGTTTGGAGTGTGTGGATGCAGAGGGCCGATGGTATGCACTGACCTAGGCCATCCTGTAGAGGGGACTTGAGCATCTTTGGATTTTGGTATCTGTAGGGTTTCCCTGATCAAATCTCCCACAGGTATCAAGGGGCAACTAACTTTTTGGGGAGTCGGAAGTTATATGTGGATTTTCAAGTGTACAAGGGAGGGGGGTGGGGTAGTGTTGGTGCCCCAACCCCCTCATTGTTCAAGTGTCAAATGTGTGTATGTATAATTATGTGTGCAATAGAAAAGTGCATATATTCATAACTTTTATTAAAATTTCAAAAGCTATATAGTACTCTGAATTCCATATATGGATCTCACAGATGTCTGCAGAGCTCTTGTCAGTAATTCCTCAGTTTATTCTCTTAATCTCCAGGTGGAAAATCGGACCCTCAAGAAGTCAGGGGTGTGTCTCTCTTGACAGGTTGCCTAGGTTTGCAAGGTTAAGAGTAGGCCTTTGCTCAGAACACAGGATGATAAATCAGTTGACTATTAAAGGAAGAATAAGTTTGTAAACTCTTTTCCAGTACTGATGTATCAATATCACTTCACTAACTCAATCCCTCTTTCTCTTGTGCATCTTTGGTTTTAGATTTTGGACTTTCCCATCAACTGTTCTGTTTGCAATCACTGGACTGATATTTACGTGACGTCTGTAATCTCTGCTGTCACTCATGTTTGCAGCAAAACTTTCCTCCTCACCAAAATGACTGTGGACTAAAAGTTGACCCCAGATAGGTACAGTAGCTTATCTGATAAAAATAAAGTCAGATCTTAATTATTTTAAAATGTGCATTGGTGGATAGTGAGACTCCCAGAACCAGATGGTGGTGTATTTTATAATGTGTATTGCACACCAGTGTCAGCCTGCTTGGCTGCCTAACAAAAATACGACAGATTAGGTGGTTTAAACAACAGAAACTTATTTTCTCATAGTTTCTGCAGGCTGGACGTTTAACATCAGAGCTCCAGCATGGTCAAAACCTGGTGAGAGCTCTGTTCTTGGCTTGCAGACAATGCCTTCTTGCTCTGTCCTGTGGGTGGGGGTGGGGGTGGGTGGGAGGTGGAGGGGGGAGGGTAGAGGAAACACTTTGGCATCTCCTCTTCATAAGGGCGCTAATCCCAGCCCACCCTGAGCACTCACCCTTATGACCTCATGTAAGTCGAATTATCTCCCAAAGGTTTGATCTCCAAATATATCACATTGGGGCTTAGGGCTTCAACATATGGTTTTTAGGGGGACACAGTTCAGTCCATGGTGGCATCTCTGAAGGAGGAATATGGTGAAAAGCATGCAGTGACCAGCTCCTCAGTTCTCCAACTGGGGCTTGTGTGCTAATAAGTGTAGGGGGAAAGAAGGGTAGGTAAAAATCACAGATGGGAGGAGGACAACAAAAAAAACAAAACAGGATTTCTACGTGTAGGATTTCATTGGACACTCACGTCCGTTTGAAGAATAATCTTTATCAGAATCCAAAGTGAAGAGATTGGGGACCCAACCAGGGAAAGATCGTTTCCCTGGAGATGAAAAGTATATTTTATTTTAGTAAATTGCTCCATTTTGGATTTAGGGTGAAAAAAGCAATTCCAAGCATTGGCCTTGAGTACTATTGAACTAACAGAGTGGTGAAGACAAGCGGTACCTGAAATGCTTTGTTGAATACTTTAAAGCTGGCTTAATCTACCAAAATGGAATTTTCTTGTAGTTTATCCTAGCAGGCTGTACCTAGTGCCTTGGGATCGCCTCCTGGGGATCCTTATGTAATGAGTTTGCTTCTACTGCCCTGTGTGAGGCTGAGGCCTCACTGGGAAGCAGGAAGAACTTGTGCTGCTGAAAAGGAGAACTGCGTTTGAGCTGGGATGCTGTCATTGTGATAACCTTTGCTTATTATCACAAAGGCATCGACAAGAAGTGACCTCAAGACACTGGCAGACTGGAAAGCACCCTGGGCTGATCCAAAGTGAGATGTTCCATGGACTCTCAGAAGAGTGGTCTTACATTCTCATACAATTCTAGCAGCTTTGCTTTTATTGCTGTATTTTTATAAGATGGGAGAGGAACCAGCCTAAGAAATGCACATCAAGGATTCTGACTTTGATAGCCGCTCTCCCAGGCTCTGTCACTGCGGAGGGAGCAGTGAAGAACACACCTCACTGCCGGTTCACTGCCATTTACAAGCTATTGCGACTTTGGGCAAGTTACAGGAACTTACCTAATTAAGCCTGAGTTTCCTAACTTGTGAGGATTGGTTGAGATAATGTAAAGAAAGAGCTGATTATAGAACTTGGCACATTTTAAAGCTCTGCATATGATAGCTGTTATCAGGCTGATAATGCAATGATTGACCATCCATGCTTGGGAAGTTTAAAAATCACCATCAAGCCCAGTTTTATTCCCCAGGCTGCACTGCCGATTGGTGATAGCTAACTCTCCCTTTCCTCCTGCTAATGGTTATCCAAGACTCTTGACTCTTTACTTCCTCAGAAGTCCAGGGAACAAAAGTAGATATGTGCAGCTCGCCCCCTCTTTTCCTATAATACAGATTCCTGTAAAAAAGTACCGAAGTGGTATTTAAATGAGAAGCAGCAGCATACCTTCCTTTTTTCGGGGAAACATTAATTGATTTGTTGAAGTGTGGTTTAATTAGACCTGAACCTACAGACCAGGGCTTATTTTTGTGTATAATCCTAATCAAGATGGAGTCTATTCATTAGACTCTATTTGTTTAGCCTATTTAATTCCAATTTAAATAGGGATATGCTATCTAAATAGGGTTGAGTTTTTAAGTTTTTCTTTCAAGTCAGGGATTATAGGCACAAATTGAGAAATATTTCTATATATCGATATATTGAGCAGTTTATGTCTGATAGAACAGTATCCCAGAGAGAAAGAATTAAAATCCAAGATCTTGAAGAAAATGAACCCTACTGGGCTCCATGCAGACAGCCTGTGTTTTTAATGGGACATTTGGATAGAAGTGGTAAAGAAGGATTTTACTCTGAGAGGACAGAGTAACTGGGCAGCCACTCCTAATAGTGGGTGTTAGGATTGAACCTGGTACAGTAGCCAGACCACAAGAGAGGCAGAGTGTTCAACTGTGAATAAGGAAGGATAGTTCTGTTTCACTCTATCCTTTTCCTATTACTTTCTCCCATCCAGATGTGCGGTCTCAGATAAAAATTCTCCTTCCATTATACTGTATATGAATCTAATGAGACTCAATAGCTCCATTATGCATCATTTTCTCAACATCTGTTAGCCACAGTTCCTGAACTTAACTTTAAAGCTTTCTTCTTCACTATTAAAGTCCTATTCATTTGCAGTTTTATTCATAACCCAATAAAACCACCCCTTTGCAGCCCAAGTTTAAGTTGCTTTTTGCCTGCCTGAGGCTGACTATGCAGGCAAGCCCAGTGGTCAGCTGGAGTGTTAACACGCTACATTCTAGACTCCGAATTCATAGTAATCACCTAAAAACACTAGATGGCACAGGAGAGGTATAAATGGACCAAGGCGAGCCCAGCCCTCAAACTTGATGTGTTTTAAAATAGTTCTTAGGGTTAAAAAGAGCAACATTCTGGTATATTTGTATACGTTCTTTTCTATTAACTTTCCTATTGTTTTGAGAGATTTATCCTTGGGATTTTTCAGAACTGGGTGATGTAAGGTGAAATTCCTCTTTCTAGCTTGAAAGCAAACACTTAAAAATGTTCTTCAGCAGTACCTTTATTATTTTTTTCTTTAATTCATCACAGAAAACACACATATGCATACTATGAATATAATACATATATACAATATATATTTTTTATGTATTTATGTGTGTGTTAGCTTTATGATGCATTAACCATGTGCTGAGCCAGGACATGGGGAGAATGCACACCATAGTATGTGTAAATATGCATGTGATTCTATTTATTGTTTTAATTATGTGATGAAATAAAGCTGAATCATGAGAAATACTTTTCTAAGAGAAAGCATCTAAACATAGCAATTAGTGTTATGTAATTTCTATTTTTTCCTTAGCTTGTGATTATGTGTATTCTAAGTTTCATATAGAGCATGTTTATTAAATATAGAGGTTAATTTATTATTTCCTCTAATGGAAAAATGATGAAGTATGAACAGGAAAGTTTATTAAGCAAATAGTGAATGTTGGGACTGAGAGCTAGTAGTGATTACAGCAAGAATATCATTAGTCTTATTTATAAAAATTGTATGCGTTCTTAGGGAGCATTATACATGTAAAACCGTGGGCTAATCAATGGCTTGCCATTTAACAATTTCTCAAATTTAATGGGGGAACACTATAAAAAGGAACCTGACAGCTGGTCATGCTAAAAAAAATACTTGTATAGAAAAAGCTGGCACGACTATCAAAAAGTGAATAAATTCTCATGTTTCAAAAATAGAGCTGGATTTCCAGACTTTTTAAGAAAGTTTTTTGGATAATCACTGATAACTGAAAACCTTCAGAAGCTGTTTAACGTATTGTTCCCTAAGCTTTTCCATAGTCTAATTGAGTTCACTGAACAAAATATTGTTTGCTTATCTGTAATATGGGGAAGAGAACACCTACCTTGAAGGGTTGTTTAGAGGATTAGAGATAATGCATGTAAATATGTAGAAATTTAAATAACTTCACGCTTCACAAATTAACAGCTTTATTGCTGAATTAGGTAATTGAGAAACAAAATTAACCAGAAACACAGAACAATAATACCCTGTCAAAATAAAAAATGTAGAGAGTCCACATGTTTCTGATAGCCATCTATAAAGAACTGATCTGCAATTACTTTTAACTTTTCTATAATATATTTTGGAAGCTATGATTGTACAATACATTATACAATCATATTTAACAGTTAACATTATATTTAAAAGTGATAATTATTAAATATTTTGGGTGGAGGTGTCATACTATATTGGAGAGATCATGAATTTAGGGTTTCACAGATATGGGATTATATTCTGACCCCACTACTTATTAACTAAATAATCTCATTTTCTTATTTGTACCATGGGATTAATACCATTTTATTGTGGTTAACAGTTTTCAACCTCAGCACTATTGACATTTGGGGACAAATGATTCTGTGCTGTGGGGGATGTCTGATGCACTGTGGGATGTTCAACAACATTCTTGGCTTCTACCCACTAGATGCCAGTAGCACGTTGTAACAACCAAAAGTGTCTTCAACATCACCAAATGTCCCTGAAGGGCAAAGTTGCCCTCCTTGTTGAGAAATACCGGTCTGTAATAATACACCTTGCTGAAAACCGAGTAAACAATCCAAGAATGGTAGCTATGATTACGTTTTTAGCTCAGCAATCACTCATAAGCGTTGACATTAAAGACCTCATCAGAACTTACCAGACTTATCCAAGTCATCAATTTAGGGACTTTTAGTTGAGATAGGAACCCAGTAAGAATATTTTCATAAAATTACTGCTTTATACTTGTGGGTTAACTCAATAAGTCAGTCCATTCAATCATATTTTAAATTAACCAATTGCAAAATGTTGATGGTGTTAAATAATCACTAGCAGCAAAGTTATAGTAAATGTCACTTTCATGGAGCCGAATTCCTAAAGGACATGAATTAAATAAGGGGACTAATCAGATCTTTCTGTGGGCCTATCAACAGGGTGCTGAGTAGCAAGTAACCCAAAAGTCCTCTTTGGTATATGGCAGTCACTCATCAGACAACTATTTATTGTGCTCTAATTTCAATTCACTGTGTTAATCACTGTGGGGAATCAGTGCCATTGCTTAAGGTGTCTAATGGGCAAGATAGACAAATAAACCAACAATTCAGTGAGATCTGAAATATGGACTGCGTTTTTTGGCGGGTCTCTGAATTCTTTGGGAAAGTAAGGGATAACTTCCTAGAGAAGGTAAAATCTGAACTAAATGGTGAAAGTGGAGCAGAATTAAGCATGGTGGGAGTCAGAAGGAGTGGATATTCTCTAAGTGTAATAGCGTGTGGCTAAGGTGTAGAACATATGGCATATTTTACTTTTTTTCAAGGAAATCAATGTATTGGGTGAGAGATGTGATAGAAAAGCCAAGTGGTGAGTTCTTGAAATACCTTCTACACATGCTAAGGAGTTTGTAGTTTATCAGGAAAACTATAGTATCTATTAAATCATTATAAGCTGAAGGATGATTTTATTTAATTTGAATGAAGAAAATATATTGTACTTACAATGATGATTACTATGCTTCTGATTTGGGTGGTTAGAGAATGGTGATTTCGATTTCAGGAAATAGGAGGGAAGATGTTGGGTCTGTAGTGGTGGACGAATATGGGGGAAGAGAGATGTTGGGTTCAGTCTTGAGTATGAGTTGAATTGCCAGAGGGGCATCTGAGTGGACAGTTCATCCACAGTTAGATGGCATAGGTTTAGAACCAAGGGAGGAAATGGGTCTGGAGATAGAGATGCTATAAGAAGTTGTAGACTATAGATAGTAATGGTTCTGTTCATCAGAAGAGTACAGACCGAGACTTGGACTGAGGACAAATCATGGACAATATGAATACTTAGCGTCAGCAGAGAAATCAGAGCCCCCAAAGTAGACTGAGAAGGATGGGATAGAAGATAGTAGCTATCTATGAAAAAGTAGTCACAGAACCCAAAAGGAGGAAAGAATTATAAAAGAGTATAAGTGGAAGAATGCCCACTAAACTGACATCATTTATACTTCTTAGGACAGTTGGAATGAGAGATCATAGTTGGATTAGGAGTGGTGGGGAGTCTGGGGGCAAAATATGGATACTGTTTTTCAACAATTTTTTTGTGTACCTTTAGTTGGAGTTACTCGTTTTCTAGCATCCACACACTCCATTACTTCCTAACATCTTAGAGAAGGCAGAAAATGGAGTCAGAGACGGTAGTTCTCAGTGAGAATAAATAATAAATATATTGGCATTAGGAAACAGAGAAGGAAGAGCAGACCATGCATTTTGTCAATATCTAATACTGATATCTGATAGAATAGTTGTTTGAGT
The DNA here is from genome assembly GCF_001890085.2 of Hipposideros armiger. NCBI lineage: Eukaryota > Metazoa > Chordata > Mammalia > Chiroptera > Hipposideridae > Hipposideros > Hipposideros armiger. The sequence goes on from NW_017731351.1 coordinate 3,363,475, forward strand.
ATTGACTGACACGGGTATCAGGCACAGGGATACAGCCTAAATACAAATAAGGAATTTGAAGACCTGTGGAGTAGTGGCCACATCAACTGAAACAGGCTGTAAACTCTGATGTCAGTTGAAAAGAAGAAATTTCTAGAGAGTTAAAGAATAATACGTTTGTATATAATTTAATACACTTCAGCATACTTGTGTGCAGTGTTTGCATGCATGTGTATGCTCAGTTTTAATTTGTGGAGTGAGGGTGGGGTGTGGTTAGTTAAAATTTTAAATAACTAGGTATGGCATACACATGCTGGGGGCCTGTGTGGAGGGTTGCCTAGCACTTGACAAGCTCTAATACAATCCCCTCACTGTGGAGGTGTCTAATCTCAGGTCAACACCAGATGGCGTGGTAATTAGCGCATTGGATGTAGAAATGTTTTTTCATAGGTAAAATTGGTTTATATTCAAGGTGTGTGCCTGTGATTGGCTGGGTATATTGGGCTGGGGCTCCTGCATGGATGAAGTTTAAGAATAGAATGAACTTGATAGCCCATATCTCTTGAGAATGGTTCCTCAGTTTAGGATTTCAAACCCATCTGGTGTGAGGGCTCTCATCTGAGGGTGTTTTTTGCCCAGTTCCTTCTGAGATGGCTGAATTCTGCCTGTAGCATATTATTATTATTATTATTATTGTTGTTGTTGTTGTTGTTGTTATTATTATTATTCTGCCTTGCATTAACCTTTTATTCAGGATGCTGTTGAATACCTGAAACTGCAGCTGGTACTTCATTGAACCTATAGAACTAATTGCAGTAGCATTTTTGTGACTTCCTACAGTTAAAAGTATGTGTGTGGCAGGATTAGGTCTGACACATTCATTTATGGCTTTGTTATACTCAATATCAAAGCTGCAGATGAGGAGACCTTTTAAAGTTACCAATATCTACCCAAAATAATCCAAGAATTGTGAATTACCAACTTAGGTCAGTTTGCAGCCATCAGAGACTCTTTTCTCTGTATGGGACAATGTAAAATTGCTTATTTCTTCATAGGTACCTGAGAAAATTTTGACAAGTCAATGACTGAGCTTAGATTTCCTTATATAGTAGATCAAAAATAATACTCCCCTCATGAGTAATAATTAACTAATATTTTCTGAACACTGTTATGAGAATTTACATATAAACATTAGTTTTAATCTCCACACCACCTTATAAAATAGTTCAAACTATTATCCCCATCTTTTGGATGAGAATATTGAGGCCCAGTGAGGTTAAGTGAGTAGCTTGTGTGTTCAAGGTCACACAATTAGTAAGTAATAGGCTAAGATTATGAGCTCAAGCAGTTTGATTCTAAAGACTATGCTCTTAAATACAACCCTCTTTTAACTCTCTAGGTTAAATGAGATAATTTATGCAAGAAATACTTGTTAAAGTATCTATCACTAGACAGATGCACAAATACTGGTCAAATGTGAATTGGTTCTAGAATGATCCAGCCTTCATATATATTTATGTACTTGTTTTGTTATAAAGGACCTGCATTTATGAATTAATCAAGCATTCATTTACGATGTAAAAGTCTGGTACTAGGAAATCACTCAGATAAACTTAGAAAAGATATTTATGGAATAATGGAATGAATACTTCCTAATTAAGTGTGAGTGTGCAACCTTATCATGCATGTGTTACATCCACCTTTTAATTTGTTTTTTATCATTTTTAATAGATCCACTAAAACTTTGTTCTTGAACACAGTATTTCCACAGTTGAAAAATTCTTCAAGTATTTTAATAAAACTTCCTCACTCAGCAATGATTTTTATTCCAAAAAGTTTTCCAGATCTATTAAAAAAAATCAACTTACCTTTTAGTTAAAAGTTCCTATGAAGCAATCCTGACTTTCCCACTAATTGTCGATCAGACCTTGAAAAGTATAATTGGAAACAAGGTTATTTTTTTCTGTACACTACCTTCACATACTAATTTTTACTGACTGAAGTATTTTCTTGGCTAAGTTTCATTGGAACTAGGCAGGAGATTAAAGAGCTTGCTTTCCTTTCCTTTCTCTCTCTCTCTCTCTCTCTCTCTCTCTTTTTCTGTCTTTGTCTCTCTCTTGCATGAAGAGAAAATACAATTTTTTTTCCCTCTGGGTACATATCAGCTTTAGATAAGCCTTCCGGGATCAAGAACTCTATAAAGGAAGTTAAAACATTGCTTCTCAGTTTTAGGGCTCCCGCCTAATGGCATCTCAGCAGCTTGTCCAGGGGAACATGGAGGAGAAATGAGGTTTCATTCTGAGCTTTAGAGGCAGGAGGAAAGAATGTTTGTTCCATGTGTTCACTCTTTGGAAAGCAGAGGAGGGTCTGTTTGTCATTAATATGAACATGAATTAGTGTTGGTTACTTCCCATCGGGGCCCTCACGATATAAAGACAGGGTGGGCCATGCCTAGTCCCAGGAAAGATAGGTAAATACTCCTGAGGAGCTATACACCTAGCATGTGAAAAATGTAAGCAGGGATGAAACAGCAAAGCCTGGAGAGGAAGCATGCGGAAGACTTGTACACCTCTGCCAATACACCTTTCAGTTGTGATACTTTCTGTGCTAGAAACACAGGGAGGAAATCTTGAATAAGCAGAGTGGATGGGCTTCCTGTGTAAATTGAAGTCATTTGCTGTTTCTTTTTCTTTTCTTTTTTTTTTTTAGCAACACACTAAATAAATGTTGTGCCATGATGGTCTCAGTTTTATAAAGTAGAGTTTTAAAACAAATTTTTCCGCCTTGTTGTGTTACATTCTATAAACTAATAAGGAGAACAGATCTTCAACAAAACAGTCATTTAAAGACCCCCAATCCAGGTAGTTTAAAACTGTAGAAATGAAAATAAACAGTAACTTTAACAATACATACTGTCATAATGATAGCGAACATTTATGAGTATAGTTACCATGGATTTGCTATTGTTTGTCATTTTATAGGAGTTTTCATTCCATCAAAGCAGCCTCACAAATGTCCTGACTGTACATATAAGGAACCTGAAGGGCATGGTGGTTAACATTCCCCAGATCTCACACCTGGCTGGTGGAGTCCGGACTCACCCAGACACATAAGACCACTTTCTCTTTAAATAAGTTCTTTTCTCAACTAGACACATTTTTAATGAACTTTTTCTGTGTTCTTCCGAAGATGTAGAACAGATGACTCCACTGTATCAGTTTGGGTAGCCGCGGGAGACTCTCTGCACGTGTACTCGAAGCTGGTCACTTCATTTCTCTGGTTGCGTAATGTATCACATAGAAACGTGACTTGTAAAATGTATGTAGGAGAGACATGTTGTTGGAGGATTATTATGCAGTTTTAAACCCTGTCATTTTAGGATTGAGGCAGCTTATATAATTCTGCCTATTGAGCAATAAAACCTTCAGTAGATGCTGAATATGAAACCTATGACTAAGAATTAGTGTTTTTGAAAAATGTTTCTTCAAAAGGTCCCAGAGTTAAGGTGGACTGTTGGATGGAAAGAACAGGTTAGCAGTGGCCATGTGATATGCTCCTGGGCTTCTTGGACTGTCCAGAGGCATAGCTCTCTTCTCGTCAAAGCTTTATATTTGATTACTTCAAATAGAGTGAAAACTTCTCTTTAGACTGACATCAACCTCTTTAATTTGTTTGCAATTAAAAAAAGCAAAGATATTTGTGAATAGAAGACAATGAAAACATTGATAATGTCTAATATTTGCAAATTTTCAGTTAATATTTATTGACTTTGAATGTTTATCAGAAGTTAGCTAGACATTTTATAACTATTGACTTTTTAAAATCCTCATAACAACTTAGGATATAGGTCTGATGTTTAAATCCTTACTTTGTAGGAGACAAAAACCAAAGCACAAAAACTTTCCCAAGGCTGTAAACTCATTTAGAAGGAAGATCAGAGGCAGTTGGCATTCATGGACAAAGCATACATTTCTAATCTTCCCCAGGGTCGTGTTAACTAGTCCATAGAACATTCATAGACACCTTACTACATCTTACTGGTCTATCATATTGACAAAGCATGGTAATTAAATCAAATGAGCAGGAAAAGGCAAGTACTTGGGACACTCTGCAGGCAAAAGGAAGGAGGTGAACCCTGTGAAGACTCAAGTACCCCAAGACATTAGTGACGCTTCCCACAGTCTAACAGACTGGGGGCATTCTGTGACATCCTGTCCAAAATAAAAGACAGATCATTTGCACCTTATCTACCCCTAAGAAAGATGCACAATACTTGGTGAATCCCTTGATCACTTTAGGCTCTTTGTGACAAGAAGGCTCTAGGCAGGAATGGAGTTGTCACCCTGGCAGAGGTAAATGACTGCTCATCAGGAAGAGATAGTGCTGCTACCGTGCAACATAGGCAGCAAATGGTATGTGTTGTATTTAGATGACCCACTGGGACATCTCCTGGTGTCCCCATGCCCCTCCGCTGTAGCCTGAGAAGAGCACAGTAACCAGGGATTCAGACCCATGGAGATGAAAGTCAGGGCACCCTACAGAGCAGTCTGCCTTGTCTGTGCTCCTAGTATTTCACTGGAAGTGGCCAAGGGAACATGGAGGACAAAAATGTGATTTCTTTCTGAATTTTAGAGGCAGGAGGAGATAATGTTTCTTTCTTTGGCAAATAACTCTTTCCAAACTCTTTGGAAAGTAGAGGATTATCTGTTTGTCATTAGAATTTGCATGAATTAGAGCTACTAGCCAAGGGTGAGGGGAATGCAGACCAGGGCGGAAGAAAGGGGAGTGCTCATTGACATTTACAGCTTCAAGTGCTGCCGCGCTGGGGGCTGTACTTCATTCCACTAACACTTCTTTTGTGAGTTTTCCCAAAAAACAAGAACAATCAGAACATGGTGAAAACTCTTTCCAGATGGAATGAACTTACTATGAGGAGTCAACCTGAAAAGTGCAAGGGGTAGACTGTAGTGGATTGTGGAGTTCTCTCCCCAGCTTCCCAAGCTGATGGTCCCCAGCTCTATCCCTCACTGAAAACTTCCCTTAGCCCCAGGGAACTGCCTGGTCAAGTCACTTGCAAAGAAGATTCAGTGTGTTTCTGTTTCACAATGTTTGGGGCCTCAGCGAGGAAGACTTGAAGATGGGGGGTGATTCTGTTGCTGGGGTTTGGGGACATGTGGAGGAATCTACTCTCATAGGTCTGGAAGTTAACGCGGTTGTTGGCTGAGACCTTGGTTGAACTGTCACCGTGGCCTCTTCATATGATCTCTCCTATTCCTCCACTTTGGACTTCACAGCATGGTATAAGGGTTTCAAGAATGACAATCCCAGGAGAATGAGGCAGGAAAGCTAGGCATTTTATGGTCTGGTTTTAGAAGTCACATACTATCAATTCTGTCGTACCCTAGTGGCCAGCAGTCACAAACGTCCACTTTGCTTCAAGAGAGAGCAATAGAGACCCCGTCTATTGATGAAAGTAATGTCAATGTCACATTGCAGGAAGACCATGGGGGATGGGACATGTTGTTGTACCCATCTTTGGAAAGCCACATGAAGGATGTGAAGACTGACTACTTTTCTTGCCTGTGCATGCTACCTTTTCTGACACGTCATGATGCATTTATTTTTTCAAACAATACCTTTAACAAAACAAAACAAAAACAAAACAGAATGTAAAACTATCAGTCTCCTTGCTGCTTATAAAGTCCAAATTCCTTGAGGTCGCATTCAAGAGCCTCCAAAATTTAGACATCATCTTTTTACCCCTCTCTTCCTGTTACTTTCAGAGATAGACTGTAGTTTATGACCAATTTACATCATTTATCACTGTCATAATGTGTCCTGGGCTTTTCACTTTTGTACCTCTGTACGTGTGTTTTCCTAATCTCAGAATTCCACCATAGAGGTGCCCTCAATGTTTGCCTCATTAAATCCTGCTCACCTTTTACAGCCTTCCCTTTATGCCCAAACCTTTCTCCTTTCAGCACTACTACAGCACCGGTTAAGTACCCATCATGTGTGATTTATCACTGCGCTGAACTACATGTGATTTGGGGAACAGGCAATGTTTATTGTGATTTGTTTTGTTAGTTAATGCTGTTCCCTGTGCAAAGAGGGTGTCTTCCCTCAGCAAAATTCAGAGGAGAAGCCGTACTTTTCTCTAACCTTATTGCTTCTGTGAGCGAGTTATTTATCACAGCGTAACTATACTGTGTGTTGTTGTATTTCTTCCAGACTTCAAAATATTCAAAGGGTTATCTCATCTTTTCTTGGGTTTTCAGGGCACCCAGAGTGCTAATATAGAGATACACAAGCTGTTAATATATGACAGTTTTGATGAGCCACAGAGTGACTGCTAGGGAGGAAAGTTAGTTGGAATAAGTGACAGAGATTAATTTCTAGAGAGGAATTTTCAAATGTGATATATTTATGTATTCAAATGGATTATGCACACATACATATATAAACTTTTTCTCAAATTTATCAAGTTTGTCGAGGAACATTTAAGCAGTTTACTTTAAGGTTTTTATACGTTTAATTTTGCTAATATGCTTTGTGACTCTGTAAGAAAGGTCTGTTTGTGGAGTGCCACCAGTGAGATTATGGGCCCAAAACGCCCTCTAGGAATTACCTCTTGCAGTAGAGAGCCAGCCCTTCCCAGTGTGACTGCTTTCTCTGCTTCACATGAGGGAACACGTGACTGCCAGGGTCAATGAGTCTTTGTCCTGGGATTTTTGAATTTGGAACTGAAAGAAAATTGGGCCAGTCTTGCTTGGGTGTCTGGACTGTGGGTCAGTTATAACACTCAGCCTTTCTTCCCACTATGTAGAAGTGGAAAAAACGTGTTTTTACCAAGAAAGAAAAGCATGAAGCATGAAGGAGAGGACGAGAATGGCTTCCAGGAGCATCAGGGCTGCCTCTGAGTGCAGTCACCGTCCTGACCTTAGGTTCCATGTGACATTCCATACTCCTTATGCACATTCTCCCCTTCCCTTAATCTACTTCTTTGCCCCTCCCCACTTACAACCCAAAGTATTCCAACTCCAATGCCATAGAACATTTTTTTTTCCTCCGAGCACTTTATGGGATTAATGTTACACAAAACTCATTTTGGATAATTTGGTTGTCAAATGGTAAAAATCAGAGGAAAGAGGCAGTTTCTCCAAAGCTCAGCCTGTGGCAAATTGGACAAAAATTTTGGTTTCTCTAAATCCCTATTCCTTTGTACATTATCAGTTTTATATTTACATGTACATGTTTTTATTTTATTTTATTTAAAACACTTTTTATCTTTTTTAGCTGAGCCATCTTGCCACCTGTTGGCAGCTCAGCGACAGCTCAGTTCAGGCCGGGAATCAAACCGGTGACCCTGTTGCTCAGAGCTCGCACTCTTGAGTGAGCTCTTAATTAACTGAGCCACTCGGCCAGCCCCTTGTACATGTTTTTAAACATAGGCATAACATTTCAGAGCTGCTGGGGTCCTTGGAAATAATGTTATTGAACTTTTATATTATAGATATAAAGAAACTTAGGTGCAGAGAGGGTGAACGTTATCCAGGATCATGCAGACAAATGTCAATTAGCCCAACCATAGTTTTCCTTATATTGCAATCCAGGGGAGCCCTATTACTATGGACTGTCCCTGAACAAAGACAACCCAGTGAATCTTTACAGATACTGCTTGTTCGTAGGAAGTGATGTGTGAACTTTATGGACACTGCTCAAAGGCCCCCAGCTTTCCCTGCTTCACACTACCTGGGTGATGGTGACAACTGCAGCAGTCACTTCAGACATAGAGATGGAAACCACACATTGTGACAATAGAGCTGCCGCAGCACCAGAGTCCTTGGGCTACTTCATGGGAAAGCAGTCATCACCTCTCGTGAAATTTCACGTGAGAGAGAAATTGACTGTTGCTCTGTTTGAGCCATTGTGTTGTGGCTCTCTTTATTATAGCTGCTTATCTTATACCCTGACTCATACGCCTCCAAAAACAAACCCTCATGAGGTTGTTGTAAGATTGAAGTAGGTAAACGGAGTACGCGATGAGTGCACATACCTGTTGTTTTGATTTTTACTGAATACCTGGCCTTTTTGTAATTGACACTTTAAACTCAGTTCTTGGTTCCTGAGCTCATCTTTGTGTGTTTCCCTCAGTAGATCATTTTATCCATGCTCATAAATGTGGACCCCACTCTAAGCCCATCCTAGGTGTGGAAAATCTGGTCCGAGTCAGAGTCCTAACTGTCTAGACGGTGAATTTATTCATTTGTAGAGGTGAGACCAGAATCCACATTTCATTATACTCTGCTCTCATCTTTCAAGTTGTTGTGGCATGCATCACCGGAAGGAGTACATGTTCCTACTTACCACCTTGCTGGAGATCTGGGAATACGGGTCCATCTCAGACAGGGAGGTGACAGAGCGAGCTGCCTACTGAATTCTCCAACAACCACCGAGAAGGGTGTCTACTAGGGCCCAAAGGAGCAGTGAATTTTGGGTCTGGGATGGTGCCCAGAAGGTGAAGGTGATGGTCCAAGATGATCAATTCATTCACGCTCCTGAAGTATCACAAGTTTATTTTCACTAAGCCATTTTCAAAATATGCAGATATGCTATCCCTGCCAACAAATCAGATTTCAAAAAAGCAAAGAAGAGTGAAGATAAAAAGGAATGGGAAGGGGACAGTGTACATCTTGTAGTGAAGTTAGGTTAGGTTATATTTTAGTTTTAGTTTTAAATTAGTTCTAAAGTGCCTTTGTACTGGTGTGTGTGTGTGTGTGTGTGTGTGTGTGTGTGTGTGTGTGTGTGATTAACTAATGAATATCACACACTGGTAATGACCAGGAAGACAGATACCCTCCGAAATGGGTCCTGTGAACCTAAATACAGAGTACGCTGGTTTTGCTCAAAAACTCAGTGGTTAAAGAACAATTACTGGGGAAATGCCTCCCCGTCTTGAGCCAATGCAGATCTGGACAGGGATATATAAAGACATTATTAATTTGGATGAAAGTTTTGTTTTTGCCAATATATCTTTTATTTGGCTCCAGATAAGAGGACTTTTCAGAACTTTTCGAAAGACCTTTAGTATGCTATTTATTAGAGAAACATTCATCTAATCAAATAACACTCACTTTATAGAGGAAGAAATATTCCTCTGCTTTGAGGGCCACAGGTCATACATTGGAGTATGGCTTTGGTCACTGACAGTGCTGACATGATGAAGGTTTTTTTCTCCTACCCTTATGAGGATTCTTTTCTGTAACCTCTGGCTGCATTAGAAACTTCACTGCTTAACAGAAACAATTGTTCTTTGTTCTCGTGGCCAAATGAAAGCTCTTGTTTTCCAGTCCAGTTCTGCTGGCAGGTTAGATGCAATCAGGGTGTCGTCAAGAGGAGATGAGAATATGCAGAATACAACCACTGTTGTTTTTGGAGGCAGAATGCCCACTTTTTTGGCAAAGTCAAAGCTAAGCACATGTGAGAGAAAAGCAGGCTAAACTGTGGATCTTTCAATATGATGGTTAATGCTTTGCACAAATTCAAATGATGTTCAAGAGCATCAACATTTCTGACCACTTCCCTAAGATAGACACTTAGACAGGCAGACAGACCTTTTTACATGTTTCAGAAACTCTGAGCTCAAATATGGTGCATTAAGTCCGCCTATAATGCCAACATCTGAGTGCTGATGTATTTCTTCAAGAACCTTTCACTTGATGTCTTCAGTAGGAATCCTATAATAAAATGACTTGGGGAAGAAAATGGCTGAGAGTAAAGAGAAGTCTCATTTGTTGCAGGTTTTAGGAGTTTCACTAGGTTGCTATCACACAGTGCAGGGTCTTCCCCTGTCCACGACACTTTATTTTTCATCACCCTGATTATCCTGCCAGTCGCATAGGGCTCACTTTCTGTGGTCGTCATACCTGAATTATCTCCATTGAAGGCAGTGGTGCCTACTTCCCTGTTGTAGGTAAAGGTTAAGGTATAGGAGCACCCACCTTTGTGTTTGTAACTCCTGATTGTACCTAAGAGCAGAAAAATGGAGGGAGAAGCTAAAACCTAACTCAGGAGAGTATCCTCATGACTAAGAGACAATGTTTGAAGCTGTATCACTAGTGTCTTCAAAGATCTGCGCATGGTGCCAATGCAGGGAAGAGGAGACAGGCTGACTCAGGTGGGATTCTAGAATGCGAGCTGTCGAGGGAGGCACTAGATAGAAGGGAGAGTCACTGAGGAGCCAATGGGAGAGGAGCTTGAAGAAAAGGAAGTGGCTGCCTTGGTTAAGTGGAGCGGAGGCTGGAGGACTGAGAAGAGGCTGTTATGAGAACAGAGACAGAAGAGGCCCAGGGGAATTGTTAGGCAGAAGAGTATTCTCAAGCAGAACATTTCCAAAAGCATACATTTAGCCATCTGGGGTTTTAAAAAAGGAACATTCTATTCTGCATTTTGATAGGAAAGATTTGACTTTTAATGAGAAGTCTGCATTTCATCTTAAAGGAAGAACACATCTTCAGCTTAATTATTCTCCACAGGAAAAGCTTCTCCCCCTCTCCCTCCTCCCCCCTCCCCACTTCTTCTCCCCTCTCCCTCTCCCTCTCCGTCTTTTGTGTGCTTAGTATACACTAAACACACATGTTTCAGCAAAGCCCCGTCTGGCATGACAGACATATATACATATGAGTAGATGGCGCATGTGTGCTCCCTGAATCTTTAATCTTAGTTCATGGTTGTAATAAACAGTATTGAGTTGGACTGAAACAGAGATTCTGGTGGTCCCCAAAATGCTTCCCTAAAAGCGCTGATTCATGAATTATTGTGGCGTCAATACTGCCAAATATGCTGGTTCTGCTAAGGGGAATAACATGCTTTTGTTAGAAAAATAAGAGCCTCGGAAATCAGATAAAAGTTCTTATCGTGACATTTTTATCTGTTTAGTTGGTCCAGCGATACTTGTTTTGTAGGCTTGTCAGGAGGATTATTTGAAATAATGCATATGAAAGTGCTTTCAGAAGGATTAGATTTCTATGCAAATGAGTGGTACACATAAAAGTTGTATATAAGGATATTACGATGTCAGAGTCTCTGGGAGAGCATGTATATGATATTTATATGAAGCTTCAAGTCCAGGCCTGGAAAAATGTGTTCTGGCAGATGTTCTCAGATCAAATGATGTTTTTGTGAAAATTTATGTAAAATGTTCAGCTGATGGAGGATTAAACATAAAAGGACAGTATAATGGGTTTGCTTTTGGTTAAAAAGAACCATTTATTCAAGTTTGTGTGTTATTTTAGTCATGTGTTTTAGATCTGGTAATGGATGTAATGGGAGTTTCAGAAGAGGCTACTAAACTATTTATGTTTTGAATTTTTATACTGGATTGCATTAAGATTTAATACATTGTACAGTAAAAGCACAAACAGTAAATGGCAACCTACAAATAAGAAATTGAAAAGAAATAATAACCAAGGAAAAATTAAATAAGTAGGAATCAAAGGAGAAAAATAGACTGAGTATAGCTAAGGCTTAGAGTTGTTATGGTTATGCCACAATTATTTTGTACTATTTTCAACTTAGTAAATGTAATAAATGTTTTTTTAATAGAAAATGTTAAAACAGAAAATAAAAGGAGAAATGAAAAATCTGCTGTAATTTATCTAGCCAGAAATATTAACATTTTGATATGTATTATTCCATCAATTTTGCTATTAATACAAACCTAACTTTTTACGTGAAATTTGGGCTCGTATGTTACCTATTGTTTTGTTCACAGTGTGGTATATCTGACCATTTTTCATGCCCTTGAAAATTCTTTGAGAAATGATTTAAAATGGCTACATAACTATTGTATGGGGAACCATAATTTACTCAACCAATATTCTAGTATTAGACATGTATGTTATCTCTCAGATTTTGCCTTTCTAAATGATCCTGCCCTCACCATAATTGTGTATAAATATTAGTGTGAACCCTTAATAATTTATTGGAAAAATTTCTAGAAGACAGTAGAATTTTTGACTGGGTCAAAGGTCACCACTAATTTTAAGACTCCGAGATCCAGTTGCATGAATTTAAATATTGGCTCTCCCACTGCATGTCTCTGTGACTTTAAATAGATTATTAAATGTTTTTGTGCTTCAGTTTCTTGATTTGATTATTAAGGATTATAATAGTACCTTCCTCACAAATAGTATCTTTGTGGTGAGACTTGCATTTGATATTAAGTAAGCATCCTAAGCAGTACTATTTGTAGCATCCAATGAATGTCAGCAGTTACTATGATCATTATATTTCCAAATTGCCCCTCAGAAATGCTGTCACTTTAAACACTTATTATTTCTTTTGCAGAACATATTTTAAAAATTCTTAATGAAATATTTAAAAATTCTGAGTACCGTAAAGATGCTAATCCTTTGTCATATATGTTATATATATTATTCCAGTTTTTCATTTGCATTTTTTTTAACTTTATATTTTTATGAGTCAAATCTGTCTGTCTTTAAAAAGTCAAAGATAGAAGAATGCTTGGCTACAATATTCAGAGTCCCACAAATGCACAATGAGGGTGACATTCCTTTGTGAAAATTCAGGGCCCAAGAGAAAGATCCGAATATATTTATTGACTTGAGGTAAAAAAACAAAAACAAAAAAAAACTGCATCAAGCCCTGCGAGCATGGTGAGGACTTTTGTCAAGAAACATTTGTTCATGTGTTTCAGAATTTTAATACAGGCTTGCTTAAACCTCCAAAGTTCCACCCCTAAATTAGGGCTAACGTTATTGTGCTCTGGAAAATTTTCAAAGAAGTTGTGAGCAGTTTCCCACCTCCACTAAAAATAAGAATTTCCATTTTATCATATGAAAGATCGCTTGCATGACATACCTCCTCAGTATAAGTTCTCAGAAGAATTTATGGTAAAATATCTTCAGGGGCCTCTCTATTGAATATGAACAAATTAAAACTTGGATAATTATGCTAAAATATTAATAGTAATTATAGAATGCTTGGCAGTAGTGTTTTTTCTGACAGTATTTTCAAAGCGAGATCAATTTTCTTTTGATGTCATTCCCAATTTATGACAATTACAATCATGTATTGCTTTGCAACAGGGGTGCATTCTGAGAAATGCGTCATTTGGTGATTTTGTTGGGCGAACATCATAGCACTTACATAAACCTAGATAGTACAGCCTACTGCACACTTAGGCCATATGGTACAGCCTACTGCTCCTAGGCTACAAACTTGTACAGCACATTACTGTACTAATACTTAGGCAACTGTAACACAACAGTAAGTATTGTGTATCTAAACATATCTAAACACAGAAAAGGTACAGTAAAAGTATGGTATAAAAGATAGAGTGGTACACTTCTACAGGGCCCATACCATGAATGGAGCTTTCAGGACTGGAAGTTGCTCTGGGTGAGTCAGTGAGTGAGAAGGCCGAGAACGCTATTCTACACTACTATAGACTTTAGAACTGCGGAACACGAAATTCATATAAAAATATCTTTTTCATCAATAATAACCTTATTTAACCTTAGTTTACTGTAACTTTTTTACTTATAAACGTTGAAATTTAAAAAAAGTTTTGACTCTTATAATCCTTAGCTTAAAACACAAACACATTGTACTGCTGTACAAAAATATTTTCTATCTTTATATCCTTATTCTATAAGCTTTTTTCTATTTGAAATTTATTTTTATTTTTTACCTTTTAAATTTTTTCGTTAAGAACTAAGACACCAACACCCACAGTAGCCCAGGCCTACACAGGGTCAGGACCATCAGTATTACTGTATCTGTGTCCACATCTTGTCCCACTGGAAGGTCTTCAGGGGCAGTCACACCCTTGGAGCTGTCATCTCCTGTGACAACAAGGAATGCCCCCTGAAGGACCTGCCAAGGCACCCTTCTTGAGGAGCTCTCACTCTTTTCAGAAATATGTCCACCGTGGTTTGCTTGGTTTGTTTCTTTTTTTCATCATAGATTTTTTTGTGAGCAGATAATTCACCATGAACAGTCCTCTCTATTAATGAAAACCTTTCAGTGTTGGGGTCCATGATTTCAATCTCTTTAAGGAGCTTGATGGGGTCTGCAAAAGCTTCTGTGAAACCCTTCACTGTGGATTTCCTTAAGGGTTCTTCCTCTTTCTCTTGTCCTGCAGTTTCCCTTTCTCTTGCCTCTTCTCCAGCTATGGCTCCTGTTCCAGTTCAGACAAGACCTCACTAGTCAGTTCCTCAGGACCCCGTCTAGGAGCTCCGCAGTGACACCCTCACCCACACTCAGGTTCAAGTTGTTTGCCATCTCAGACACAGCCTGGGTGGTTTCTGCAGCCTCCTTATCCCCGGCAAATCCTTTGAAATCATGGAGAACCTTTTTGAGTGTCTTCTTCCAGATGCCATTCACACAGTCCTTGGTGACATCTCCCCAAGCCCAATCAAGGCTCCTGAGGCAGTCCTAGATGGAATCCTGCCAGAACTGCATCAGCATCTCCCCAGTTGTAGAAACAGCCTGGGCACAGGTCCTCCTCAGGCAGGAGGCCTTAAGAGCTGCTGCAACTCATTTGTCTATTGGCTGGATCAAAGAGGTGGTGTTGGAGGGAGAAACGCCATTGTGATATTGAGATAAAAACGACCAATAAAAGGAGGATGTTGGGAGCATTATCAACAATAAGCAAAATCTTGAAAGGAATGTTATTCTCCAAATGGTACTTCTCCATTTCGCTGGCATAGCAGAGGGCATCTTCGGAGAGGAGCTGGGTCCTCCATGACTTCTAATTGCTCCTGTAGGTCACTGGCAGTGTGTGCTTATTGACGTGCGTGAAGGCCGTGGGTTCTCACTGTGCCAGGTCACAAAGGGGGTCAAGGTGCAGGTTGCAGCATTGCCCTCAAGGAAGAGTGTTATCCTGTCCTTAAAAGCCTTGAGACCTGGCATTGACTTGGCCTCCTTAGGGACGAAAGTCCTTTTAGGCACCGTTTCCAGAATAGGGAGGTTTCATCAATATTGAAACTTTGCTCTGGCAAGTGATTTTTCTCCATTATCAGCTTATCTAGAGTTTCAAAGTTTCTTCAGCTGCCTTCACATCAGCACTCGCAGACGTACCACTCACTTTCACATTATGTAATGAACGAAGATTCTTGGATTGTTTAAACCACCCAGAGCTAGCAGTAAATTCAGCATCACAGTCAGGTCCAGCCTTTTCTTTCAACATCACAAACAAACTTTTTTCTTTGGCTGTGATCATGATGGTGCTGAGAGGGACATGCTTCTGTGTCTGCTCTTCAATTCAGGTCTTTAGAGCTTTCTCCATGTCTGATATAGGCCCCTCTCAAATTTTTGTCAGTCTCATCACCTTCAATGAAGCAGATCCTTTTACAGCTTTTGTCACTTTGTTCCTGTTCTTCAAGATTGTAGCTATGGTGGAGTGGGACATTCCTGACTGGGGAGCAAAAACTATCACTGATTTTTCACCTTCCTGGTTCTTAATCACTTTTAATTTTGTTTATAGTCATAGATATTGTAATCCTTCCAGAATTACATCAGTGGCGCTCTATGTGGGCTCTTACTGGCAATATTAGCAGTGAATTTTGAATGCTTAGGGGCCATGATGAACAAAACAATGAAAAATTAAATTAAGCACAGGAAAAAAATGATGTAATCAAAAGACAGTGAAACTATGAGCTATATCAGGCGGCTGTGGGTGTAATATGGCATACTGTTAAAGTGTTGTACAACAAGTAGTTTGTTAGTTTTTTTTTTACAAGTAGAAAGAGTACACTCTAAAATAGTGATTAAAAGTGTAGTACAATAAATACATAAACCATTAACACTGTCGTTTACTCGCATTATCAAGTATTATATACTGTGCATAATTGTATGTGCTATACTTTTATATGACTGGCAGTGCAGTAGGTCTTTTTATGCCAGCATCACCACGAATGTATCGTCATCACACGGTTCTATGATGTTATAACACCTATGATTGTCACTAGCTGGTTGGAGTTTTTCACCTCTATTATAACTTATCGGACCACCCTTATATGTGAGTGACCTTGTATATCGTTGACCAGAATGTCATTATGTGGTATATGACTATACATTACATTATATTGTCAGAATCTTGGAGAATATTTATTCCTTATGGTATAAGCCAAGTATCTAAATCATGCAAAAGTCATTAAGAAATACGTGCCCCCCCAAATTGTGTCTGATCCCTCAGGAGGATTTGTGACGTGCTCTGACTCTGGCAGTTGTGTTAAATACCAAATGAACATCAGTAACCGAAAATCTTTATTAGTCTCATATAGAATATACCATAAATGATCCAAGGCCTGAGAAGAAATAAATAAAAGTTTCACATTTTCTTGTATAAGAAAAAAAAATGTTTTTTAACTTGGATTGCATTTGTGGTTGGTTCCAATCTGTGTAGGATTTAATTTTCGTGACTTGACTAGAGTACAAGCTCTTTGAGAACAGTTACCATATCCTATACTTGTTCTATGTCCTGGGCATTTCTAACTGTATGGGACCCACTGATAAGTGGTTAATAAACCTATTGCGTTATCCCAATTCTTTTGCAAATGTTTGCTGTCATTGTAAGTGGAAGAGGTAACACTGGATTTAGAGTCAGTACCCCATGACATCTTTATTGATTCAAGAAGCAATGCCTAAAGCCAAGCCAGTTTGCCCATTCTCCTGTGCTGGCACTGGGTCCACGTTGGGGGAGAATTTGGATATTTTTCTGTCAATGTTTGGATTTTTCTGTATTTTAGGCTTTTTGCTGGAAAGAATGAGAGGGGCAGTTTCTTGGAATTATTGAAAACCTAGAATTTTAGCATTCATTAGCCGTATAGTCTGTTGTCTTGGAATTTACTCATTCCCCTTTATAGACAAACATCTTTCATCAACATAAAATCTGAAATATTTTAAGAAAATGTATCTTTTTTCCAATTTGGAACTTGAAACCACACAATTTATTTCAAAAGAAGAATTTATTACAGATTAAATTTATCTCTCTTTAGGTTGATAGAAGGAAGGATATTATATAGTGTTAGTATAGCAGAAGATTGGAAATCTAAATTCTAACGTGAGTCTTTCCAGAAACTACAGTAAAGAGCTATGGACCTTGAATGAGTGTGAGTGTGTGTTTATTGAGTTGGCATATGGTTGGGGCATATGTTGGATAATGCTTCTAAGTTCTCTTCCAGTGATCAACTTGAATTCTGGGGTACCCATTTTGTATTTTAATGAACTTATAAAGGCATTATATCAAGTTAAACTTCTGAATTTATTATTTTAAGTCCTCTAACTAGCTGAAATCATTTAACTAGCTGGAGATGTTTCTTTATTTTAAAATGGAAAGGCTGTATAGCCAATCGATCTGTCTCACAGGATTGTTGTAATTAGGGAACATCACATATATGGAACTTTAAAAATGATAAATGTCTAACTAACAATGGCTTTGTTACCATTACTATTTTTGTTCTTAAAACATACACACATATACACGTATTTAAATAAGTCACCCCGCATTTTGGGTCATGTAATATAAAATCCTCATATTCTGCTCACAGTGATGTGACTTATGGTGGACTGTGCCTGGAAATTATGCAGGCTGAAAAATTTCCGTGTGTGCGCTCCTGTAAGCACTAGCCCTGAGTAAACTTGTTTCCTGCAACCTACTGAATGTTTCTGAACAGATCGCTGAGCTACTTATTATCAGCTGGAGATGCTGACGATCACTGGGCACTTCCACCCCCATTAATTATGTGTTCAAAACTACAGCATTTGGCACCTTACGAACTGCTAATTATGCCCAGATCCTAATCCTAATCTTAATTTTCTAGTTTATTATGATTTCTTCATTATGTCCTGTCTGAATAAGCAGCTTATCTCCCAATATCTCCACTGCCTAACAGATGTTCTCTCTAAACAGATGTTGGCACTTCCTAGGAGGGAGTCATCCCTGTTTGAAGGGAAGAAATTATAATTTACTTAATTATGTGGGAAGCTTTAGAGGAAGGTATCACCTCCTTCTGTCCAAACCCACCTCTTCTTCAGGAAATCCCAATGGAAATCAAAGCAAACAAACAAATAAAAAATTAGAGGTAGATCTGACTTGCTTTCTTCTTTTCACTTTTTCACTTCTCTCTCTTACTCTCTCTCTCTCTCTCTCTCTCTCTCTCTCTCTCCCTCTCCCTCTCTCTCCCCCCCTCTCTCCCTCTCCCCCTCTCTCTCCCTCTCCTTCTCTCCCTCTATCCCTCTCTCCCTCTCCATCTCCCCATCCCTGTATTTCTTTTTTCTTTTAAAAATATTTTTCTAGTCTAATAGAAAAATTCAATCCTAATGAAAATATGATTTAAAAGTTTGAAACTTATACTGAAATAGTCTCTCAAGTGTATATAGTCAATGATAAAGATAAAATAACAATCAATAGCAAAAAATAATATAAAATCATTTGCGTATATAGCTTTCTTTACACCTCCATAATTTCTGTGTGATGAGAAATTTTCAAGAGATACTGAAAACTAAGAAATTTTCTATGACTTCTTGGAAATTTGCAATCTGTACATGCTTTAAGTTTAGTGTCAGGATGAAACAAGTACGACCCTAAAGAACCATTTAATGGAACCTCCTCATTTATGGATAGAAAAGAACTAAAGTCCTGATAGACCTAGTGATTTACTTAAGGATACAAAGTAGTTGTTGGCAGATCTATAGGGAGAGCACACTTATGTTTCCCAACTGTTTATAATTTTTATTTAGAAATTGGTGAATTAAAAGAATTTTTCATATAATATATTATCATTTCTCCAGTTCTTGGAAAAGGATTCAACACATAGTATAATGTTCATTAAATATTTCTTTTTTTTTTTAGCTGAGCCATCCTGCCATCTGTTGGCAGCTCAGTGGCAGCTCAGTTCGGGCCGGGCATCAAACCGCTGTTGCTCAGAGCTCACACTCTTGAGCGAGCTCTTAACAACTGAGCCACTCAGCTGGCCCCATTAAATATTTCTTTTTTAAAAATATGTTTTTTGTTTTATTAAAAGCTATCTAACTGAGAGGCACTTTGAATTGAAGTTATGGGTGAGAGTGCTGGTGTCATAACTGTCTGGGTTCAAATTCTGGCTCCTCTGCTCAACAACTATGTACTGTTGGGCAAATAGCCTAAGTTCTCTGTGCTTCTAGTTTCTAAATTTCTGTAAAATTAGGATAACAACAAGGTCTGCCGCATAGATTTTTATGAAGAGTAAATTAAAATACTTGGAACAATGCTTGGCTAACACATAGTAAATACTCAAAATGGGAGCTCTTATTCTGGCATTATGAACCAGTAAAACACATTTTGTAGGAATGAAGGTGTAACTTGCCTTTAAAGAACATGTTATATAAAAATCAAAGCATAGACATATAATGGAGGTTATAAGAATAGGATGGAGTGTGGGTAAATGGATTGTTTTTTTTTTTTAGACAAGCCTTTATTGGAAAAACCATTAAATTTAGGTTTTATTTATTTGGAGAGCATTTTTGGTGTGTCTTTTTGAATGCATTTTTATACTCTTAGTAGCATAATGCAAAATCTAGAAGTGACCTTATATTCCCATTGTCTGCTTTCATCATCCAGAAGCATTGGATATGTCCCACTTTACAGAAAAGCTAGTTTA
This sequence comes from Hipposideros armiger, assembly GCF_001890085.2. Taxonomy (NCBI): domain Eukaryota; kingdom Metazoa; phylum Chordata; class Mammalia; order Chiroptera; family Hipposideridae; genus Hipposideros; species Hipposideros armiger. The sequence goes on from NW_017731351.1 coordinate 3,383,121, forward strand.
ACAACCTATTGAATCAAAGAATAATTATAAATAAGGAAAAAACAGGTGAGAGAATGTAACTTTGAATTGGATACACCCTCTTGCTTGGAAATTTGGAGACAGAATTTTTGCACAGATACCATTTTTCAATCTTGCAGCTTGTGTCAGGATTTTAGGATGATATGTAGAATTTTAAAGAAAAAGATTGATGTTTTCATGTATTATCAAGGGAGAGGTTAAGATATGGATGCTTTGTGAAGAAATTACTATAGCATTTTCTTCAGTAGGTAGGCAAAAATGTTACTTTACTTTAAAACAAAACTCCAAAATGTGAAACAAAAGGTTAAGACTAAGATTCATACTAACAGTGGAATAATGAGTGAAACAATTTTGCCTGTTCTGTGTATTTTTAAAATCTTTATATACTTTTAAAGTTAGGCTGATTGTTTATAAAGTTACATTTTATAAAACTTAACCTCTTTTTAATTGTAGACTTCAATGAACTATACTTAAATAAAAATGTTAAAGAAGAATTTTGACAAATGTACCCTGTCGTGTCACCACCATTTCTGTCAAGATCCAGACCATTCTGATCACCCCAATAATCTCCCTCATGACCATTTGCAGAAAATTCTTGTGTCTCACTCTCCGTCCCCAGAAACCACTGACCTGATGTCTATCCCTAAAGATTTCTCTTTTCAAGAATATTATATGAGTAGAATCATACAGTATTTAGCTTTTGATGTCTGGCTATTTCACTCAGCATAATATACTTGCGATTCAACCACGTTACTGCAGCGCCAGTAGTTCCTGTTTAGTGCTGAATGGGAGTCCGTTCCATGGATGTGCCATGGTTTGTTTCCTCCCTTCACCGTTACAGACATTTGGATGGTGACCAACCTTTGTGATTATGAACAATCACATCTAAGTAGTTTTGTGGACATAGACATTTTCATTTATATAAGTTTTCATTTTTGCTGGGAAAATATATAATAGTAGGATTATTAGGTCATCAAGTATATGTTTTAATTAATAAGAATGTGCCAAATTGTTTCCTAAAGTGGCTGTACCATTTTGCACTCCTGCCAGCCATGGAATGCATAAGAGTTCCAGTTGCTCCATGTCCTCACCAGCACTTAGCCTGGTCGGTTTTTTAAAAAAGCTGTTCTAGTAGAAAGGTTGTGGTATCTCATTTCTCTTTGGGGCTTGATTGTCATTTTCCTAAAGACTAATTTGTTGAGCTCCATTTTATGTATTTCTCTCCCCTCTGTATATCTTCCTTGGTGAATTGTTATCAAAATATTTTGCCTATTTATATATGTTTTTGTCTTAATAATAAGTTGTAAGAGGTTTTTATATATTCTAGATTGAAGTCTTTTATTAGATAAGGATATTGGAAATATTTTTCCCTTTCTGTTGGTTATGTTTTAATTTGTAGATTATCTTTTGAAGAACATAAGTTTATAGCTTTTGTGAGGCTTAATTTATTTTCTTTTGTTTTATGGTTTATGTTATTTACAAACAATTTTAGCCCTTACATTTAGGTCTATAATTCATTTGGAGTCAGCTTATATAGAAAGTGCAAGGTAAACATCAAGATTTTTCCCCCTTTGACATATAAATGTCCAGTTGTTCTGGCACTATTTGTGGAAAGAGTATCCTTTCCTCATTGAATTATCTGCACCATTTGTCAAAAATCAAGTGACGGTATATGTGTGGGTCTCTCCATTTCATTTTGTTGATCTTTATATCTGATCTTTATGACAGTATCACACTACATTGATTTCTGTAGCTTTAAATACATATTAAAATCTGGTAGTGTGGGTCCTCCCACTTTGCTTATCTTTTTCAAAATTGTTTTAACTGTGCTCTGTCCTTTGCTGTTCTTTAAAAAGTTTGGAACATTAGCTTATAAATTTCTACAAAAAATCAGTTGCAATTTTGTTTGGGAATATGATCAATCTGCAGTTCTACTTGGAGAAAATTGAACTCTTAACAATACCGAGTCTTTCAATGAATGGTCATATTATGTCTCTCCATTGATTTAGGCCAGCGGTTCTCAACCTTCCTAATGCCGCGACCCCTTAATACAGTTCCTCATGTTGTGGTAACCCCAACCATAAAATTATTTTTGTTGCTACTCTATAACTGTAATTTTGCTACTGTTATGAATCGTAATGTAAATATCTTTTTGTTTTCCAATGGTCTTAGGCGACCCCTGTGAAAGGGTCATTCGACCCCCAAAGGGGTTGCGACCCACAGGTTGAGAACTGCTGATTTAGGCCGTTAAAAATGGGGAATTTTTTGTAATAGCTAGCATATAAACCTTGTACTTATTTTGTTAGATTCATCTCTAAGTATTTCATATGAACTCTTTCCATTGACTACCTGGGACTTTGGAGTGTGGTAGTCACTGGGTATGTTCACCAGTACTCCAGTTCTCCTTTTACTGGGCATATATCAAGTTTGTCTTTCACTGCTTCCTTGAAGATAAGGCTTGTTTTTGCCAATAGAACATTTCTGAGCAGAAGTCTTTAAGAACTAGTGGGCCATTCATGCCTTCCTCTTGCCCTACCACTATGAAAAGTTTGTAGGAAAAATGGTGCATGTACATGTTGGGGTGATTGGAATGTAGAGTACAAAACATGTGAAGAAAAGTGGTGGTCAAGCTTATGGTGACATTCAGTGCCAAGAAAAAGGGTTTGAGCTTCACTTCAAAGACAATGGAGGAACTTCTGCAGGCTTGTGAGCAAGGGAATGGAGTGGCCAGAGCTGAGCTATAGAATGGTAAATTCAGACCAGGAAGGATTGGATTGAAAGAGAGGAGGTGCTAATGATGGGAAGAATGTTTCTTCCACTAATGTGTTAAGATGAGGAGGGTCATCTATGTTTGTAATAGAGTAAATGGAAAGGAAAAAGCAAAAATGAGACACTGGTAGAAAGAAGAAACTGGAATTGAATTCTGAATGAATGGAATAAATAGAAAAGAGGAAGCCCTTGTGTGGCAGTGTCGCATGTGACTCTTCTTTTGGGCGAACCATTTGGAAAATATGCTTTTTTCTATATCAATATAGAGAGAACTATCATCGGACAGTCACATCGTAATTTTCATTTTTGTCGAGATATGAAATGGGGTTCAAATTTTCTCTACGGCATGGTATAAAGGGAAGGAGAGAGTGCTAGAGAGAGAGTCTCCTAAGTTTCAGGACTCAATAAGAAATGACTTTCCGATTCACCAGATAAAAACAGTGAAGGTGTTCTGTGTAGTCTGCCCTTTCTCCTGGCACTGGAAGGACTCTGTGAGCCATCACGAGATGACTGCCCCTGGCATATTTCTGACTTACTTTGCAATAGGACCTCTCAAGAGACTGAGTTTCATTTTTCTTACTTTTCTAATCAGAGCTAGAGGGTATGTTTTTCAGTCTTCATTGGCTTGCAAACACAAGAGACAAAGTGTGGACATACCTATGTTTATTCTGCCTGCAGAATGAAAATTGGGTACTTTTTCAAACTTGCTTTCTCATGTGAGAGACAAACATATTTCCAAGAGTTCAAGTTCTCTCCCTCCTCTGTTCTATCCAGACTCTGTGGAGCTTAAAACTGGCCGGCCTATGAGGATTATAACACACGGCCAGTTTTCTGAGCATCAGTTTTGCTATTTGATGCACAGAATTTCCTCTTCAGATTTTGGAATTAAAGAGCTCTAGTAATGCCTGAGAGCACGGCCTGCTGCAGTTGATCCATTTTCCTCTTAGATCCCTGTGCTTTGAGATACAGTCATGCACAATGGAGGAGTTTTCACATATCGTGTAGTATCTTCCTGCTAGCCTGGAAAGCACACACATCTGAGCACAGCACCCTTACAGTAAGCTTTGCAGTTTCTAGTTCTGTCAGCATCGTATGCCCTGAACACTGATCTCACCACCACCTGTATGCTGCTTAGATTTGGCTTGGAGAGGCCATGTCTATATTTTACATTTTAGAAATGTAGTCCTGGCTGTGTAACGGGCAGTAAAATGTGGGGTTAGTCGGTTATCCAAACACACCTATTAGATAAGAATACTTGCACACCAGAGTCTAGGGCAGCCATGGAGCTCAATCTATTATAGTTGCTTCTCCTCACTGTTGAAGAATGTGTAAAAAATGACCTTGGAAGCACTCTCGCTAGGAACCAGTAATTTCAAATGACCAGGAAAATATTTCTCATCAGAACAAAAGTAGGCCTCCTCCCTTGCATTTGCTTATAGAAGTTAGTAAATAATAATAATGATAGAATACACAGTGCAAGAAGTGTTTTCTGAGTATTAAAATCTGTTAATCTGGAGTGTTTTAAATATTGAGAAGAAGATGATTGTTGCCTGCTGTGTCTGCTAAGTGGTGTCCAGACACCGCAGTGGACTTAGCAAATTGGCAGAAAAACTCACCTGTGACCAGGTTTCTTCATGAACTCCTGTTTCTCTTATTATTTTAATCTCTGGTCTCTCAGGGTACCTCTGTACATCTTTTATTCATTTAGACCAATTCTAAAATCTTACCTTCTTTTTTTTTTTTCCTGACAAATGGCTTCTACCATATAAAGCGATTTCAGGAAATGAACTGTAGATGTTATTTATACATATGGTACTTGATATACTTATTTTCCTTTTTTTGGTATTTATTGCAATTTGATTTTTATGTCTTTGGGTGATTTTAGGACACTAAGGTAGCATTTGGGGTATTTTCCCTGAAACCCCTAAGCACCAAATTTCCTCCTATGTAGAAGTAGTCATAGTAGTAGCAAGAGTCTTTGTTAATAAGCAACTTAATGCTAAAAATGACCTATTTACTAGATTAAGCATTCAGGAAAATGGAATGGAAACATGTATAAACTTGGTATCAAAATATAAATCTAAAATACATATATATTTTTCAGTGGAGACTGTTTCCTAGAGATTATTGTGATTATTCAACTTTAGTAGAGAATATCATTAGTTTCTATAATGGACAAGTGGTGTCAAGTGTAAGCATTTGTAGAACCAGAAGTCGTGCTATCAGGTGTCAGCTGCCGATGCATCAGAAGTATGACTTCAAAGCAAGCTTTCATGTGAAGAAACAATTTGGATGATGAGAAAAATGATGGACTAGAGAAGGCAAGGTTCAAAAGGAACAATAAATATACCCCTGTTACATCTTTCATGAGGGTCATTAAGAAATGTTTTTAAAAAATCAAAATCTGAAGTTAGAATTTGTGGACAACTGAGTATCGAATACAATTTACTGATATAGAGTCTTCTGGAACTACCATAGTTAATGGCTATGTTAGATGGTTGAAGATGTAAATACTTGTAAAGCTTGGTATTGTTCTAGTAGATCTGATAGACAATGGGATCTCTGTCGGACAGAACTTACACGGTTGCTTAATTTATATGAGGGAGTAACAGGTACTGGCAGAATCTGGTTCACATTTCCCCCTCTTGTTCCTGTAATATATGTCAATACAGAGGGTGTAGATCACCACTCAATTAGATACGGTCCCTCCCCAGTGGGTTTAACACAAAAAATAAATAGGTTTCCAATCAGAGTGATGTTGTTCATTCACTAAAGGAAAATAATTTCAAGTGGGAGCATATGTCTGTGCAAACTCACACTGCTGATATATACAAAAAAAAAAGGTTTAGTTCACACATGGTTTTTATTGCCACACAGGGATACAAATGAGAAAATTAGGCTATAAGACTTGATTAAAGTTTCAATATATGAGGATTTTTTAAAAAAGTGCCCATGAAGCAACATTCTGAGTTTTCCCCTGGCTTTCCTATCTTGTCGGGTAGTGATGGTCCCGTTTTAGCAAACAAGCTTGATGCTATTAGTGCCACTAGGCTCTTCCCATGTGGTATAGATCTGTCTCATTTCTCTGAAATGTGTTCTCTTGAATTCCAGAGTCCTTCCTATATTTCCTCTGAAGGAATCATTTCTAATTTGGAAACCTCTGTAGATGGAATCCATATATTGTTGGGAAAGGAGCTGTCTTTTTCGGATACTGGATAATAATAGCTTTCCTGGGTATGACAGCAATATGGCCAGATTCTCTGTGAAAAGAATTGCTTTCATGCTGTTATTTGAAAGAAGAGTAACAGCCTTTATTATTGAAGGAATTGCTCCTTTTCATCGAAAATCCTGATGTATCTAATTGGCTCCGAGGATATTCTCTTCTGTCCATGCTGAGAGATTCTGCCTCCAGCCCAGATGCGGAAACCACAGATGTCCACTGCATAGACCAGAAGCATTAGTTCTCAAAGAGTTTCTTACTTTCTAGCATCAAAACTGAAGATCTGATCACAAATAATAAAAACTCCTCTTTGTGTAATAGTTTAAAAATGGAGAGGCATTTCTGGCTAAGGTGGTATTCAACATTCTGAGCATTTTTACGGGGGATGAGAAGCAGATTGTCACTGATTATTCATGATATGTTCTTAGAGAAGAGTTTAATAAGCACAGTGTTCTAGAAAACACAGCTTTGGAAGAGTCATATTGCCTGGCCACATGTTATGTATTAAGGGGAATTAATGCGATTGGAGATAATTTCTGCTGTGGTGTTGCTGCTGCTTATTAGTGCACGAGCCGGAGTGCATGTGAACTGAATGTCTTTGAGTTCACAGGGTGATGCATGATGCATTTTCTTGGCTCTCCCCACAAACCAATAAATTGATTGAATGAGCTGGAAAAAAAAATCCAAGAGAATTTTGCGAGGGCAAGTACTCATTGGCGGCTGTTGTTGACCAAATGGCTACTTGGCTGTGTTATCTGAAGACTATCGCATAATCTCTAATTGCTTCAGTTACTTCATAGGTCAAGTACTGTGTCTCAGTCTGTGTCTACATGGCACCACTGCAGTGATTCAAATTCAAAGCACTGTCTCTAAAAATCACTTCAACTGGTTTTGTTTTTCCCTTTAGTTGACAGGTTTGTTTAGGTGTTGTATACAGAAAACTTCATTTATCAACAGTAAAATCCCATCCATTTAAACTCTACTGATTCATAATTTGTGTTATTTTGACTTGGGTGGATCTAACGTTTATCTTAGTATAATCTGTTAAATACAATTAATAAAATTAGGTCTAATAGCATAAACTATGTGAGACTGTAGAGATTGGGTCAAGATGGAAAAGTGAACACTTCAAATCCCTAAGTTAAACAGAGAAAATCTTTAGATATTTTAAAATAATGAGTCCATAATAACATTGTAAAACAAAATGAATATAATGAAACATATGAAATCAGTTGACTGATGAAACTATAGCCCCAACAGTGCACCATAGGATACTGCAAAATACATGGGGAGAGGTCTCTAAGGGACATGTCTCTATATTTAAGGACTTTGGACCTAAGAGACAGAGGAATCCCTGAGGCAAAATCAAAGCAGTTAATTGGGGTGTCATACGGGGTCAAGCTGGTGAATCGCTCCATAACTAATTCCCAAATTCCAAGCCACTGATTGTTTTTCCTGGAATAGTGGGTGTGAGGATTTGGGTCAGAGAGGAGGGCTGGCCTTATGCCTTATAATAACCAGGTAGGATACAAAGCCTTTACTCCTGTAAAATGGTTTGCTCATACTTCCTCATTGGGTAGATTGTCCTGTTCCTTTCCCATGGTGACAAGATACAGACCACAGTAAAAACAAACAGTATTCATAAACAGGTGAACAGGGTTATCAAATACACTCACAAGCATACAACTGAGACTCATCATGTGTGAGTGGCATTGAACTGAATAACATAACACCTGAGAAAAGAGAACCAATGAAGCATGCTGAAAAAAGCTTTGGAGTAAGTATCAGTAATATTCCCGGGGGATGAGAAACACATCTCATTCATAAAACGAGAATTCTTGGGAGATGAGAAACAATATAACTGATAAAGAATTGAATAGGTAGACTTAATAGCAGGTCCACATAACTCAAGCAAGTGTTAATGAGCTGCAAGATTAAGCAAATTAATTCTAGAACATAGCATAAAAGGAAAAATAGATGAAAGTATGAAAGAAAAATTAAGAGATAAGTAGAAGTTTAATCGTCAATGTTATACAAGTTCTGAGAGTGAGAAATACATGATAGAAAAACAACTTCCAGAGATGAAGGCAGATATAAGCCTTCAGATGGCCCATGAGTGTGGAGCTGGGTGAATGAACAAAGTCCCATGTGCAAGTAGATCTGTTGTGGTGAAATTGCAAAACTAAGGAAAAAGGTAACATTCTAAAGATTCTAAAGATATATTTCTTATGAGAAATGGAAATTAGGTTTTTCATTGGCAACACTGGAAACTAGAAGGAAATAAAGGAGTACCTTCAGAGTTTATAGGGGAAATATTTTTAAACCCATAATCCTACGTGTTCCTAAACTAGCTTACAATTTATGGGGATAGAGATTTGAAATGTATTTTTTTTCAGATTTTCAAAGGCTCAGAATGATTTCTAACCACAGAAACATTCTAAAAGAAGCACTTAAAGGTTGTTTAAGCAAAATGAAAGAAAAACACACACATAAAAAAACAACAGAAAGATGTGGGGTACAAGAAATAATGATAAGTAGTGAATTAAAATATATTGTCATAATCCATTAAGGCTATCAGCATGTTAAAAGATTAAATTCTCACACTTAAAGGAGGATTCAGGTTAGGTTAAATAAAGATTAGATTAGCTGACATATGAACTCAAAACCTTGTAAGCTTCCTCCGACCCTCTTAGCTATTTCCTTCCCTCTGAACACACTGCTCACCTTTACACGAAATCATTGCCCCTGCCTTGTGCAGCCAGAGAGAGAGGCATGTCTCACAAAGAATTCCAGTGTGGCTTTTGCCAGTTGGAGTTGAGTGCAATCCGATACATAAAGAGAGAGCCCAAGAAAGTTTTTTAGAAAGCTACAAAGTATCAGCATGGATGAAAAGTGACAGCGACAGTTCAAGCCTTAAAAGGACCTTGTGATCCTCCAGGTTTCTACACCAGGAATCAAGCTGAGAAAGCAGCTCATCAATCTCTTCAGATGTGTCCACGGAAAAAGAAGGACATCCAGGAGAATACAGCCAATAGCCAAGGAAAACAATGGACTGAGAAATTTCTCCTAAGACTAGGACTTGGACCATCAAGAGACATTTCCTATCCCAGAGAGGAGAGCGATACAGAGCGATTTAGAATAGCTGTGGACCAGTGTCTTCTGTCTGCCTTCCGTTCTTCCCCCTTTGAAATGGTGGTGCTCGTTGCAATTATCCTGTTCTGTGCCAACCGTTTATGTTGGGTGTGCGGAGGGCTGATAACTTCTTTGGATAGTTGCACAGGTCTTTAGATCGAGAGCACCTCCATGTGGGTCTGTGTAGATCAAGGACCTGGGACTTAGGTCTGCTGCTGTCACTGAGCCTATTTGCGATGCCCTGGAGGATGAGTTCTTTTCTGTGTGACCATGTGGGTGGGCTGCAGCAGACTGGATAATGCTCTCCACTTTCATGCCTCTGCCCCATGCTGCCTGGCAGTGCCTCCCTGTGGAGTAACCATTGACTCTAGGCTTAGCCAGTGGGACAAGTAGAGCATTTTAATTTACTTGCGTTGTTTTAGTGGCCTTTTGAATTACTTCCATCTGCCGTGAGGAGAAAGCTCCTCAGGTAGGTGTTGGTCCTAGACTGAGAAATGTAGAATGACCCTTGAGCCTAACACACAACCTCATGGGTCAGAATACCCCAGCCAAGAACAGAGCTCTGCGTCCAACCTTCAGGCCCCTGAGTGAGCAATGAGAGCGTGTTGCAAGGCACTGAGTTTTCGGGCTGACTGTTATGCATCATTATTGTGACAGTAATAAAATACAATGGGTACTAGAAACAGTAATTACCAGATATACCTGTTAAGATGGGCTGGGTTACGCTGTGACAACAATCTCTGTGTCTCAGTGGCTTATAACCACAGTATTTATATTTTACTCCTGCTGCGTATCCACTGAGGGTTGGCTGTGGCTTCACTTCAGGACCCAGGCTGATGGCACAGCGTCAGTGGGGCCCACTGGTAGACTCAAGGCTAAGGGGGAAATGAGGATGGCAGGCCTTAGGCTGATTCTCGAAGCTTCCAGCTGGAAGTAACAGTCACAATCCTATTCACATTCCATTGCCACAGGAAGTCATAGCTACTCCTGAGGTTAACAGTGTGGATGTGTAATCTTCCTCCAGGAAGATCAGCCATAACAGGTTAATAACAAGAGAAAAGAGAAAAGAAATCATACATGAAGCACCTTTGACTGTCAAGGTCCTTCATGTAATTGCAACATATATTGTGGCATCTTCTGCATTATGTCGACGGTTTGGAGATTGAAAGTATAACCCTCGGTATACCCATTTGGCCTTTAAAAGCTTTCTGAATTTGCAAGAGCTATCAATTGCTTTTTATGGTAGAAAGAGTACTGGTTTTTGAGTTTTCAAGTTCTGACTGCTTTTTCCCTGTTAAGTTGCTTGAACTCTTTAAATCTGTTTTCTTACCAGTAAAATGGGGAGGATAATGTCTATACTACTTTGAATATCTGTGAGGATTAAAAGGCATTAATTAAAATACCTGTATATCGGGGTGTTCAATAAATGATAACTGCTGCTGTTGTTGCTTTTCTTGGTGGTGGTGGTCCTCCAGGAATTTTCTTGGATAACCAGCCCTTGTAGATTAATACTTGGTTACTCTATATATGCTGTTGAAATAGATGGCAGTAACAGGAGTTTTCTTTAGTATAATAGTACCCAAGGCCCAAATAATGACTGCCAGACACTTGAAGTTTTGAACTGCCAATCCATTTATTGTTGGAGGGGGGGAGGTGGGTGAAATTAAACACTTCTCAAAAAGAGTAATTCTGATGGAGACAACATTTAGAAACTACATTATTATTGATAAGAACTAGAGCTTAATTTGAATTTATAATTTTAAAAATCTATAGAAAAAAACACTTCAAATGTATGTGTTCCAGTCATGAAATTATATTATCCTAATTATCCAGCATCATTCCAAGGAGTGTACTGTTATATGTCCCTCAGAAGGTGGTAGGTATTGTTTTCATAGACAGACAGCACATGCAAAATTTTGTCTGATTTCTTAACAACAGCATTATTTCTTCTTCTTTTTCTCCTTGTCCTCCTCCTCTCCGCTCCCCCACCCCTCCACTCTCCTTTCCCCTCTCCCCCTCTCCTTCTTCTTTTGTTATTTGAGCTCTAGGCAAGATATACTATGGAGCTCAAAATCCAGAAAGTTTTTGCTCAGAAGAAACCCCTGAAAGCCAAGCATGCTGAAATTTTCTTCTCCTTTGAAGTCAGAGGGAGAGTCACATGGACAGTGCAATGTGTGTGTGTGTGTGTGTGTGTGTGTGTGGAATCTCTTTTTTAAAGAAGGCAGAAGATCTGCCAAAGATTGATAAAGTTTTGCTCCTTTGAATGGGAACTGTTGAGAGCTGGGCCACCTCTGGAAAGGCTTCTCATGACATCAGCCCATGATGCACATTCCACTCAGCACTGAGCTGGAAGCTGGGATGTGCACAGAGGCATGAGATACCATGAGCTCCAGCTCTAAGTAGCTTCCAGTAGAGATGAAAAGTTAACGTAATAAATATTTATGTAAACCTATGATATAATACTGTGTCAAATCAAGCAAATGTGCTATAAAAATCCATAGAAGAGTATAACGAAGGCTTGGAAAGAAGTGAAATGTGAATTTAGCCTTGGATCCATAATGTTCCAAGTTATGGGAAGATCAAGGGCAATGAATAGGGAGGTGGAGGAGGCTGCTTTGTGATAATGTGAGCAGATCAGGGTCCCTGGAGCAGAGGGCTGTGAACCTGGGAACCTTCCTCTGGATAGTGTGTCTTGAGGGTTACTTAAGGGTTCAGAATTGATTCGAGAAGCTTAAGGAGGAGAGAGGATGGAGTAAAAAGTACAGTGGTATTGAAGACAGGAAACCTAGGATCAAAGTTCTGTTCTGCCTCCAAGTAGCTTTATGAATAAGAAGAATATAGAATCTTTCTTCTCATGGATCTCAGAACTAGTGGCAAACACATGTATTAAAATGAGATATTCTCTGTTAAATACATATTTAAGCTCTGATGAAGTCTGAGGGGCAAAAAGAAGGTGAGTTTAGGCACAGTGGGCAGAATAGGTAGTGTGGGACTGAGGAGCTTGGCCTTGGGCCAGAATCATGTTACCTATAGTGGTTTTTATACTAAGAGTTATGGAAACCATGTTTTCTTTTCTTTTTTTTTTTTAGCTGAGCCCTCCTGCTGCCTGTTGGCAGCTCAGCGGCAACTCAGCGGCAACTCAGCTCGGGCTGGGCGTTGAACCGCTGTTGCTCAGAGCTCGCACTCTTGTGCAAGCTCTTAACCAACTGAGCCACTCGGCCGGCCCGAAACCATGTTTTCTTAACTTAGTAATAGGTGATCTGTTTAGGTTTGCTTTTTTTTTGCTGTTAAAACTTTAGGTTTTTAGAGAAACTTTAGATTCACAGCAAAATTGAGTAGAAAGTGCAAAGTATTCCCATGTACCCGCTGCCTCCACACACACCCCATTACCAGTGTCCCCCACCCCAGTGGTCCAGTGGTTTTAATTGATGACCCTACATTGACACATCATGCTCCCCTTAAGGCCATAGTTTACATTAGGCTTCTTCAGTCTTGGTGTAGTACTTTCTGTGGATTTGGACAAATGTATAATGACATGGGTTCATCATTACAGTGTGAAACAGAGTATTTTTACTATGCTATGAATCCTCTGTGCTCTCCCTCCCCCATCCACAACCCCTGGTAGCTGCTGGTATTTTTGCCGTCTCCATAGTTTTGCCTGTTTCAGAATGTCATATAGTTGGAATTGTATAGTGTGTTGCCTTCTCAGATTGGCTTCTTTTATTTAGTAATATGCATTGAAGTTGCCCCATGTCATTTCATGGCTTACTAGCTCATTTCTTTTTAGTGTTGAATAATATTCCATTGTCTGGATGTACCACAGTTTGTTTATCCGTTTATCTACTGAAGGACATCTTGGTTTGCTTTCAAATTTTCACAATTATGAATGACGCCACCATAAACTTCCATGTGTGGGTTTTTGTGTGGACTCAAGTTTTCAGCTCCTTTGGGTAATTACCAAGGAAATGGATTGTGTAGTAAGTGTATGTTTAGTTTTGTGAGAAACTGCCAAACTGATTTCCAAAGTATGAAATTATTTTGTGTTCCCACCAGCAACAAATGAGAGAGTTCCTTGTTGCTCCACATCCTCCCCAGCATTTGGTGGTGTCAGTGCTCTGGATTTTGGCAGTTCTAATGGGTGTGTAGTGGTATCTCATTGTTGTTTTAATTTGACAGTTCCTGATGGCCTGTTGTGTGGAGCGTATTTTTAGATGCTTATTTGCCACCTGTATATCTTTTTCGGTGAGGTGTTTGTTCAGGTCTTTGGCCCATTTTAAAATCAGGTTGTTTGTTTTCTTGTTAAGTTTTAAAAGTTCTCCGTGTATTTTGGATAACAGTCCTTTATAAGATGTGTCTTTTGCAAAGTATTTCCTCGCAGTCTGTGTCTTGTCTTCTCATTCTTTGACAGTGTCTTTTGCAGAGCAGAAGTTTTTGATTTAAGTAAAGTCCAGATTATCAATTATTTCTCTCATGATCATGCCTTTGGTATTTATTAGGTTTGCATTTTTGAAAGAGCACTCTGGTTGCAATGTGAAGAAAAGTTTGGAGGGAGACAAAACTGGATGCAGGAGGGTGGTTGAAATGCCACTGCAGATATGCAGAGGGGTTACACAGGAAGTTGAATACAGCACCTACTCCATCCTACGTTCTGTGGCCAAGCACAATGTGAATTAACCTGTAGAACCTCTAAGGAAACATCAATTTCCCTATGGAATAGTTCAAAAGGCATCTTGGAAATATTTAGAAAAAACAAAACACTTTTATTCTGATCAGGCAATATATGCTTCCAAGAATCACTGTATCCCTGTTTCCTTTCCAGGAGCTTCAGCAAATGATCATAAACTATTCTGACTCAATCTTTTCTTTGTTTTTATTTCCTTGGAATAATGTCATGTTTCTAAAACATACTAAAAATTAAAATAAACAAGCCGGTAAAGAAGTAGACTTCCAAGGTAGGATTAGGAGTCAGTCAATTTTTAAAATGGAGATGCATTATCTTCAAACATACTCTGCATTACTCATATGTGGTACGAGGCAGCGGCAGGCTGGGTTGTCCTGTCACGTGTGCTCCAGCCTTGGTGGACACATACCAGACACATATGACTTTGGAATCATGGAGTAATCCGAGAGGCCCATGAGGTCATTTTGAGCATTCTGCGGCCAGGCTTGCATTGTTCCCTTACCAAAGAGCTTCAAGTTCATGGCCTAGTTGAGATTCAAACAGCTCATGCGAAACATCTCTTCTCTTCTTTAGGGTCATGCTTCATCCTAATTGAGGTTTTTGAAATCTTTTTTTTTTCCTTTTGAGTTTTTTTTCTTTTTTAGTTTTCTTTTTCCTATTTCTTAAGTAGAATTTAATTCTATTTTTTTTATATCCCGGCATATCTGAAGTTTAGGAAAAAATGAGCTGTTTATATTTTCAGCAACACATGTATTGACATAAGAACATACAAACCTACAGAAAAACTTCATAAGAATTTGAGCCAAAATTTTTAACACATGCCTAGAAGCAAGATCTCAATGGAATGAGAAAATGCTCCAGAGAGTGACAGTTTTGCAGCTCATTTTACACATTTCTATCAAAGGAGAAAACATAAGGAAGGTTATGTGAACTCCATTGGGGGTAGATTAAGGGGGTTGGAGAAAGCAAAGCAGGGAAATCTCTAGAATTAGATAAAAAGCAAAATGGAGGAACACAGACTTCCTTTACATTGGTGGGTACAGGAGAGCTAACATTTAACACTTATAGTACTTAGAGATGGTGTGTGGCAACAAGATAGCAGTGAGGCGTTCTGTGGTCTCGCTCTGGCGCTGGCAGTCATGTCTCTGAGGGGTCTGGAAGAGAAAGTCGCTCTGACATTACAAAGGCACGTCATCCTAGATTCACACAAACAGTGGACAGGACTCACTTAAGGTAAAGACTGACCTTTGCTGAGGAAGCTGTACGCCTGAGACCTGACTACCCACCATGGCCCACCTAGGTAGGAATTTGTGATCAGACCATCCTGGGTGGTTACTTTTGAACACTGATCTTGTCAGGTCTTTCATGTGCCCCCCCCCGAGCTTCTCAGGTTTATTGCGTGGCCCCATTTTTGTTCATGCCTGTCAGGGGAACTGACCTTTGAAATGCAGATTTTCTAAGTGGGTGTAGACTCTGTTCACGGGATTCATGTATTGCATTAGACATCCTGCAGCCTTCAGGGTCCCTGCCGTCCATCGGCACACCCAGAACATGGCTGGCTGCTTGGTCACATTCCTTCCTCTGCAAATGCGTCCCCTGTGACTATTCGTTGGAAAGCTGTTCTGTCATGGGTACCATAATCAGGCTTTTCAGAAGTGGGGTCCACTTCTCTATTTTCATGTAAGAATAAAACACCTCACACTTCAAAAGTCTACACTTTCGTCCTGTCCAAATTGATTTGCTTGGACAATTTTTATATTAGGTTCAAAAGAGATATGCCTCTTGGAACAAACACTCACAATTACATGTGCACGAAAAAGAACACTGGTGTGATGTCTGTTGGTTTGTAAATTTGTCAGAACGTAAAGAATGAGATGCTGCTTTCAGAATGACCACCATTTCCATCCTTAACAGAAAGGAAAAGGCGAGTTCTACTCATCAGTGCCTATAACAGGCAGTTCTGCATTTCATTTTGATTAATTATGTAAGGCTATATCTTGATATATTTGTCTTTTACATAGCAATATGATCACCTTATGAAAAGAATATAGACATCCCGTTCTTGTGTAAATCTAAAACTAATCTTTTGGTTAACCGCTGACTGAAAATATTCTCTACAGTGGACTGTTTTGAGGTCAAGCATTTTAAAAAGGCATAGAGACTAAAGCTTTGACATTAGACCATTAGTGGATTTTTAAAAAAAATTTTTAACTAGGAACTCTTACTTGACCTTGAATATTTGGTTCTGTGATATTTTGAGATGTTAGTCTGTAAGTTTCCTTCCTCTGCTTGTCCCCCTTCACCCCACTACCTCCTCTTTCCAGGGCACATGGTTGTGTAATACGTAACGGCAGGAGGCATGTGGAGGACAAAGAATGAAATGCAGAACAATTACTGGCTACCAAATGATTATCTTAATGAATCATGAGATAGGAAGGATTTCGTTACGATGTGTTTTTAATATTTGCTTAGAGAAGGAGAGAGGGAGGAGTAAGAGGTGTGATCATAAGATACAGTGAATGGTTAAATAAAAAAAAATTATTACAGTAAAAGACACATTGCCATTAATCCCCTTCAAAATACCGCCCCTCACTTCAAGCACACTTACCCATCCTTCTTAAAACTTTCTGAAGCAGTTCTGGAAGTCCTCTTTTGAGAGTATCTTTAGCTGCACTGTCATGTCTGCCTTGATGTCCTGAATCATTTTGACTTTGGGGAAGAGCCACAGGTCACTCAGTGCCAGGTCTGGTGAATAAGGTGGTTGAGGACACACCGTAATGTTTTTATTTGGCGGAAATTGCCATGCCAGAAACGATGTGTGACATGGAGCCTTTCCGTTGTGATCAGGAAATATGGTGAATGCTGCTGCCGAGTTCCATCCAACAGAAAGGCAGCAATCTTCAATATAGGAAGCGGCGCATCAAATCTTAGTAACAGTGTGTGACACGTTTCAACTTATTGGGTGCAGTCAGTTGGGTGTGAGCTATGGTTGAGAGAAGGTGTGTTTTAAAGTGTGCCATAAATCATGGATCACGAACAAAGCATTAATATGAAATGGGCGAACGGTTTCATCTTCTTATCATGGCAATGCTCCTTGTCACACGTTGCTTCTGGTATGGCAACTTCTGTCAAATAAAAACACGATGGTGTGTCCTCATCCACCTTATTCTCTAGATCTGGCACTGTGTGACTTCTGGCTCCGCCCCAAAGTCAAAATGACTGTGAAAGATAAATGCTTTGAAATAATTCAGGACATCGAAGCAGCCACGACAGCACAAGTAGAGATACTAATGAAAGAGGACTTCCAGAACTGCTTCAGGAAGTGGCAAGAACGATGGGACAAGTGTGTTCGAAGTGAGGGGGAGTATTTTGAGGGAGAGTAATGGCAATGTGTCTTTTACTGTAATAATTTTTTTATTTAAACATTCACCATATTGTTTGATCACACCTTGTATATGGCTCCATAGTATTGTTTTTTTAATAAGAAATATATATTTGGTCTTAGTACCCTTTCTGGCACAGAGCTTCTAAACCTCTTGTGATTTCCTAAGTGTTGAGAATAATAAAAATGTCTTTCGTTATGCTAATGATGTTACTTTTGGACTACCCCTAAGAATGGAGGCTGGTTGTCAGTGAACATAACCATATGATTAGAGTGTTGGAACTTTTATCCTGATCTTCAGGGAAGGGAAGAGGGGCCAGAGGTTGAATCAGTTGTCAGTGGCCAATGGTTTAATCAATCCTGCCTATATAATGGAAGTTCTGTGAAAATCCAGGACTGGGTTGGAAGAGCTTCTGGTTAGTGAACACATGGAGATGCAGGGAGCGTGGGTGCCTGGAGAGGGCATGGAAGCTCTGAGCTCCCCACATAACGTGGCCGCTGCATCTTTTATCTGGTTGTTCCTGAATTATATCCTTTATAATAAATCAATTGAGTAAATTGGTTTTCTGTTGAATAAATGGGTTTTCCTGAGTTCTCTGAGCCATTCTAGAAAATGAATTGAACCAAAGGAGGGGGTTGTTGGAAACTTCAATCTATGTAGCCCTTTGGTCAGAAGCACAGGTAAGAGCCTGGGCTTGCTGCTGGCATCTGAAGTGTGTGTGTGTGTGTGTGTGTGTGTGTGTGTATTGGGGGGTTCTGGTGGGTCCTGTAGCACTAAACACTTAATCTGTGGAATCTGATGCTACCTCTGGGTAAATATTGTCAGAATTGAATTGAATTGAATTCTTCGACTCCATGCTGGTGTCTGAGAATTGTTTGTGGGTGTGGGGGCACACCCCTCCCTTATGTTGGAATTGGGGCCCAAGAACACAGTGGACTTGCCCTGATTTTTGGCAACATTTTGGCTACATTTTAGGGACTAGCAGCTTCATGTTTGTCAGGACAATAGACACCTTGCAAAAGCTTTCTAAGCATGGCGGAAATCCTCAGAAGGCTGCAGGACATGGAGAGGCCAGGCTAAGAGGGTCACCAGACATCTCAGTGCTAATCTATATACTAATTTGTTGAACAAATTAGACCCACTAATTTGTTGAACAGATACTGTAGGTATCCACAGCTTCCCAACCCCTCGGTGCTGCCTATAGCATCTCTAAACTTTGGCATGAAACATGAAACTCCTTTAATACCTGACCATAAGTTTCCCACTGGCTCATGGGGATGGCGGTTTGAAATATAAATTAAGTTGCTTTATAGAAGTGTTGATTATTTCTCACACGCTTGAGTTTGTGGCCTGATAGTTACCTTCTCTACATATATACATAGTGTTCTCATTAGTCACTCCTGCCATTAGAAGAATTAGATGAAATCTTACAAGTGCACATCTTAGCATCTTATAGGACATCACTCTGTGACATATTGCAGATGTGTCTTCTTTGCACATTCAGTACTTCGCTAGTTTAATTTTCTTTAGTAGGAAATAGGAAAGCAAGCCACATTTCTTTCCTTTCCTACAATTCTGGCCACAGGAAACTCAATGATAGAAGCAGCTCCCATCACTGGAGCCATTATCTTGGAGCACCTTTGGTCTTTAAAAGAAAGAAGAAAGCTGTCATTATTTCTAGGCCATTTTGTCCTCTGGCTTTCTGGATATGCCATCAGAATAACTGAGAAAAAGTATTTGTTTTTTAGGAGATCATTTTCATTACTAAAAGAATCTATGATTTGATTATTATTTTGGATGAACTGGCATTTTAATATATAGTTTGCAATTTTTTTTTCTTAAAAGTTGTGTGTGTGTGTGTGTATGTGTAGGTGTATGGCACAGCATTTTCTTTCTGGCTCTTCTCTGTTCTTTTAGCTGCACTGCAAATGGAGAAAGCACATGGGAAAAATAAAGATGATTGAGAGAGACAGGAATTATTGGCTTCCCTCCTTTCTTATGCTTATAGTGTCGAAAAAATGTGTACAGTTCTAGACAGGTCAAAATGTTATAACAAAGTATTTAGTTTGGGATTTTTTTATGCCAAATCAAAATCTGGGCAATTTCTGTTTACTAGTTGACAGTGTATGTTTGGATCTGGCTATCAATTCAGATTGCACAGTAAGCCTTACAGAAAAGGCCGTATCCCTAGCACCATCTTCTCAAGGGCTGTGTTGGCATGACTTATAGAATGAAGGACCATTTTGGAAGAATTTATTTTGGATGACATGGACAATCATCATAAAGTCCTTAAAGAAAGCTTGGCAGTGGCCTGATCCTTCAGCCCTATGTTTTTGTGGTTACTGACATATTTTTCTGACTACACATGTATGCTCATATGTACTCATGTGTGTACATTTGTATTTGGCATATGAGATCCCCACAAAGAAATCTAAAATGATAAGAAACATAGGGCTGAACTGTTGCTCAAGAGTGATCAAAACCTCGCGGAGAATATGTGAGTAAAATAGAAGCTTTCAAAAGGAGGGAGGGCTACAGGTTAAGGTTGCTAGATTTACCAAATAAAAATACAGGTTTCCCAGTTAAATTTGAATTACATATAAATAATAGATATTAAAAATATAGAACTATGTCCTAAATATTGCATGGAACATACCTATCCTAAAAAAGAAAAATATTTATTGTTTGTCTGAATTCAGATTTAATGGAAACCTGTGTTTTATTTAGAAACCTTAGTACAAGTAGGCATGGTTGTGGATCATTTCCTCTTAGGGATGAGGTAAGTGGCTCCCTCTGAGAAGTGAGTTGTGGGGTCCAGAAGTAGTGTGACAGTCCCAGGATAAATTCGAGGCAGTCCACCTTCAGCCCAGGGAGGAGTGGCGGTGAGGCCCAGTATCCCACTGTTTCTGGTGAGAAGGAATTCCTCTGGACTGTTAGGCTGAGTCAGTGGATCGGAGGACAGAACAATAGAAGCTGTTTCCTAGAAATGACTAGTTTAGAAGGGAAAGAACAATACCAGCAGCAACCCAATGACCAAGATTTTTGAGAGTGATAACCTGCTGTGAAAGAATGAAGCAGAAATAGCGAACATGCCCAGGTTGGTTATCCCGAATCCTTTCTACTCTCAGCTGCGTATACTTGCCTGGAGAAATAAGGGAGATTTAGATGGGACTAGAATTCCCAAAACTTACCATGTAAGAGTGAATAGAAGAGAGTCTGGGGGTTTTTTGTTCTTGGTTTAATTATTTTCTTTGCGTTCATGTATATTTATCCTTAATGAATATGGATACTCACATTGTGAAAAGTAGTGTCAATTTGGCTTTGAGTTGGTGATTTAAGAAAGTAACAGCTGTAAGATTAGTGAAAAAAGCAGTATGCATTTTAAATGGAGTATAGGCCAATATTTTTGTCATTGTTATTTCTCAGTTGCGTTTCCTTGTCCTCTTACTCTGGATTCTGCAAACATAGAATCCATAGAAATTAATTTAGATTTCCTTTTGATGTTGATCCTCACCAGTTCTTAGTTTAAATACCACACACTTCACACACCACAGACTCTTGTTTTAATCTATGAATGTAAGCAACCTTTCATATTCCCCTTCACATGCTTGCTATTAGCAAGCCTCCAAATTCTGTTCTCAATTACCACCGATATGCTAAGTGTATGTATGGCAGAAACTTGCTAATTTGTAACTGAAAAGCCTGGAAAACAATGGGCTTAAAATAATTGGGTGTCTGGTATTTTTTTTTTTAATTACAAAACAACCTCCATTAGCTAAGTTGGGATAGAACAATTATTGTACTTTATATCATGCACTGTTTTATATAAACAGGTAATGGCTTACAGGAGACTCCTGAGTTAGCTTAGAAATATGTTTTTTTGTACAGTTCTGTATTTAGGCACTGGCTGCAGGTCCATATGCCAACAGTCAATTTACTGAATGACCAATTCACTGAATTACAACAGCGTTTCTTAGAGTGGTGGATGTTCCTGTGTCCCTGGTCTGGCCCTCGCTCCTTCATTATATGCCAGTGGGTGTTTCCCTTACATACATGCAGCGTGCTGAATTTTCTATATATGTGGACTTACGTCTGCTCGTCACTCTGGTAGCTAATGGTTAAGGCAAATATTTAGGTTAAATTATTAGGGTAAAGCATTAGTTTGAGCCTTTGGGACCGAGGGATGCTGAACAGGGAACTAGAAAAGGCCATTGGACTGATGAGGAGGCCTGGAACCTGGCTTCACCATTGGGAGCTGTGTGACCTTGAACAAGCAGTTTATGGGTTAAAGGCAGGTGTCTCAGCCAAGAAATGGAGCTATGGGAAAGAAAGAAGAGGACTTGCATTGTGTACATAACTGAACAGAGCTTGTGGTCCCCGCTACCTATGGGGAAGAGCGTTACCCATGTAAATGGTACCTATTCTGTGTGTCCTCATAGCCAGAGTTGAGAGCATGGTTCTCAGAGCCCTTCCAGCCTGATACTCTGTGATTCCGTGGTCTTCTAGGCACACCAGAGCTGCTGTTTTTGATGTGAGGTTTTTGTGTCTGATTTGAGCGAGTTTCCACAGTACAGATTAGATAATGGGCTTCAGCTACATGGGCATAAAAACAAGAAACTTGAAACAACTTTACGAATAAAGCAAGCATGCTGATGCCACCCTGCAGCCTTTTTATGAGAGCCCATCCCTGTGGTCCCCAGTGCTTCCCAGTGGACTCGCCACTCGGCCCAGCTGCCCTGGCCTGTCCCCACACTGCACACGCAGCAGCTGGACCAGGTCCCATGGGACAGGGTGGCAGGAAAGGACACTCAGGAGAGGCCATGGAACCTAACGGCATTGACAGGCTCTTCTCTTCCAAATCGTGTGAACTCATGTACAGAAAAGGTCAAGCAGGTGATAATGGGAACGGAAGTGGGAGATGCTATGGTATAGTAATATCAGGGCCTGAGAAATAGGGTGTGGGGTAGCTTTGCTTCCGAGGCTGATGAGGTAACAAGTCATGAGAGTGCCCTGGGTCCTCAGTGCTGTTGTCTGTCCTGGACCGCGCTCCATCTCCCGAGGCCTGGTGGGGTGAGTTCTGGCATTGCTTCGGGGCCTGTCCTGTCCTTACACCAAGCGCCCACTTGTTTGTAGCCCGGGGGAGTTTCTGTTTTGTGAAGCGCTGAACACAAAGGCACTGCGAGATGATGAAAGAACAAACCCTGATTCTGGGTCAGGACAGACATCACAGAGGCAGCGTATTTCACCTGTGGCTTGACTGGCACATAGGTTGGGCCAAGGTGAGGACAGAGGACTGATTGTACAAGTACAGCGAGGCAAAAGAGAAGAACCCAAGTTTAGGGAGCAAGTCATCGTTTAGCTTGGGTGGCACAGAGCGCCTGTGTATAGGGTCCAGGATATGAGCATGGACTGTCAGATAAGGACTAAATCAGGATGGTTTTACATCTCATAATATACGTAGGGAGAAGTGATGTGGGAATTTTCAAAGTGGTCCCTTGGTAGCAGTGTGGAGGATTTATTAGACAGGAGTAAACCTGGAGGGTAAAAAATAAACTAGGGGGTTGCTTCAGTGTTGTAGATGAGCTATAAGGACTTAACTGGGCAGAGCAGTGTGGAGGGATTATAAAGGAGATTCTAAAGCAGTAGAATGAACAAGATTTGGTTGAACTGACAGGGTGTGAGCAGACACTCGGGTGACTATCAGGGTCTCTGGTCTGGGTGACTGGGCATGTGACTGGGCACGTGAAGGTAATGGTTCTTGAGCAAAAAAGCATAGGAGAGAAACAACTTTGACGGAGGGAGATGATAAGTTTCAGTTCTTTTGGATTTGAGGCTCAACAATGTATAATCGTCTTTTGATTATGAAGTCCAAACTCAAAGATAGAAGATCCTATGTAAAGCAAGATAATATAGAAACAAATTAGTCTAAGGTCCTGGATGACCCTGGCATTGCTCTGCTTTTTCTTAAATACCATTCTCTAAATAGGGGGCTTTCTCAGCATAAATTTACGGTGGCCCAGAGAGAGTGCCTGAAGGGAGCCCTACTGATTTTGTAGTCCTTTGCTTCCAAGGTGACCCTGAGGCAGCTGGTTGAGGCACATGCGTTTCAAGCTACATCTCCCTAGGGAACGCCATCAGACAGTGTGCAGGGCTGTACAATGGGGCTGGGGT